>NC_090930.1:181671031-181974061 GCF_040938575.1 Ambystoma mexicanum | reverse complement strand
CAAGTCACTCTCATTACATTGAATGACTTCAGAAGAAGTCACTGTTCAAATGTCGAATAACTTTCAATGGACACAACCAAATATACTTTTGTATAATCATTTTATGGTGGCCATTGAACGCAATTCGACATTTGAACTGTGAGTTCTTCTGAAGTCAGTCAATGTAATGTTCTACTTATACAAGCCAGCCACTGTGATTTTCATCTCCCTAAAACAACCAATCATGTGTCATCATGCTGCTCTAATTCTTAAACCAATGCTAGTGAAGGCCATCCTCGGGCAAAACACAAACCTTAGAATCATCCACCTTACAAATATAATGTCAGTTGAAGTTGCTTAAATCCCTTGTTAAAAAATCCAAACAATTTGAGAAGTTAGATGGTGCTGATTGACTCTATGCCTGCTGATCCAACAGGACTGACCTGGAGGACAGGTAAGTTAAGCTCATCTGCTGTCACCAATGTAGAACAATAGGTTGTGACTGCTACGTCAAAATTGACTCTATTTTCATCCATAGTTTGAGTATAAATTTAGTGGTCAGTCAGATGATTTTGTACCGGACGTCAGAAACGTTTAGTGGATTAGAGAGGAGCATCTCTTGTATTAATGATGAATGCATTTTATTTTCTGATGTATTTATTATTATTATTAGTAACAAACAGAAAGAGGTACACAATAGTCAACAAGAATACAGCAATGTGCAGCATATGAATATGCAGTTGACCATTTGCAATAGGGTAAAAGAAAAGTAAAATAACATAAATAATGCAACCAAAGAAAGAAATGGCTCTCCAGGCATGTTAACTAGGCTCTACTACAGGGTAAGTACAATTGTGTAAGTACAGCGATAGTGGTGTAACATATTGGGCACTGTAGGGTGGGAAACCGAGTGAGAATATCAGTGGTTGGAGTCAGATTCAGGAGAAGGGGGAGGGGGAAGGCATTGAACATTCACATTTATACATATTAAACATAATGAGTTATTTGTGGGACGTTCATGATGGCTTATCGTTGGATAAGTGGAATATATTGAAGACAAACATGTTTCAAGACTCATAGGTATCTGTAGGAGCCTCACCAACACAGTATAGCGATCTAGCCCAAGCTTTGGTCTCAGCTTCGCTCTATATTTCAAATTTGCGGTACCACTGTTTATATTGTGGGCCCCCTGCAGATTTCCAGGACATGGTAATACGACTTTAAGCTAAATCCATAAATCTAATGGTATGTTTATATTCACCCTTCCTGGGATATGCGCCAAGGAGACATTCCAGCGGGCCCCAGTTATATCTAACAACACCTGCCACCTTACAAGCCTGTTCTATTCGGGACCAAAAATGTTACACTTTTACACATTTCCAACACATGTGAATTAGATCCGCATTGTCTTGGTAATACCAGGGACAGGTGGAGTGTTTGTGTTTGTTAAATTTGGAAACCCTGTTGGGGGTCATGTATGTACGATGGAGTACATTTATTTGAATTAGTTTAAAACAAGCATTCCGGGACACAATTTTAGGGAAACTAAGCACTCGTTCCCACTCCTGTTCCATAATTACAGTTTTGACATCTGACTCCCATCGTGCCTGTGGATTTAGGGGGTTAGACAGGCCTAGCAAGCAGCTATACAGCATAGTTACCGGTCTTCAGCCATCCTTCTAGGGCATACATTAGTGCCAGTAACCCAACTCCTGCGGCTCATCAGGCCCCCCACACCATTTATGTCTTGCCACCTCCACCACTTTCATATATCTCCGAAATTGCCCCTTGGGCAGGCCTGTCCGTCGGGCCAGGTAGTCTAGAACAATAAATCTAGCGCTTTTGTACATATCTCCCCATGTGGAGATACCCCATTCCTCCCAGCGCCTTGCATCCCTAAGGTCGTCCCTATGTTTACACACATCAGCCACAATCGGGACTTTGTGTCTGAATAGCAGCGTTTCGGAGGTAATGTCATCCGACAACCATTTAGACACAAAGCTAAGTTGTGCTGCCGGGTAATAAAATTCAAAACCTTGGTAGCTGCTCCTCGCCTTATTTATAAGGCAGGCACAGCACTGCAAGGACGAGCTTGTGTCGGGTTGGGCCCCATAGAATCCCTCTTATCAACGGGTCTAGAAGGTGAAAAAAGGAGGCTTTGATATATTAATGGACATTTGTAAAATAATAGAGAAATCTAGGAAGGACAATCATTTTAACAATTGCTATTTTACCCATTAGTAAAAGCGGTAATCAGGACCAAAAGGACATTGATTTTTTTAAGGGCCACCACCACCCTAGGATTGTTATGGGTGTGCGTGCCCTCTGGCATACGCGTGACCTGGATACCCAAATATTTAAAGGAGCAACCTCCCAGGGGATCCTCAAGTCAAGTAAAGTAGCCTCACTCCTCCCACGAAGGCCAGGGGAAAAAAGCAGGACTTCCTCCTATTGAAAGAAATCCAGGAAAGTGTTGCAAAGTTGTTCAATACATCCAGGATCATTGGTAGGTTGTGTTGTGGCTCACACAGATAGAGCAAGGCATCATCAGAATATAGCGACACTAGGTGTATAGAACCTCCAATCATGATACCCGCATCAGGTACTCTTGGTGCCTGTATACCGCCAGGGGCTCCAGAGCTCATATATATAGCATGGGCGACAACAGACAATCTTGGCGAGTCCCCTGATGAATATTCCATTCTTCAGAGATTTGTTTACCCGATTTCACTCTGGCAGTAGGCAAGGTATACAACAGTGTCACCCAGAAAATGAAACACGCTCCAATCCCGAAGCTACGGAGCACGGCAAACAACTATTCCAATAGAGGTAGTGAAAAGCTTTGATTGCATCAAGGGATACCACTACACAATGTTCCCTGCTGTTGGAGCCTACGGAGCGTCGAGACCCAGCACAAACATAGTTTGGTCCATATGTATCAGATTGGTGATGGCTTTACGAAGCCCCCACGCTAGCAGTGTAGTGAGCATTTGCTCATCATAATTTAACATAGCTACGGGGCGATATGAATCACATCTGTCTATTGGTTTCCCTGGCTTCGGCATGGGTATTATCAAGGTTTCCTGCATGCTGGTTGGAAGCATGCCCTTAGTATAGGCTTCCTCCAAAACCTTTAGTAACACTGTACCTAAAGTGGAGCTGTACGTTTTGTAAAATTCCGAGGGGAATTGATCACTCCCAGGCGTTTTACTAGTGGAAAGTGAGGCAATTGCTTCGCTCAACTCTTCTCCCATGATGGGTTGATCTAAAAGGGCCTGCTGTGTGTCAGTAAGCCTGGGGAGTGTGATCAGGGAAAGAGCATCTGCCACGTCCCCCTGATGTGCCTGTTCATTGTGGCTATATAACTGAGAATAGTATGTAGTGAAAATGTCATTGATCGCAAGATGAGATCTCCATGGGGCCTGCATTCATCGTAAAGTAAAGTGGTTATGATATGATATGATATGGCATTTGTAACGCGCCTATACACAAGTGTTTCAAGGCGCGACGAAGCAAGGGAGGGGGAACAGAGTGAAGACGGCCAACAATGATCCTACTAGGCCTAGTGTAATTCAGATCGCGCAAGTGCATGGGAGGGGGAAGTGGGAAAGTGTGGGGGAGGTGGACAGTGAAGTACATGGGATAAATAAATAACAACAAGTAAATAAGTACGGCCAGCAGGTGGCAACTGCAAGGGTAAGTGCAGACATCGGGTGTCGAGTGCTGGTAGTGGGGCTAGTAGGGATACAGAAACAGTCCCTTAAGTGCGGGGGTTGCCAGGAAGGCAGTGCCGGTATGCAACCGGTGGGGGAGGGGACCTGGATCCGGTAACCAGTGTAGTGTCAGATTCAGTCAGGAAGTCAGCTGGGGAGAGAAGGAGAAAAAGCAGAAGCAAAGAGAAAGGTTGTGAGGTGTCACCGGAACCAGAGATGATTCTCCTCGAGTTTCACGGAGGCAGGGAGGCTGTTCCAGAGGGAGGCCCCAGCAGAGGAAAGAGATCTACCACCAACTCGTTGCTTGGAGAAGCGACTGACCGTGAGGGAGTTGGAGGTGGATGAGCGAAGGGCTCTAGAAGGAAGATATTTAGGGAGAGATAGTTGAAGGTAATGAGGCCCCAGGCCCCAGAAGGCCTTGTGGGCAATGCAGAGGGTTTTAAAATTCACCCTTGCAGCCACTTGGAGCCAGTGAAGGGATTTCAGTCCTGGAGAGATACGATCCAAGGGCTTGAGGCCAAGGACAAGTCTTGCAGTCCTGTTTTGGATGATTTGCAGAGGGCGGGGAGTAAAGGCAGGTAGATTTAGAAAGAGGCTGTTGCAGTAGTCCAGCCTAGAGAGAACCAGAGCTAGGTTAGGGGTCTAGGGTGTTCTTGTTTGCAAAGCCATGCTTAAAGTCTCCAAGGTCCAGCCTAGAGAGAACCAGAACTAGGTTAGGGGTCTAGGGTGTACTCGTTTGCAAAGCCATGCTAAAAGTCTCCAAGGTTTGTTCCACTCAGCATGTGCCCTAGTGGTTTGGGTGACATAATCAAACAACCTCTCCAATGCCTCGAGGCAACAGGACCAGGACTAAGTTCTCCTCATCACAGGCCTGTGTGTTGAATTCAGACAGTGAGGTTTGCAACTCTTTATTAAAAACGTAATCAGTCAGAGCGCTGATGAGCATGCGCCTTGTCAGGATTGGGGGTCTAGGGTTCCTAATGTTACATGTGATCATCAAGGGGGAGTGGTCGGATATCGGGTGGCCCAAGTATTCAGCACTACAAAATGCAGTCACCTGTCTCATCCCAAAGAAAAAATAGTCAATCCTGGTGTGTAGATCGGTGGGAGATGAGTAAAAGGAGTAACCTCTAACATCTGGATGTAGTTCCCTCCAGACGTCCATCAAATCTAGGTCTGTTAGTGCTCAGAGCGACCGTTGCTGAAGATGGACCTCCACGGGGAGGGCAGGAACTAACAATCACATTGTTCCTGACACAATTAAAGTCACCTCCCCAAAGAAAAAACACTTACGCCGAGATGTGACATGGGTACACAATGTGCGTATGTGGGATGGGATGTTATGGTTTGGAAAATATGAATTAACGATACAGATTCCCTTACGATCAAGATAGCCACTTAGTGTCAAATACCTCCCCTCTCTGTCCCTGTCAACTTCCAACAACGGAAATGGCAGCAATCCATCAATCCATGTAAACACCCCCCTGGCCTACATACAGTATGTGGCTCTATAGCCCGCCCCGCTCCAGTGGTTAAAAACCGCCTCTTGTTCCTCTACCAGCAGTTGGATTTCCTGAATTAGATCTATAGATATCTTTTTTCATTTCAGATAAGATTTCACTCTGTACCTATGAAGATAGGAACCCAACCCACGCACATTCCATGTCACTATTCTAATGGGGGCCATAGTTGTAGTACATACAAGAAACTCCAGACCTCATACAGGTGACCTCCACCTCAGTCCATCGAGGCAGTCAAAAATAGCACACCCATCTCACCAATATCCAGGTTACCCACACAGTCTATACAACAGCAGTAGTTATTTAAATACACCATCCCTGATTGGCTGCTAAACCAAAAGCAACACCGATACTTAGAGAAAACAAACAAATAATAACAATAACAAAACTGTATAACATTGGCTAGCATCCACACGTTGCACAGGCATTCCCGTACAACTAAGGCCAAACCTGGCCATTGTGTACTGGGTAGCGGGTATCAGCAACAGGCTGGCTCTCAGTATCAATTTAGAGTAGGCAAATAAGACCAACAGTGGGTAACTAAACTTTACCCCCACTGGTAGAAGAAAACATCTCTGGAGGCTAGCCATTACAATGAATGCAGCATAATTCAGGGCACACAGAGTTACACACACAGAGGAATGGTGCAGCAATGGGATAAATGAGTACAGTGTTTGAGTTGCTGAGTGGCCTAAGACTCCACATCAAGTACCTCCCAAAAACTGCAAAAAGGGTTCAGAAGGCCCGGAGCCACCTGATGGTGTATCTGGGGTGAGTAGAGTCACCCATTAAGTTGAGTGTCAGCAACGTCCCCGCTAGCCAAATTGTTGTGTTCCAACCACATGGTCGCCACAGTTGGACTGTCGAGGAAATCTGACCTGACATTATAGATAATCTTTACCCAAGCAGGGCACATGAGCATGTATTTCAGGCCCAGTTGTCTAAGCCTTGCTTTTGCCAGCACAAACTAGTTCCTAGCCCTTTGGACCGTGGGTGTATAATCCAGGTAGATAGAAATCTTTGAGCTGCCTCTCTGAATCTCTCCACCCTCCCAAGAGTATTTCAGGATCACTTCTGTGTCGCAAATACTTAGGATCCTAGCAATACCAAGTCAAGGGTGGGATCCGGGTTGACGTCTCTTCTGTAGTGACCGGTGGGCTCGTTCAACTGCGAAGCCCTGTGACAATTTGTCAGGTCCTTTTTCCTGTAGTAACACATTTTCAATGTATTAGGTTGCGTCCGAGCCCTCCATCCCCTCAGGGAGACCCAGAACATGTATATTGTTCATACGGGACCGACCCTTGCAGTCCTCTCCGCATGATTCCAAGGTGTCATTGCTCATTTCCAGTTCTTTGACCCGTATCACAAGAGCTATAGTGGTGACCACAGTTTCTTTTAGCCCCAGTTCGGCAGTCGTGACCCTCTCTGCTAGTTGTCTGATGTCTTGCCGGAGTAGTTGGACACCAACTTTTACCTTGTCTATTTTGGTCTCCAGTGAGGATCGCAGAGCAACAATTGCAGCAGTAACTTGGTCTTCCTGAGGGATCTTAGCAGGGCTGCCTGACTCCACTTGTGCAGTGCCTTCATTCTGAGGGGCCTTGCATGGTTTATTTTGGCCAGCATAGAAGTCCATGATGGTTGGGTTGCCCTTGTTCTTGGTAGGCAACATATTGAGGAAAGACAAAGAGTATGTGCCCTAACAAGCGACCAGGGTCACTCCAGGTAATAAGAATTAGGTAAGTGCCCCCCAGCCACACAAGGGGCTGTCTCCACAGTGCTAGAAATGACCACTGCGAACCAAAAAGATAGCAGCGCTTGGATCTTTTAAACAAGTTAATTGCACAGCATGCAGAGTATCAGGGACTAAAAGTATTTGGTGGGACTCAGAACATATAGTCAGTCTTAACAAGTATTGACAACATAGGCACAGTCCCAGTTGTGGATAACTCAGCAACTCTGGCGCTCACATGGGGAGGGAGTATAAAGTGAGTAAACCCTTCAACAACCTCACATTGTTTGGATATATCAGCAGGGGGAGGAGGGGATAGAGGCATTCAGTGGGTCATCAGCAGTTCTAGAGGTGCCTTCTACAGATGGTCTGGGTCATCCAGGATGAGGGGGAGGGGTGGAGGATCAAGGCCCAACTCATATGCTGTAAAAAGGGGTGAGCCACTAGGAGCCCAATCCGTAGCAGCAAAAGTACCAGAATCAGGCGTCTGACCAAGCGACCCATCGGCAGAGCGGGCTCTGCAGCAGAACGTCCAGTCCCTCCGTACTTCAGCCCACGCTGGTTCTGGGCAACAGTTCTTACCCTATGTAAGTTCAGGCATTATTAGTGTGCGGCAAGTGATAAGAATGTCTCTAGCAGTGCTGCAGGCGAGGGCAGAGCACCTCTCCCAGCCCGTGCGCCACGCTGCTCCAGGTAAAGGCGGCAAGATCGCAAAGATCAGTCGCTGCGGCCGCCAGCCTCACCAGACAGTTCCTTATGGGGAGGATTTCAGGGCAGGCCAGATCACAGTGAGCAGTGCAGCCAGATTGCTTCACCAGCCAGTCTGCTAGTTCAGACCACCAGCCAGTCTGCAGCGACCTTTATGAGTCGCTCTGGGTCCACACTCTTTGCAGATTTTCTCTGGGTTTCAAGCTCAGATTTTCATCGGATCAAAGCTGGGTTGCAGGGCGCCAGAGTCCCATGCATAAAAAATCCTTCTGGAAAGCGGAATGAGCCGCATCAGCCGCTTCGGGTCAGTATCAAACAAGGATTGCAGTGGTTGCTCTGTGCAATCACTGCCACACTACATGACATCAGGCCATGCCCCCTTAATGATGAATTTATGTGTAAATAAAGCTACAGCAATTTTGAAGTGCAGTTCGTGGTGATGGACATAGGGCCTCATTCTGAGTTTGCCGGGCCAGATATAAGGGTGCCGGTAGCAACGCTGCCTTTCAAGGTCTGACCTGCCTGGCGCAGCGGCCCAGGAATGTAGAGTTGTCATGGAAGCACCCGCACCATTAGCAACGGTGCCAGTGCTTCAGAGTCCCTATGGGACTCCACAGGAATGCACACTAACATTTTCCGCCGCCTGATATCCCAGGCCACCTAGACCTGTAATGTCCCGGTTGCACCTGGATATCGGGTGGCAGAAACATTGTTACAGGCTTACCACCAACCTGATAATGAGGCCCATAGTCTTGTTCCAGGCCACACAGTCTTTTTTGTAGGAACTGCATACACTACAGCTCATTTCATAATTAATACAGTATCCACCTTTTTGCTAGGTTTGCAAATAAAGCCCATTATTTGCACTTATATGTGATTGCTCAGCACTATTTGGTTTACTATGTGTTCCTTTCGATTTAATTAACAGTTTATCGTAGGTGTAAAAGCACATGGTGTATGTTTGTGTACACCTTCACAAATTGCGAAAACATATCTTAACTGATTAGCTAATTGCTAACAGGTGTTAAATATTGATGGTTCCACCTGTGTTGTAAGCCCTTATTTAGAAATAGGCCGTGTAAAGAGAACTCTAGCATTCAGGCTACATTTGTGCCATTATGAGGTTTCACTGACTTAGACTTTACTGTTGTTCTTTCTTGATTAACGCATTGAATGCCTCTGAATATTGTGGATGCTTTCCTTCCATAACAAGTATTGATTGGGGGTCTCTGAGTGTGTCATAGAAAAACATGAGGAATGTTTGTGATGCCCTGACACACCAGACGGGGCAAACACCTATGGCAAGGGTCTGCAACTTTTAGCTATGCAGAGGTTTTGGACTACAACTCACACCTGCCGAAGCCAGCACAATCAATGGTGAGAGATCATACGAGTAGCAGTCCAAAACATCTTGAGAGTTACATGCTGCGAACCCATGACCTAGGATCTTATGAATAAATGTGATCACTCTGAAGTAAATAGTACATTCTGCCATTTGCCTTGTAGATGGCATACACTAGTATTACAGAAGAGGGCCTGCACTCCCTACTGTAATACCAAACATGTGCATTCTAACTTAGTAGGTGCATATTGTATTAGGGTTATTCCCTAATTTTACTGGAGACTTGAACCATGTAAATGGGGGAATCCCTATTATGCTTGAGTTTACTAAATAATCAATACAAACAATGAGGTCATGAGCATGTGTGCCATCTGGAAGGTGGCAACATGAACAGCACCTTCCCAGAGGACACCAGTAAAACGGACAGAGGAGCATCCATGTACGGGACTTGGAACACTAAGCACACCCCCATGCGGGATCATTAGCCCCTATTCCAAAGTTGTGCTGGTGAACCCCTGCTAACACTGACGCTATGGAAGAAGCCATACTGTCAGTACTAGAAAAGGCGTAGCGTCTGCAGTGGTTAGGGCGGCGAATGCACCCACCACTCTGACTAATGTGCCTATGTGTGCTCTATCAGATGCAGCATCGGTCTTGCTTAACCCAGCGCCTCATCCGGAAAAGTGGAATCATCCACATGTGTGGGCTCTGAACATCCTCTTCACCAAATCGCTTTCCCCTGAACTGTCCACAAAGGTCGGCACTATGGAGGGGAAATGAGTTCCATCATCAGGTCATTAACACAGAATAAACTGTATTGGACCACTGTGGCTCCAATGTCACTCAAAAAAGTGCTTCAAATGCTTGAGTTAAATCAATTTTGCAGATTATTTGTAGGCTTCAGCATTGAATTGCAAATTGTGAATTTCAGCTTGTCTTCCTCACCACTTCATCAATGCAAGTTACCCAGTGCTCCTGAAAGTGGTTCAGTGCCCACACAATGCACCACAGTTTGCTTGCTGGCAAATTCACTTTCATGGGAATCAGCAAATAAACGTGAACTGGATAGTTCAGGCAGAACTTTAACTCATAGAATTTGCATGGATTTCGTCCAGGTCATACTTTACAGGTTTTTTCGGAGGTTTGAGATATGAGGATCTAACAGGGTTGACATTGCGTCTATGTAAATGCAATTGAGTAGACACTCGGGCCAGTCATTGGTGGGCATTTGAGGATACCGTAATGGCTCAAGCTTCTGAGGAAAGGGATTAATTGGATTATTAGGATGGAGTAGAATGTAATTGTTAATGGAGCCTTTCTACAGTTAGGTTAGAGTTTTTGGGGGATCAGAGTCCTGATTTCTGGGTTGGGAGAGTGCATTTTCGGTGAAGGTCGTAGTACAACCCCCTTGCATTGGTTTATTGTGGCTGGAGGGGCAGTGCATTTTTTATGCCTAGGAGAGGGCTAAAGCATTGAGAGTGCCACATGTCTTTACTAGGCAGAGGAGGAACACAAAGCACTGAGAACCCCATTTGCATTTACTAAGCATAAGAAAAGGCAAAAAGTATTGAGAAGCATAAGTGCATTTTATAGGCTTAAAGGAAGGCCATAGCACTTGTTCCTATACTAGGTACAGGAGGATGCCAGAACACTGTGGACACATGAGCATTTACGAGGCATAGGAGAATGTCAAAGAACTGAGAACCCCAGATGCAATTGCTAGTCGTAGGAAAAGGCTAAAGCACAAAGAAAATAATGTGCATTTTTTAAGTAGAGAAATGGACAACCAACTGAGACCCCCATGCATTTACTAGGTATAGGGCCAGACCAAAGCATTGAGAACACCCCATGAATTTAATAGGCATAAAAGGTGGCCAAAATACTGAGAAATCCAAGTGCATTTTGCAGGCTGAGAAGAAAGTTAAAGCACTAGGAACACCACATGCAATTTGTGTCTATAGGATGTAGCCAAAGGACCAAGAACAGTATGTGCATTAACTAGGCAAAGGACAAGGCCAAAGCACTGAGAACACCACATGCATTAACTTGGTGTGGAGGACGTTTAAAGCATTGCGATTGCCATGTAAATGTACTTGGTGTAGACGAAGGCCAAAGCTGAGCACCCCAAATAAATGTACCAGGCATAGGAGAAGACTAAAGCACTTAGAACCCTATGTCAAGTATGCAGACAGAGAAGAAGCCCAAAGAACACAGATGATCCCATGTTTACATGCACTGAGTACCACACATGCACTTACTAGCATAGAAGAAGGACACCACACTGAGAACTCCACATGAATTTACAATGGCATAGGAGAATGGCAGAGCATTTTCCTTCTGTAGACAGAGGAGTGGACTAACACACTGCGATAACCACATGCATTTTTTAAGCAGAGAAGAAGGCAAAGCATTGAACAAGTCAAGTGTATTTGCTAGGTGTAGGAGAAGACTAACAGGGTAATTCATAGAATTTCGCAGAAAAGTGTCGCAAGCGGCTGGCGCAGAGTGTCCGCGTGCGATTGTCTGCGCCAGGCACGTGCGCTAAAACCGATTTCCGCGCACAGCGTATTCATGGATTTCAGGCTCCCAAACCAGCCGTGGCGCAGAGTATCGCAGCGACCCTGCAGCAGCGCCAGTAACGCCCCCAAGAACGCCCTCGCGCAAGGAAAAGCCATCAAAATCGCTAAATCATCGCAAAGGGCTGCGCTAACCCTGGACCAGTCTACAGGGCTGCCAAACAAGGAACGCAAAGCGGGTAACGTGCATATCAGGGGTACGTGGGAAGTTATACACGCGATTAGCCAGGGTACGTGTATTACAGGGGTACGGGAAGTTCTACACGCGATTGGCCAGGGTACGTGTATTACAGGGGTACGCGTGAAGTTTTACACGCGATTAGCCAGGGCACGTGTATCACAGGGGTACGCAGGAATTATCACACGTGATTTGGCTGGGTACGTGTATTACAGGGGTACACGGGAAGTTCTACACGCGATTCTGCTGGGTACGTGTATTACAGGGGTGCGCGGGAATTCTCACATGCGATTTGGCCAGGTACGTGTATTACAGGGGTGCGCGGGAATTATCACACGCGATTTGGCTTGGTACGTGTATTACAGGGGTGCGTGGGAAGTTCTACACGCGATTGGCCAGGGTACGTGTATTACAAGGGTACGTGGGAATTATCACATGCGATTTGGCTGGGTACGTGTATTACAGGGGTACACGGGAAGTTCTACACGCGATTCGGCTGGGTACGTGTATTACAGGGGTGCGCGGGAATTCTCACATGCGATTTGGCCAGGTACGTGTATTACAGGGGTGCGCGGGAATTATCACACGCGATTTGGCTTGGTACGTGTATTACAGGGGTGCGTGGGAAGTTCTACACGCGATTGGCCAGGGTACGTGTATTACAGGGGTACGTGGGAATTATCACATGCGATTTGGCTGGGTACGTGTATTACAGGGGTACACGGGAAGTTCTACACGCGATTCGGCTGGGTACGTGTATTACAGGGGTGCGCGGGAATTCTCACACGCGATTTGGCTTGGTACGTGTATTACAGGGGTGCGCGGGAATTCTCACATGCGATTTGGCCAGGTACGTGTATTACAGGGGTGTGCGGGAATTATCACACGCGATTAGGCTGGGTGGGTCCTCACAGGTGTTCCCTGTACACCCTCCACGGCCCCTGCAGGCAGCCCACAAAACAGGGGACTACCCTGCACACCTGCTCATGTCCCCCTGCACCCCCACCCCCCAGCAGTGCAGGGGCAGCCTCCACCAGGCCCCCACCCATGTCTCTCACCACCCCCACCCCCCAGCCACCAGGGGCAACCTCCACCAGGCCCCCATCCATGTCTCCCACCACCCCCACCCCCCAGCAGTGCAGGGGCACCCTCCACCAGGCCCCCACCAATGTCCCCTATCACCCCCACCCCCCTGCCACCAGGGGCACCCTCCACCAGGCCCGCACCCATGTCCCCTATCACCCCCACCCCCCAGCAGTGCAGGGGCACCCTCCATCAGGCCCCCACCCATGTCCCCTATCACCCCCACCCCCCTGCCACCAGGGGCACCCTCCACCAGGCCCCCATCCATGTCTCCCACCACCCCCACCCCCCAGCAGTGCAGGGGCACCCTCCACCAGGCCCCCACTCATGTCCCCCATCACCCCCACCCCCCTGCCACCAGGGGCACCCTCCACCAGGCCCCCACCCATGTCTCCCAGCACCCCCACCCCCCAGCAGTGCAGGGGCACCCTCCACCAGGCCCCCACTCATGTCTCCCAGCGTGCTACGTGTATTTCAGGGGTGCGCGGGAAGTCCCACTCGCGAATAGCATGGGCGCGTGTATTTCAGGGGTGCGCGGGAAGTTCCACACGCGAATAGCCTGGTCGCATGCATTTCAGGGGTGCGCGGGAAGTTTTACACGCGACTTCAGCAGGGTACGTGTATTTCAGGTATGCGCGGGAATTCTCACACGCGATTTGGCTTGGTACGTGTATTACAGGGGTGCGTGGGAAGTTACACACGCGATTCGGCTGGGTGGGTCCTCACAGGTGTTCCCTGTACACCCTCCACGGCCCCTGCAGGCAGCCCACAAAACAGGGGACTACCCTGCACACCTGCTCATGTCCCCCTGCACCCCCACCCCCCAGCAGTGCAGGGGCAGCCTCCACCAGGCCCCCACCCATGTCTCTCACCACCCCCACCCCCCAGCCACCAGGGGCAACCTCCACCAGGCCCCCATCCATGTCTCCCACCACCCACACCCCCCAGCAGTGCAGGGGCACCCTCCACCAGGCCCCCACCAATGTCCCCTATCACCCCCACCCCCCTGCCACCAGGGGCACCCTCCACCAGGCCCCCACCCATGTCCCCTATCATCCCCACCCCCCAGCAGTGCAGGGGCACCCTCCATCAGGCCCCCACCCATGTCCCCTATCACCCCCACCCCCCTGCCACCAGGGGCACCCTCCACCAGGCCCCCATCCATGTCTCCCACCACCCCCACCCCCCAGCAGTGCAGGGGCACCCTCCACCAGGCCCCCACTCATGTCCCCCATCACCCCCACCCCCCTGCCACCAGGGGCACCCTCCACCAGGCCCCCACCCATGTCTCCCAGCACCCCCACCCCCCAGCAGTGCAGGGGCACCCTCCACCAGGCCCCCACTCATGTCTCCCAGCGTGCTACGTGTATTTCAGGGGTGCGCGGGAAGTCCCACTCGCGAATAGCCTGGGCGCGTGTATTTCAGGGGTGCGCGGGAAGTTCCACACGCGAATAGCCTGGTCGCATGCATTTCAGGGGTGCGCGGGAAGTTTTACACGCGACTTCAGCAGGGTACGTGTATTTCAGGTATGCGCGGGAATTCTCACACGCGATTTGGCTTGGTACGTGTATTACAGGGGTGCGTGGGAAGTTACACACGCGATTAGGCTGGGTGGGTCCTCACAGGTGTTCCCTGTACACCCTCCACGGCCCCTGCAGGCAGCCCACAAAACAGGGGACTACCCTGCACACCTGCTCATGTCCCCCTGCACCCCCACCCCCCAGCCACCAGGGGCAGCCTCCACCAGGCACCCACCCATGTCTACCACCACCCCCGCCCCCCAGCCACCAGGGGCAGCCTCCACCAGGCCCCCACTCATGTCCCCTATCACCCCCACCCCCAAGCCACCAGGGGCAGCCTCCACCAGGCCCCCACTCATGTCACCCTGCACCCCCATACCCCAGCCACCAGGGGCAGCCTCCACCAGGCCCCCACTCATGTCTCCCACCAGCCCCACACCCCAGCCACCAGGGGCACCCTCCACCAGGCCCCCACTCATGTCTCCCACCACCCCCACCCCCCAGCAGTGCAGGGGCAGCAGGCAGTCGGGCAGCAGCAGGTGGGAGCGTGCTCGGGCTCTGGGGGGCAGTAGTTCGGCCTTCCGGGCAGGAGCGTGGTATTCCGTGTGCGTACGCGTGGCCAGCTTGGTACGGAGTGATTTTGCACGTGAAAATCCTGCACGTCAGCGTGAAAACTGAGGAAAGGCCCTCAGCGCGTAAGCGCGTCTGTGACGTGACCCGCACAGGTGTTTCCCACACAGCACGTGATGACAGAGCACACGTGGAAAGACTGCACGTCAGAGTGTAATCGCGTGTGATTGGTGGAAATGGCCCTACACGCAGAAGTGACAAAGCGTGTAATTGGTGGAAATGGCCCTAGCGCGTACACGCCGCGTAAGTGACGCTGGACGTGTGGGCCTGTATAAAAGGTACGTGTAGAACACGTTTTCCTTGTACGTGCTTTTCATGGAGAGCGAGTGGGTGAATTCTGTACTTCTTGTCGTTTCACACGCGATTTACTTCACGGCGTTTCTAGTTCGTATTCCCTGTTACCTCTGACAGCTTTCCTCTGTATTCTCCTTTACTGGTTTACCTGGGCCTGTTCCCTCAAACAGTGTTCCCTTCTACTGTTGTCCTGTCTCCTCAGACAGCGGACAAATCTTCTTTTGGCGGGGGTGTTGCCAACCAAACGTGCTCCTTTTACACGCTCGTTTACCTGGCAGACGGTGAGTCACGCACGTATCTAACATCTGTGATAGCCCCGTGTGTAGCCTACCCCTTCAGAGGTCATTCTAGGCTGCGTGTGACACGCATACGTTCATTCTTGTGTTTCTGGGTGCCACAGCGTAGTGCAGGTTTTTCTTTCTGCACACGTGGTCTAGGAGGGGTTGCGTGCACGTCATCTCCCTTTTTTGGGCCTCCTGTGCGTTGCGTGACCCGTCATCTTTCCCCAGGGGTTACATTCAGCCTTGCTAGAGCACTAGGGTACAATTACCATCTGGTACCCAACCCCTTTGACCCCCAATTGCCCAGGACAATAGTCTACATCCACTCCCATACGCACATTAACATCAGTGCCATGGCTGGGAGGCGAGGATTCCGTAAGGGTGGCAAAGGTGGAAGAGCCACAAGTGGTGGCCGTGGTGGATCCGGTAGGGGACGTGGTCGTAACTTGCAGGGTGAGCCTGTCCCCCCATGTGTGGAGGACCAGTCACGGGCACCCATAATCCCCCCCCCTCCCATTGAGGCTGATGTGGCTGACACCATCCATGCTCAGCCCTTGTTGGACCAGCCCATTGTGGCACCAGACCTGGCTGACTCCATGGCTGACTTCCAGGTCAGCAGGGCTACGACACGTGCGCTGGTGCACGTTGATGCCATCATGCCACGTGGATCTGGGGCAGCAAGGTCATCTGCTGCACCAAGTAGGCAGGGCGGAGAGGCTGCAGGGGCAGCTGCGGCTCCATCCACCCCAGCCCCCACACACCCATCCAGGACAGTGTCGGTCCTAGTCCATGCTGCTGACATTCCCCCTGACACCATCACACTAGAGCTAATGCCTGCACCAACTCCCATGCTGAGTGTGCAATCCCACACTCCTGATACAGAGTCCACCAGGGCTCCTGCCCCTAGTGTCCAGAGCGGCGCAGGACACTCAGGATCACCACCACCTTCCAAGCGGAAGAGGAAGAGTGCTCGTCCGGCACAGGCTGATGCCCCAGACACGGCTACACAGTCCGGCCCGTCCAGGAAGCCCAGCTTCACGGATGACGAACTGAATGCACTTGTCGAGTATGTGTCCGGACATGACAACGAGATGGTCATTGTTGCAGGATCCAAGACCACACCTGCACAACGCCAGGCACACTGGCAGACCGTTGCGGACATCGTAAGTGCCCTTGGAATTGTGAGGCGCACAGCCAATGATTGCTATAAGCGCTGGAATGACCTAAAGCGCAGGGCAAAGAGTAAGCTGGCCTCAAGTCATGCCGCAACTCTAGTGACTGGAGGTGGGTCTCCAGTAGTAGACATGGAACTCACTCCACATGAGTCAGTCGCTGGGACCTACGTCACGGAGGAACATATCCAAGGCGTGGGAGATCTGGCTGATTACGAGGCATTGTCCGGTGAGTGCACATGCATGTGTGTGTCATCCATGTGCATGGTGTGTGTGTGAGGGCTTCTGTTCGGGTGCCAGGTGAGAGTGTGTGCGCCTGAGTCGTATGGGTCAGCCATGTGCTTCATGCAATCCTTCCTGCGCAGCTGCAATCCTTCCTGCGCAGCTGCATTTGGCCGTAGCAGTATCCCTTCTGCCAACAGTAGACATCTAGCCCAACTGCACGCCAGTTGCCCTTGAAGTGTCACCTTGCCACAACATATTTGCTTCTTCTTCACTGTTCATTCAGTCAGTTTGTTTGCATTCCACCACTTTCACTAGGCATGTCGCTGTCCACTAGTCACATGTCTGACATGGGTATGGTAAAGTGGAGTGACTTTGTTACCTGGATATCATTTGTACACACATGTCCCTGTGCAATTGGACCATTTCAGACTGGCAGCTCCAGGTGAAAAATCTGACCTGTTAGAAATAGAAAAGCTATTACATGCGGGAACTGGACTGAATGAATAGGTGCTGCCCTCCTCTCCATCTTCACTCAATAGCAATGGTACATGCCATCTGTGTGATGGCATGTGTGTTTCACCTGCCAATCACAGGCCAATGTGTGATGCCACTGCCAGGCAGCATGCAGAAAATGTGTTCATCTTCCATCTTGGTGTCATCAGTGTGTGCCATTTGCCTGGACTTCATACGCAGTGAGGGTGCATGCATGGGAGGGTTTTAGTCATGTGGGACATGTGTCAATCAAGTACTGGTTCTCTTGCTTCTCAGCCCTCAATGTGTGCCATGGTGCTAATGCCTGTTTCCATTTCTTTGTTTTCATGTCTTTGCAGGGGAAGACACACCTGATACTGCTGGGGTTGTGGAGATGGTGCAGACCCAGGAGGGGTCCGAGGGCCGACCAACCACCAGTGAGGGACGTGGTGTGGTGGTGGGGGAGAACCCACAAGTGCTGCAGGTCGTGCTCTCAAGGGGTGTCTCTGGCTGCACCTCCCCCGAGCTGTACTCAGGTGTTGATTCGGATGATGAGACCTACGTGCCGTCGCAGGTGAGTGTTCCAGGGAGGGATTCTGTTCTGTCTCACCCACCCGCACCAGGGTCAGAACCCTCCATGGGGATGTCAGTGTTGGCAGCTACGCCTTCGGTGGTTACGGATGCAGGGTCACACTCCGCGACATCTGATCCTGTTCCTGGGCCAGCAGATCAGAGGGGGAATGCAGTCCTGCAGCCTCAGGCAGTGCCGGCACAGCAAGGCGCAGTTCGCCTTGCCCCAGACAGGTGTGGTGCCCGCCGACGTGGTGGCCGTACGCCACCCGGCAATACCGCATGGGAGCAATCCATTTACGGTATGGCAACCCAACAGGCTGCATCATCCGAGATGATGGCTCAGGCCATGGATAGGGTGGCCACTTCCATTGTCCCCCCAGAAAGGCTTATGGAGCGACTAGAGCAGGCAACCGACTCCATCTGCCAGTCACACAGGGAGGACATGTTGGGGTCCAACAGGGACAGGCGGGCGGCACTGGCGACTCTGCAGGAGGCCATCTCCATTGAGTCCCAGGGCCACAGGGAAGCCCTGAGGCAGGAGCTCCTTCACCTCAGGACAACTCTTGTTGAGCTTGAGGCTTCAACACACCAAAGGACAGAACAGCAGCTGGAGCGTCTCACCCGTACGCTCTCAGCTGAGATGCAGGCAACGAGGGCGGAGGTCCGGGCATCCCGTGAGTTGTTGCATGGGGACCTCCGCACACTCATCCTCCAGAACCAGACCTACCACACCCGCATGCTTGCAGCCATGGAGGAGCAGACTAGGGCCTTGCGTGGGCTGCCTCCCATAGTGCAACCACCTCCGGATGCAGCTGCAAAGGGTGATAATAGCGACAGCAGTGATACTCCCACAATAGGGTAGCCGTGTGGGCCATGAGCCCATGGAGGTGTTTTATCTTCCCAGGATCCACGCAGGTGGGTTCTGGTGTGCATCCTGTCCTCGGACCTCCTGGGTGGCCTCCCCAACCCCCCCGGGCCCATCAATGGCCATTTTTGATTGTTTCTTATTTTTACTTTTATTTTGATTTCTTTTATTCCCAATTTTTTTGGGACGATCTGTTGGCTTCGATCTGTTGGCTTCGATCTGTTGGCTTCCGTGGTTCCTGTGGGCATACGCTGCATTGTGGCTGGGCACATGCAGGCTTGTAATGTATTTGGTTCAGATGCTTGGGTTTGAGTCACACACACCCCTCCTGCTTCCCGTTTCCATGGGCTTGCAAAGGGTGTGCCCAAGTGACAGTGAATTACACAGTGACGTTGGACTCCCATGAGCTGTGTGGCCAGTCTGTAGTCAATACTGTGTATACATTCATAGTGCATATTGCTGTTGTGTTGTACACTGCATGTTGCATTGATGTGTAACTCTTCTTCTGTGTCTACCTCCCAATTTGCAGGTCCCTTCCTCATGTCCACACAAGGACCTCTAGTCTGGAGATGGGGACCATGTTGGCAGCAGTGCACCTACAACTCTACATGGCGACAACACTGCACAGTTGGTAGTGGTGGGAGTGCAGGCATTTCCAGGTGGTGAGACTACTAATATGTAACATTTGTGATGTCATGTTAATGGTACTACGTGCTCAAGTATGTTGTTGGTCCGGCATTGCTGTGAGCATTTCAGGTGTTGCAGGTTTCTAATAGTGCCACTGTACATAGTGAGACTGATGTCATGTTGTGGGGATTACTTTGTTTACCTGCAATTAGCATGACATGGCACGGTGTGTCGTGTGGCGGTGCTGGGGTTGGGTTGGCTGACATGGCACTGTCCTCTTGTTGCATTTTGCAAGTGGGTATTCATTTTAGCTGCTTCAATGTGTAACTTCACAAAACTGCATTGGTGGTGTCTGTGTGGGTAGGGATGCACACATTGTGACACTTCTAGGTGAACAATCTCAGGCTGACATGGTATTCCCGGTTCATTCTCCAGACATTCAGGATCAGTGTCAGGTTGAGTCATCATTGATTGTCAGATGGAATGTGCCAGGGCAGTGTGCACTCCACAGGGGTGTGATTTCTATGTGAAGTAATTAGCCACTAGCTGTGTACGGGCTGCCTCCCCCCGTGCCCTTTCCCCTCCCATGCGCAGCGGCTGTGCATGTGGTTGGGGATGTGGGGCCACCACCATGTCCACGGCCAGGCCCCGGCGTGTTGCAACGTTGTGCAGGACACATGCTGCCACTATGATCCTGCACACTACTGGGGGAGCGTATAACAGCTGCCCGCCAGAACGGTCAAGGGAGCGAAAGCGTGACTTTAGCACTCCGAATGTGCGCTCCACTATGCCCCTGGTTGTAATGTGGGCTGTGTTATATCTTACCTGGGGTGGCGTGGTGGGGTTCCGAATTGGCGTCATCATGTGGGGGCTGAGAGGGTAGGCACTGTCCCCTGTGGAGGTGGTGATTGGTATCATTGGTGGGGTTGTGACCTTGCTCAGTATCCAACATGCATGCATGTGCAGTGGCATACATACTCACCAAGCAGCCATGTATCGCCATGCCGCCCAGCTTCTAGGTCCCGGCTTAGGGTGGACATTCGGTAAATGAAGCTGTCGTGGGTGGAGCCGGGATAGTTGGCATATACTGAGGTGATGATTCCCTTGGCATTACATGCTACCTGCACGTTGATGGAATGCCAGTGCTTGCGGTTCCTATAGATGTGCTCAGATGCCCTGGGGGGACGTAGAGCCACATGGGTGCAGTCGATGGCACCTAGCACTTTGGGGAATCGTGCCACAGCGTAAAAATCCAGGGCGGCAGCATGCCTTTCTGCAGGTGTTCTGGGCAGGTATATGTGCCTGCGGACTGATGGGCGTGCAGTCATGATGTTCAAGACCTGGTGTAGGCAGCGTGACTGGGTGGCCTGTGACACCCCACCCACTATGGCACTTGTCCGCTGAAATGATCCAGTGGCTAAGAAGTGCAGTACATTGAGGACCTTCTCCAGGGGGCTGAGTGCTTGGGAGCACAGGGTGGGTGATGTGAGGTCATCCTCCCACTCACTCACCAGGTCCAGTATGATGTGTGGTGGAAACCTGTACCTCCCATACACCTGGTCATCAGGCATCCCGAAAAGGCTGGTTCTGGGTGTGAATATTCTGGCCCTGACTATCCTCCTCCTCCTCCTTTGGTAGCCCACTGCCACTGCTGCTAGGAACGGTATGTTCATCCTGGCGTCTGAGCTTGTTATTGTTAAAGTCCGCAATTTTATGCTTTGCGCGTGTTCTAGGCGAGCGTGTGACCCGCGCACCCCTGGAATCCAGTTCCCAGTCCAATAGCGTGTGGAAATTCACACGCACCACGGGATACAGCGTGTGACCCGCGCACCCCTGGAATCCAGTTCCCAGTCCAATAGCGTGTGGAAATTCACACGCACCACGGGATACAGCGTGTGACCCGCGCACCCCTGGAATCCAGTTCCCAGTCCAATAGCGTGTGGAAATTCACACGCACCACGGGATACAGCGTGTGACCCGCGCACCCCTGGAATCCAGTTCCCAGTCCAATAGCGTGTGGAAATTCCCACGCAGCAGCCATACAGGTGCGCTGACGTACTTGCGTGTGTGTGCCCGCGCACCCCTGAAATACACGTACATAGGCCAATCGCGTGTACGCGCACTTTTGTCCAATTACACGCAATGAAATACACGTACATAGGCCAATCACGCGATGACACTCTGACGTGCAGTATTTCCACGTGTGTTCCGTCATCACGT
This sequence comes from Ambystoma mexicanum, assembly GCF_040938575.1. NCBI lineage: Eukaryota > Metazoa > Chordata > Amphibia > Caudata > Ambystomatidae > Ambystoma > Ambystoma mexicanum. The sequence continues at coordinate 181,952,355 of NC_090930.1, read as the reverse complement.
GCTGAGTGGGGAACGCCCGTGCGGGTCACGTCAGACGCGCTTACGCGCTGAGGGACTCTGGTCCAATAGAATCGCGTATGCGTGCTGACGCGCTTACGCGCTAAGGGCCTTTCCTCGGATTTCACGCTGACGTGCAGGATTTTCACGTGCCAAATCACTCCGTATCAAGCTAGCCACCCGAAAACACACGGAACACCACGCTCCTGCCCAGAAGGCCGAGTTACTGCCCCCCAGTGCCCCGAGCAGCCTCCCACGTGCTATCTGCTGCTGCCTGCCTGCCTGCCTGCCTGCTGCCACCGTGCCCTGCCATTTGGTGCCTGCACATCAGCCATCTGCAGGGGTCCAGTTGCTGTGTCCACCCCTGCTGGAACTGAAGACTCCCGACTGGGATTACATCGCTCCACAGCCCAGCCCCAGGACCCAGTTGCCCACCCACACCTGCCTCTGGGGTTGCCATGTCGGGCACTTCCACATCTGGCACCAGTGGCAACCCCAGGCCAGAGGGGCAGAGGGGCACCAGCTTCACTGCCACCGAAGTTGGTGTCCTGGTGGAGCATGTCCTGGGGCAGTATGATGCCCTCTTTGGATCGTCCCGCGCCAGCAAGGAAGGACGGGAGAGGATCTGGGCCGACTGTGTGGTTGCCATCAACGCGGAGGGGGTGGCAACCCGCAACGTCCAGAAGATCAAGAAGCGCTGGGAGGACTTGAGGTCCAGGACCCTTGTGAAGGCCCGGCGCCTCGTGGAGGGGGGCCGGGGCCGCATGAGTTCCATCCAGAAGAGGGTCCTGGAACGCGTACGCCCAGCGCTCCACACCCAGGTCCTTGAGAGGGAGGCCCGTCTGGAGTTGAGCGGTATGTGTCCAAGCATTACTGTGTGAGACAGGGCATGTTGCGGTGTGCTGGTTCTATGATACTTGCCTGTATGTGTGCCATGGGCCATGTATGCATGTATGTGTGCAGGAACATCATGGTAATGCATGTGCGACCAGTGATGTGTGACCCACATGGTTGTTGCATGTGTTGAAATGCGGCATGGGGAGCCCTATGCAGATTTTGGACATGAGAGCATGCCAGTCTCTGTACCTGGACATGGATGGGGGTGAAGGATGGGTGCTGATGCCAGGTACATATATGGTAGCCATGTCTGTGTGCCTGACCTGCGTGTCTGTGACTTGTGCATGCCATGGATGCATGACACATGTGTGTGACAATGCACAGATTCAGTGACGCACCCAACTTACCCTTGTTTCACCTATGTTCGGTGTGTTTGGGGCCAGATGGATGTGACTGAGGTGAAGTGTGTGCATGTGATATGCATGAGCCATGATGCATGTGAGTTACATATCATTGAATGTTTCTAGAGTCCATTGGACATGCATGGAAATGTCCATGGCATGCACCATGCCTGTTACTGTGTGTGTTTTGCCTGGACTGACCCATGTGTTGTGGAGGGACATGATGGAAGTGTACTTTGACAGTGGTGCTCATCTGCTATTGCTTCCTGTCTAGGGGACCATTGTACAGTAGCCTGATGCTTGTGTCCTTTGTATCCCTCTACGCAGCGGCTAGTGAAGAAGAGGGCGGAGACGGCGCTGTGGAGCAAGGCGGCGGGGATGCCCCCACGGCTGCAGCGGAAGGGGTGGGTGAGCCCCCACAGGGGCCTGCTACGACGGGAGACGGTGAGGAGCCATCCAGGTTGGTGGTTTGCACAGAGGAGGAGGAGGCCGACACTGGTGCACACATGGGGCCTGGTGGGAGCATCCCTGCTGGTGCAAGTGGTGCAGTCCAGGGCCAGGGGCAGGAGGCAGCACAGGTCACCGTGGAGGGGCCTGTGCATGTCACTGTCCCTGACCCTGTGAGTGCACCACCATGCACCAGCAGGGATGCCCCGTCCCAGGCCCGTCCGCAGGTAGAGGGGATGTCCATGTCACCTGACTCCCCTCCACCTGTGGACGTGGTAACCCCTGGCCGCATGGAGAAGGTCCTGATTGGGGTCGCGATGCGCATGGCTGTGATTCGTGATGACGTGCGTGCTTCCCGGGAGGAGCACGCACGTCATCACGAAGTGCACCGTGCCGACGTGGCCCAATTGGGATCGGCCATGTTCGGGGGTTTCCTGCATGTGTTGGCCAATCTGACGGCCCTCTCCTCCTCTGTGCAGGCTATCCACCGGTCGTTCTCCTTGCCGTCTTCCGGCCCAGATGCCACCAGGGCCCCCTGTGGACCTGCCCTGACCAATGCAGCCAGCTCGGTGGGGATCCCATCCCTGCCACAGTTGGGAGTCGGAGGTCCAGCAGGGGTGGACAACACAGCAAGTGGACCCCAGCAGATGGAAGATGTGACGGCATCATCGGGCAGGGCACGTGCACGACGGCGTCGGTGGTTTCCATCAGCCTGGATGCCGTCGTGCTGGCAGAGGCAGTGGCGTCGGAGGCAGCAGCGGGCTAGACGTGGGAGGCATCATGGCTCGGGGCCATCAAGATCAGAGGGGCAGGCATCAGCCGGAGGGCAGAGCAACCCTGGGATGGTGGTGTGTTCCGTGTGGGAGGAGTTTGGCCAGCGGATAGGTGCGGAGCGGCAGCGGGCGGAAGAGGAGCGGCTCGCCATGGTCAGGGCGGAGTTCTCCATGCGTCGGGCATTGAGGCGGGCTGAGTGCCTCGAGGAAGCTCGCAGGGAGTTTGAGGTGGACATGGGGTTGTCCCTGCGAGACCTCGGGGCCAGGACAGAGTCCCGCCTCCAGGACATCGACATGGAGTTCGATGATGCCCTGGCCAGCAACATCACCAAGTGAGCCGCAGGACTTGCCCGCTGCCTTTGTATATAGTTATTTAGTTAGTTAGTGCTAGGTTTCCTTTATTTATTTTTATTATTTTGGACCGCTCGGACAATGGCCACTTTTTTGTACATATATTTTACATTAGTTAGTGGTAGGTTTCATTTTTGGTGTTGGGCTCATGGACCCTGGAACATTCCTGTATATAGTTTGTTTTTTTGGGAGATACATTTTTTTAATTTCTTATTGTTTTCACCATGACGTAATGGTTTTTCATTAATTTCCTATGACATGATATTGCTTTGGACAAATTCATTTTAATTTTTTATTCCTTTGTTTTTTTGTTTATCACTTTTGTTCTCGGACATGGACCATTTATTTACTTAGCCACATCGTTGTATGTTTGAAAAGTTCACTTATTTTTGGTATTTAATACATTTTATATATTTTCTTACACTTGTGTTATTTTCTCATTGGTTTGTTACATGTCATGATATGGGTTTTGACATTCACTTGCACCCATTGTGTATGTGTGTGTGACGGACATGTGTTCTTTTGCATACTTGGCATTGGGGTTGTGTCATGTGATTGCATTCACTATGTGGGTGGATGCAATCCTTGCCTGGGTGTTTGTGCTGGGTATGCTGGCCATTACTGCCATGATTGTGTATCGTCAGGACCTGGGGCCAGGGGGACATGTGTGGGGGCCTGCTGGCAGGTTCCCCACAGTGCTGGGGGGTGGGGGTGGTGGGAGACATGAGTGGGGGCCTGGTGGAGGCTGCCCCTGGTGACTGGGGGGGTGGGGGTGGTGGGTGACATGAGTGGGGGCCTGGTGGAGGGTGCCCCTGGTGACTGGGGGGGTGGGGGTGGTGGGTGACATGAGTGGGGGCCTGGTGGAGGGTGCCCCTGGTGACTGGGGGGGTGGGGGTGGTGGGTGACATGAGTGGGGGCCTGGTGGAGGGTGCCCCTGGTGACTGGGGGGGTGGGGGTGGTGGGTGACATGAGTGGGGGCCTGGTGGAGGGTGCCCTTGGTGACTGGGGGGGTGGGGGTGGTGGGTGACATGAGTGGGGGCCTGGTGGAAGGTGCCCCTGGTGGCGGGGGGGTGGGGGTGGTGGGTGACATGAGTGGGGGCCTGGTGGAGGGTGCCCCTGGTGACTGGGGGGGTGGGGGTGGTGGGTGACATGAGTGGGGGCCTGGTGGAGGGTGCCCCTGGTGGCGGGGGGGTGGGGGTGGTGGGTGACATGAGTGGGGGCCTGGTGGAGGGTGCCCCTGGTGGCGGGGGGGTGGGGGTGGTGGGAGGCATGGGTGGGGGCCTGGTGGAGGCTGCCCCTGGTGGCGGGAGGGTGGGGGTGGTGGGAGACATGGGTGGGGGCCTGGTGGAGGCTGCCCCTGCACTGCTGGGGGGTGGGGGTGATAGGGGACATGAGTGGGGGCCTGGTGGAGGGTGCCCCTGGTGACCTGGGGGGTGGGGGTGGTGGGTGACATGAGTGGGGGCCTGGTGGAGGGTGCCCCTGGTGACTGGGGGGGTGGGGGTGGTGGGTGACATGAGTGGGGGCCTGGTGGAGGGTGCCCCTGGTGACTGGGGGGGTGGGGGTGGTGGGTGACATGAGTGGGGGCCTGGTGGAGGGTGCCCCTGGTGGCGGGGGGGTGGGGGTGGTGGGTGACATGAGTGGGGGCCTGGTGGAGGGTGCCCCTGGTGGCGGGGGGGTGGGGGTGGTGGGAGGCATGGGTGGGGGCCTGGTGGAGGCTGCCCCTGGTGGCGGGAGGGTGGGGGTGGTGGGAGACATGGGTGGGGGCCTGGTGGAGGCTGCCCCTGCACTGCTGGGGGGTGGGGGTGATAGGGGACATGAGTGGGGGCCTGGTGGAGGGTGCCCCTGGTGACTGGGGGGGTGGGGGTGGTGGGTGACATGAGTGGGGGCCTGGTGGAGGGTGCCCCTGGTGACTGGGGGGGTGGGGGTGGTGGGTGACATGAGTGGGGGCCTGGTGGAGGGTGCCCCTGGTGACTGGGGGGGTGGGGGTGGTGGGTGACATGAGTGGGGGCCTGGTGGAGGGTGCCCCTGGTGGCGGGGGGGTGGGGGTGGTGGGTGACATGAGTGGGGGCCTGGTGGAGGGTGCCCCTGGTGGCGGGGGGGTGGGGGTGGTGGGAGGCATGGGTGGGGGCCTGGTGGAGGCTGCCCCTGGTGGCGGGAGGGTGGGGGTGGTGGGAGACATGGGTGGGGGCCTGGTGGAGGCTGCCCCTGCACTGCTGGGGGGTGGGGGTGATAGGGGACATGAGTGGGGGCCTGGTGGAGGGTGCCCCTGGTGACTTGGGGGGTGGGGGTGGTGGGTGACATGAGTGGGGGCCTGGTGGAGGGTGCCCCTGGATGGTGGGGGGTGGGGGTGGTGGGAGACATGAGTGGGGGCCTGGTGGAGGCTGCCCCTGCACTGCTGGGGGGTGGGGGTGGTGGGAGACATGGGTGGGGGCCTGGTGGAGGCTGCCCCTGCACTGCTGGGGGGTGGGGGTGGTGGGAGACATGAGTGGGGGCCTGGTGGAGGGTGCCCCTGGTGGTGGGGGGGTGGGGGTGGTGGGAGACATGGGTGGGGGCCTGGTGGAGGCTGCCCCTGGATGGTGGGGGGTGGGGGTGGTGGGAGACATGAGTGGGGGCCTGGTGGAGGGTGCCCCTGGATGGTGGGGGGTGGGGGTGGTGGGAGACATGGTTGGGGGCCTGGTGGAGGGTGCCCCTGGATGGTGGGGGGTGGGGGTGGTGGGAGACATGGTTGGGGGCCTGGTGGAGGGTGCCCCTGGTGACTGGGGGGGTGGGGGTGGTGGGAGACATGAGTGGGGGCCTGGTGGAGGGTACCCCTGGTGACTGGGGGGGTGGGGGTGGTGGGAGACATGAGCAGGTGTGCAGGGTAGTCCCCTGTTTTGTGGGCTGCCTGCAGGGGCCGTCGAGGGTGACAGGACCCACCCAGCCTAATCGCGTGTGTAACTTCGCACGCACCCCTGTAATACACGTACCAAGCCAAATCGCGTGTGGAAATTCCCGCGCACCCCTGAAATACACGTACCCTGCTGTAATCGCGTGTGGGACTTCCCGCGCACCCCTGTAATACACGCGCCCAGCCTATTCGCGTGTGGAAATTCCCGCGCACCCCTGAAATACACGCGCCCAGGCTATTCGCGTGTGGAACTTCCCGCGCACCCCTGAAATACACGCGGCCAGGCTATTCGCGTGTGGAACTTCCCGCGCACCCCTGAAATACACGTACCCTGCTGTAATCGCGTGTGGGACTTCCCGCGCACCCCTGAAATACACGCGGCCAGGCTATTCGCGTGTGGAACTTCCCGCGCACCCCTGAAATACACGTACCCTGCTGTAATCGCGTGTGGGACTTCCCGCGCACCCCTGAAATACACGCGGCCAGGCTATTCGCGTGTGGAAATTCCCGCGCACCCCTGAAATACACGTACCCTGCTGTAATCGCGTGTGGAACTTCCCGCGCACCCCTGAAATACACGCGGCCAGGCTATTCGCGTGTGGAAATTCCCACGCACCCCTGAAATGCACTTACCCTGCTGTAATCGCGTGTGGACCTTCCCGCGCACCCCTGAAATACACGCGGCCAGGCTATTCGCGTGTGGAAATTCCCGCGCACCCCTGAAATACACGTACCCTGCTGTAATCGCGTGTGGAACTTCCCGCGCACCCCTGAAATACACGCGGCCAGGCTATTCGCGTGTGGAAATTCCCGCGCACCCCTGAAATGCACGTACCCTGCTGTAATCGCGTGTGGACCTTCCCGCGCACCCCTGAAATCCACGTACCCGGCCAAATCGCGTGTGAGACTTCCCGCGCACACGTATTTTTTGTCAGCGTGTCCGTGTTTGTGGGTACCCCTTTGCACCTCATTTGTCCTGGAGGGCCACAGTATAGGACATTCATCATGGCAGTATATGGGTGCTATTTGTTGGCGCACCTTTTGGCGCACATTTCTTACAGCCGCTGAGACGCTACCGCCTGCTTTCTTGTGGCGGTCGTGTTTGTGCCTGTGCGCTGGTTTGAGCGTGCGCTTTTTTGACCTATTCTATTCCATGAATACGTGTTGTAGGCGAGCGTGTGGGCGTTCTGCGCACTTTTACCCTGTGCTTCCCCCGTGACGCCCACATTTTGGCAAGTTGTTCCCCATTCCGAGTGTTACGCCCCGTGTTCCGCCTACTTTTGTTGCGTGCGCCGCGCTATGTGCGATTTTCGCTGTGGACTGTGCGATTTTCGCTGTGACCTGGCGCATGCCGTTAGATGGCCTGTGCGCCAACGTGCGCCGCGCACTTTCTTATCGCACGTCCGATGGTTTTCTCGCGCACGGCCTTCCATGAATCGATGTGCGCTGCTTTTCGTGCGATTTTCGCTATTCCACTGCGATTTTCGCTATTCCACTGCGAATCGCACGTTTTTGGCCACTTGCGCCGCGCTAATTATTCCATGAATCGGCCTGAAAATCATTGAGAACAGAACATTCATTTTGAAGATATTGGAGATGGCCAAATCACAGAGGAAGCCATGAGCATTTACTAGTCATGGGAGAAGGCCGAAGCACAGAGAACCAGAGGGGCATTTACAAGGCATAAGAGACAAAAGCACTGAGAAAACAACATGCATTTATGTACATGGGGGTAACAGCAAAGCACTGAGAATGACACGCACATTGACTACACATAGAGGAAGGCCAGAGCATTGAAAGCCTTATGTTCATTTAATAGGCAATGTAGATCATCAAAGCACTGAGAACCCCCCAAGTATTTACATGGTGTAGGAGAAAGACAAAGATCTGAGAATCCCACATGAATTTTCAGGCATAGGAGTATAGAAGCATTTGCTAGGCATAGGAAAAGGAAAAACATTGAGAAACACACATGCAACATGTTTTAGTTGAGACAAAAGTAAAGCACTACGTGTCATGTGTATTTACCAAAAATAGGGGAAGGGCAAAGCAGTGAGAACCACAAGTGTATTTACTAGGCCTACAAGAACATCAAAACACTGAGAACCCCAAATGGATTTAATTGGGGTAAGAGAAGACAGAGGGGAAGGCAAAATCACTAAGCATCCCACATGCATTTACTAGACATGGGAGAAGGTCAACACACTGGCCATCTCCAACAAAATAAGTGTGAGATTCTCAAAGGGAAGATAACCCTAGGAGAAGCCTGAAGCACTGCGAACCCCATGAGCATTTATTAGGTAGGGGAGAAGGCCAATGCTCAGAGAACCCCATGCACCTTTATTTTGAAGGCATACAATAAGGCCAAGGCACTGACAACCACATATGCTTATTGTAGGCGGTGGAGATTGTAAAGCACAGAGAACCCCACTTGCCTTTACTAGGCATGGGGGCAGGCCAAAGTATTGAGAATGCCACAAGTATTTATTGAAGGAACGTGCAAAATAAATTAAAAGTTTCAATACAGTGCAGGTCCCTAACATGGTAGGATACAGAATTAGAGAGGAATGTATCTGTTGGATGATATTTAACTGCTTTGAAAACCCTGGTTTGCATTAGGAATGCCCAGATGGTATATTTTATTTATTTTATTTTATTAGTTTCATTTGTTACACACCCAGACCCTGGGGTATCACAGCGTGGTTACAGACAGCTATATGGCTCTCGATAACAGCTATGCTGGTTAATCGTTAGCCTGTGGAGCCCTACTGGTCAATCAGTAATGGCAGATCACTTCCTCTAAAGATAGCAGGTACATCTGTCTCTTAATAATCTTCCACGTGAGGAAGAAATGTAAAAGCGCATGCAGGGCCTTTGGGCATGCATCCGATGCCTAAGGATGGACTTCATTTGGAGAAGGAGGAATTTGAACCTTCACTAACCGAGGCGCAAGAGGGAGAAGATGTTACAACAACTCAGCAACGAGAAATTCACGGATGAGGAAGAAGTGGTGATTCCTGAAAATTACCCACCTCTATTAGCCTTGGAAACAGCTCCCACCTCTATTAGCCTTGGAAACAGCTCACACAGAAGCTGGAAGAGAGAGAAGACGCTGAGAACTCTGTTTGGCAGAAATCAGCTGCCGGTCCTGAGAGGGTCTAAGTCTCTCCAATCCTGAAGTGCAGAGGCTGTGCAGCGGGAATCAAAGGTGAGGGAAGCTGTTGTTCCCAGGAGGCCATCTCAGGTGGCCGGCGTGCACCAAGGGCCTTGAGGTTCTCTCTGGTGGCTGGCATGCACCAGAGAACCTCGGAAGCAAAAGCAAGGCTGTCTCTGGTGGCTGGCATGCACCAGAGGGCCTCGGGAGTGATATAGGCTTCTGTGGCAGGTGACGTGGGGGAAGGCAGACTCCAAGAAGCAGTTATCCGGGTCACAAGGAGCCACAGCAAAAGAAGTCCTGTGAGCGGCGCGGGGACAGGTGACGGACGTCTTAACCAGTGAGTTCACATGCTGGAAGTGACCCCAGAGCGCTCAGGACTCGATTACATATTCAAGGCAGGCATCCAGAACGAGAGCAGCACTCGCGCATGAGTGAAAGTAACTCTGATATTTATTTTGAAAAACTAACTATTGAAAAGCAGCAAACGCAACACTTGTGTGTGAATGAAAGTGGCCCCCAAAGCAATTCTGAATCTAGAACCATTGAGCAGCAGCTAAAGTCTTGTATAATACAGCCAAATTATTGTAACTTTAAACATGTGAGTCCATGATAAATCCAGCAACTCGATGGGGTGATATTGTTGAGAATTAATACCGGCAAGTATTGCCCAAACCAAAAGCTATTAAAATCAAGACAAATAAAATACAACCGATATTGCCAACAGCTAAAGGGGGCTAATGAAGGTCCATGAGTGAAGAAATCTATTGCCCATACTTTGTACAACATAGGGTAAATGCTGGTGTGAACTCACATTGCCAAACCCAAGAGAAAGGGGTACTAAGATCCTATGCTTGTCAGTGTTTGGTTATCTGTGCAATGGGGAAACACGAGTGATTAAAAGGCTGCCCTTCTGGGAAATGATATTCAGAAGGAGAGGAGCATTATTTTCAGAAAATTGTTTAAGAGCTTCAATGTGAATCCTGTTTCCCCTAAAGAGTTGTGAAAAGCTTTAAAGCTGCAAATTGTTGAATAGTATGTAGCTGTTGTGAACCTCTGGTCAGTTGACATTCACCATAAGAGCACTTCTTCTTGTGAAACACTGTTCAGGCAGGGGAGTATACACAAATGGTAACCCCTTTGAAGTGTAGGCTGGGCATGGGAGTAAACCAGGTGGAAGTCGAAAAAGTGCTACTAAGTGGTCCTGACAGAGACAATGTAATACTTGTGTTACTGAAGCAGTTGTGAAAAAATAATCCTTACCAAGACAATTATTATTGCTATTGATGAACTGTGAAGTTGTTCTTTATCTAAAGAAGATAAATCATACAATGAAGAAGAAGAGTCTTGTATTCGCTTTGTTGAATCATCGGAATATTGGAACTTTGTGTTGACCAATTGAAAATTCAAAGAACCTTGCTGTAACTTTGTTGAAAACCAACATTTTCTGACTTTCTTTATTGGAACAGTGAAGCAGAATCCCACTTCAAATCTGGGGATGGGGAATTCACCCAGGTTACAAGAAGAGACTGTTGATACAATAAAAATACAATTACCATTGTTTTGAGCTGCCATGCATTTCCGTAATTATGTACTGTATGTCTAAGTGTGAGGGCCAGATATCCTTTGTTAGAGTGTATTTTTTAGGCAGGGAAATCCCTATCAGGGTAGGGATGCTGAGGCACTTATCCAACCTTCTAATTTATTAAAATGGCATCTGTTGAGAAACCTTGACAGGGTTGTCTGCCTCACATTTCAGACTCCTCATATATGGTGTTAGAATTGGGATCAGAATCAATAGATACAAATTGGGGAACCCGGAAATTTGTAAAAACTCAGCAAAAGGGCCTCCACTAGCACTATAGAAACTGAACAATGGATAGGTTTCAATATATAAATATATATATAGTAGTAGAGGGGAGTTAATTCAACCGGGAGAAAGAACATTGATTGCCACAGACTTCCTGGTGCCTATGTCCGACTTGCCTCTAAATCAGTTCTAGCTGGCACTATGGTCTTGATGTAATGGCAGGAGTAAATGATCCACACTATAGAGGAGATGTTAAAGTATTGATGCAAAATAATGGAAAGAAAGCCTACAAAATTAAAGCAGATGAAAAGATTGCCCAAGGCATGATATAGAAGCCCATGTTCCCAAAGCCAAAAGAAGTTAAGAATAGTGGCCAAACTGGAAGAGGCAGATCATGGTCCGGTAGTGAATTTCATTTGGAAAATGGCAAAGAGGGTATTTCTGACATAGCTTTTGCACAACGTAACAATCCATTACTAGCAGAAACATTTAATCAGGTAACAAGTGAAGAAGAAGGGAGGAGAAAGAATGGTTCAAAACCAAATGTCTGTAACGTTAAACGTGTCAGTCTATGGAAAACCCAGCAACCTGAAGTCGAGTTACTGTGTCGCCGGGTGCAGAGGGAAGAAGACAGATGGAGTCCAGAAGTAAAGCCCAGGTAAGTACAATCCGGGAAGCAGGACGAAAAGAAGATGCAAAACGGAATGCTGTTCTTGGTCCAAGAGATGGTTGAGAAGCAGCGCTGCAATGCTTAACATGGATATCTATTTCTGTGTCAATGGTGTTGTGGTGTGTGCATGGTGATGTCGTAAGCCACGCAGCCTTGAGGGCTAATTGGGAGTGTTTCAAACACCATGGGACGCAGATCAGTGCCATTCAGTGACCTGTAGGATGTGTGAAAGTCACATACTGCACTTCCAGTGGCAGACCCTGCTCCACAAATGTTCACAAGTGTGTGTAAAGCATTCTATTTTTTACTAGCCCTTTATAAACATTTGAGGACACCTGCTCTACAACATGTTCTTTTGCAACTGTTTGATAAAAGATTAATTTCTCAGTTTAGGCATTCTATAAAAGTATATTGAGACACAATTGTCACTCACAGAAAAGTGGCTCCCTAAATAAATGTTAGTTTTGGCTTGGCTGTCCTCCGAAGGCTTAAAGAAAAGCCACTCTCTCCCTTACAATGGGTTCTAGCTCTCCACCATTGAACAGCTGCTCCCTGAAAATTTGCAAATTCTTCCTTCACAAAAAACAGTTATCTGAAAAATGGAAATGGTTACATCTCACAGAAAAGCTGCACTCTCACAACTAGTAGTGTCTCTCCTGTACAGAATGCTGTTCTCGCTCTCTCACCTTTATTTTAGTCTTAGCTAGACAATACCAACCTTTAGAGAATATGCTATATTTGCAATTCTGATTTTTCAAGGATTGTGTGACTGGGTCTTGAATTAAAATAAAATAAACAAGACAAGTAAATTTGCTGCCTTCTAAAGAAAGCAATTACACTTTGGAATAGAAAATGAATGACACCTTTGTATAGAAAACTACAAAAAATGCCTGCATCTAGAAGAATAAGAAAAAGTAGTAAACAATGAAATTTAAAGGTACATCGGCACTCTATAACTGGATGGTATCAAGCACAAACAAATGGCTTGCACAAATCAACATCTTTTTTCTGAAAATAATTTTTTTTTAAATAATACAAAAAAAGATCTAAAGGAAAAATTAAAATGTTTTTGAAGAAAGCAGTTAAAAAATGCACCATTTGAAATAGAAGCTAAAACTAGCTATTTATTTGTAACTGAGATTAAAAACAATAACTGAACACAGAACAAATGCCTAACAGAGCAAAATTCTGAAATTAAATGTATTTTATTAGAAAAGATTTACTGATTAGGTCAGCAGCTTGATGACTGAAAACTGACTCAATCCACCAGGCCCTGATTTATTTTCTTTAAAAAAGAAAAAAAAATGTAAACAAACAGTTTTTCTTATAATAAAAGGAGTCAACAACAAAATTGATGTAGATGATGATTGTGTATGAACACACAAGGCCTGGAATTCTGTCTCTCTGCAACTGAATTACTCCAGACAGTTATTGATGGCCCTACTGCATCATTTCTTTAGCCACCAATATCATATAAAATATGATATTACCATAGAGCCTTAGTCAAGCTAAGCAAATTCATTTAATATTTTGTATCTGTAGGAGAGGCTCAATTTCCAGTTAGAACATTTTAAACCATTTAAATATTCAAATACAAATATGAATAATTTGAGCCAATTCAAATCCTCATTATGTGGATAGAATTGAGGCTGATGCAAGCCAGGTCACCCATCCCTGCCATATAGCCAGTAAAGAGGTATTGTGACATCAAAAATGATCATTAGCGTTCATTGATTCATTTCCACCTATCATTTGTCCTACTTATGATCAGCATCCCTCAAATGATTGGTTAAGATCTGACCAGCTCTTGGTGCACTGTGTAGTGTACTGTGCAAAGAGCCTAAGTTTGGTGTTGTTACAGGAGACAATACCACCTGCAAACATCTTGTAATTTGAAGTATGTTTTCAAAACTAGCTGTACTCAGAAAGATGGGTATTGGGCAGGGTAAAGTGGCTTTCTATCTGGGCATTGCACTTGGATTAGTCCTTATTCTTGATCTGTTTGTCTCTCCAATCAAAGCATTCACTGTGATTCCATGTTTTCTCCCCCCAAAAAACACATTTTCACACTCATGTAAGTCACTGTAAGATTTTGTTCCCCAACTAAAGAGTCATGCTTGATATCATACTGAAGCCAGCCAATATGATTTTCTGTTCCTTCACCCAAATAAAATTGCATATGAAATGTGTCATACTGTGAAGACAGTCACTGTGAGCTTTGTCCTCGTATCCTCAAATGTTATGTCAGAGTAATCACTCAGTTGCATTCACTCAGTGCATTCACCTTCTCTCAACCCAATCACTAAGAATGTTGTTTCCCAGAAAACATCACATTTGTTCTCATGGTCTATACAGTGACTTTCCTTTTCTGCTTCAACATGCAAAATATCACATGTTTGAGAATCAGACAGTAGGAAGTTAGTAAGAGTTTATACTTTGTCTCACCATTAAGGCCCACCCTTATTATACCCAATACAGTTGCTGTGATTGCCTGCGTTCTCCATCAAGCAAAGCCACGTGTAAACCATGCATCACAATTCACTCTGTAATTTTCTGATATCATATTGACTCAAACAGTCATATGCGTTTATTGGATACCTTGGTTAAGGCAAAACATTTCTCAGGCCTGGTAGGAGTTTACTTGCCGTCTTCTCTTCGGGTGACCTTAATTATTCATTTCGCGATTTTGTCTCAACATGTCTCATGATGGCAATGTGCTCTATCAGATGTTTCTGCAATGTGCAATGTCAAACTGATAGAAATAAGCTGATTCAAAATATAGCTACACAAATCCCTTAATTGCATCCTTTCTGTGAAGATGAATTCCACTTTTGGTGTTTTCGACCCTCTGCCTCGAAGAAGAGTAACTCTTATATGAAGACGAAGATTATGAAATCTATATTAAAACTAAAAGTGCTCCATGTTTTTCAATTTGTCGGTTCAAATTATCTGGGAGCTCTGCTAAGAGAAATTCATAGAAAGTTCAAATGTAATATTCAGTTTTATCCAGCTGTCCATAAAATATAGAAAGACTGGTGTGATTCTGTGAGTTTGTTTTATCTCTACTTTCTATTCTGTACATTGTATACCAAGTTCCTCTTTCAGGCTGTCCCTCTAATGTCGGTAGGAAAAGGCCTGTCACATGATATGTACATGTGCATATTATTGACAACACATATATCCATTTTAGCTCAGACACTGGTCTTCAATTTAAATGGTTTGCAAGAATCTCAAGTTGTTACATTATGAAAGATATTTATTTAAAAACAACTACAAGAAGTACCATTTCTCCGAACGGGTTGATTTGATTTTGATTTGATTTGTTTATTTGTAGACAGACATGATAACACTGATCTTGTAGGTTGCTGTTCTGATTGCTTGATGTGCTTGTGTATTTGTGCATTTGTAGAGCGCACCAAGCCCTTAGGCATCTAGGCGCTTGAGTTTATGAAAATGGTTACAAAGGCTCGGAGAACCTCACATAGCTTAAGAAGTTGGCTACATTGCAGTCTTAGTCAAAGGTTACTCAGGCTCAGGCTTCTGAGCAGAAATACTTAAGAGATCGTTTGTATTACGTGCTTAGTCAAACTCAGGGTACCGGGGTTACATTGGTATATTTAGTGAATGCATATGCTATTTGAGGCCCTGTGTTGGCGCTTCAGTAATGGCATACGTACCTGCAGTGAATGCATAAGATGTGTACATTACTATCTACATAAACTCTACAGTTCCAAACTGGCTCTTGCCAATCTATACATGAGAGTATGAACTAGGTGTCACAGGTATGCTGTACACAACTCACATCACCTGTTTGTCCTTATATACCCCTACGTCTGGTCAACATGCTATATGTTGTGGTTTCAAAGCTTATGTCTATACCAGAAATTGCTTGAATACATGAACATGTCTGTCATCTGCTATCACACTCACACAGGGCACTGTTATTTTGATCTAACTCAATAATGATGTGCGTGTAAACACTTGGTTGCATGCACTTAAGATTACAGCCTCCAATGTGGCCACTCACCTTGATTTTCTGCTCCCATCTAAAATATCATTCTCAAGCTGATGCCTCTGTTTTTGTGCTTCATCAATCAAGGAACCCAGTGTGATATCCAAGAGGAACAAGTCACTCTCATTGTGTTCTCCCTCAACCGAAATGACTTTGCTGTAATCACTTGATGGTGTTCATTGAAAGAAATGAGACACTTGAACTGTGCATTGTTCTGAAGCCAGAGAATGTCATGTTCTACTTCAGTACAAAACCCCTAATGTTATCACACAAGCCAGGCACTGTGATTATCAGCTCCCTACAACAACCAATCCTGTGTCACCATGCTGCTCTAATTCCTAAACCAATTCTAGTGAAGGCCTTCCCCATATAAAACACAAACCTTACAATCATGCACCTCTTACATATTCAATGTCATTTGAAGTTGCTTAAATCTTTTGTTAAAACCTCCAAACATGTGAGAAGTTTGATTGTTCTGATTGACCCTATGCCTGGTGATCCGACAGGACTGACCTGCAGGACAGGTAAGTTCATCTGTTGTCACCATTCTAGAACGATAGGTGGGGACTGCTTGGTTAGAATGTATTCTATTTGTATCCATAGTATCAATTCAGCAGTCAGTCAGGTGACTTTGTGCCGAACGTCAGAAACCTTAAGCGGATTAGAGAGGAGCGTCTCTTCTATATTTGATGAATGCATGTGCACAGAAAGCAACAGCCATGTTCAAGCGCAATGGTTGGCGCAATGGTTGGCGATGGCCATAGTCGTGTTCCAGACCCATTTATTCCCACCGTTTTTTTAGTGAGAACTGCAAACACTGCAGCTCATTTCATCATTAATGCAGTATACACCTTATTGCTTGGTTTGCAAAAAAAGATCATTATTTGCCCTTATATGTGATTGCTCACCACTAATTGGTTTACTGTTTGTTCCTTTAGATTTAATTAACAGTTTATGGTAGGTGTTAAATGCTTGTGTTCACCTTTACAAATTGAGAAAATATAGCTTACCGGATTACCTAATTGCTAACAGGTGTTACATATTGATGGTTTCACCTGTGTGGTACGGGCTTATTTAGAAATAGCACGTGTAAATAGAACTCTAGCCTTCAGACTGCAATTGTGCAATTATGCGGTTTCACTGACTTAGAATTCACTGTTATTCTTACATAAATAAAGCATCCAATGCCTGAGTCAATTGTGGATGCTGTCCTTCCATGACAAGTATATATCTCATTGAGGGTCTCTGAGTGTGTCATAGAAAAAATGAGCAAAGTTTGCGATGCCCTGACACACCAGAAGGTGCAAAATACCTACGTCAAGGGTCTGCAACATTTAGCTCTACAGAGGTTTTGGACTACAACTCCCACCTGCCGAAGCCAGCACAATCAATGGTGAGAGATCATACGAGTAGTAGTCCAAAACATCTGGAGAGTTAGTTACAGGCTGTGGACCCATGAGCTAGGATTTTATGATTAAATGTGATCACTCTGAAGTAAACAGCACATTCTGCCATTGGCCTTGCAGAGGACATACGCTAGTATTACAGAAGAGGGCATACATTCCCTCCTGTAATACCACATGTGCGCCTTCTAACCTTAGGTGCCTATTGTGTTAGGGTTACTCCCTAATTTATGTAGATCTTTGAACCATGTAAATGGGGGAATCCCTATGACCCTTACGATTACTCTGTATTAGCAAATAATCAATACAAACAATGAGGTCATGAGCATGTGTGCCATCTGGAAGGTGGCAACATGAACAGCACCTTCCCAGAGGACACCAGTAAAAGGGACAGAGGAGCATCCATGTACGGGACTTGGAACACTAAGCACACCCCAATGCGGGATCATTAGTCCCTATTCCAAAGTTGTGCTGGTGCACCCCTGCTAACACTGACGCTATGGAAGAAGCCATACTGTCAGTACTAGAAAAGGCGTAGCGTCTGCAGTGGTTAGGGCAGCGAGTGCACCCACCACTCTGACTAATGTGCCTATGTGTGCTCTATCAGATGCAACATTGGTCTTGCTTAACCCAGCTCCTCATCGGGAAAGGTGGAATCATCCACATGTGGGCTCTGAACATCCTCTTCCCCAAATCGCTTTCCCCTGAACTGTCCACAAAGGTCGGCACTATGCTGGGGAAATGAGTTACATCACCAGGTCATTTACACAGAATATGCAAAAGAAGGGGGGTCTGGGAAACTCTCTACCAGCACGAACACAGCCCATTGACTTGTTCTTGGGTGAATGGCCCCTGGGAGAGTCTCAACCAAGTCTTTAGCTCACTGTTCTTTTCACAGAGAAGAAATTTCCCTGCATATCAGTCTTTGTCCTGCCCAGAGGCAGTCCAGCACCGAAATGCTAGGCAATTCTCCTCTGAACAAGAGTACCACAGCAACCCCAAAGGCTGGACAAAGGCTGATATGCGGGGAAATTTCTTCTCTGTGAAAAGGACAGTGAGCTAAAGACTTGGTAGAGTCTCTCCCAGGGGTTATTCACCCAAGAACAGGTCATTGGGCTGTGTTCGTGCTGGTAGAGAGATTCCCAGACCCCCCCTTTTTTTGCATACATTAACTTTGGGTTTCACCCTAAGTTAACAGGGCAATCCAGACGTGGACCCCTTGCTCACTGTTCTTAGAGAGGCAACAGTTTCACCTCACTGATGATGCCCAACAAGGCTGAAACACGTGTATGGGGTTACTGATGGTACTCTTGTTCAGAGGAGAATTGCCTAGCATTTCGGCGCTGGACTGCCCCTGGGCAGGACAAAGGCTGATATGCGGGGAAATTTCTTCTCTGTGAAAAGGACAGTGAGCTAAAGACTTGGTAGAGTCTCTCCCAGGGGTTATTCACCCAAGAACAGGTCATTGGGCTGTGTTCGTGCTGGTAGAGCGATTCCCAGACCCCCCCTTTTTTTGCATACATTAACTTTGGGTTTCACCCTAAGTTAACAGGGCAATCCAGACGTGGACCCCTTGCTCACTGTTCTTAGAGAGGCAACAGTTTCACCTCACTGATGATGCCCAACAAGGCTGAAACACGTGTATGGGGTTACTGATGGTACTCTTGTTCAGAGGAGAATTGCCTAGCATTTCGGCGCTGGACTGCCCCTGGGCAGGACAAAGGCTGATATGCGGGGAAATTTCTTCTCTGTGAAAAGGACAGTGAGCTAAAGACTTGGTAGAGTCTCTCCCAGGGGTTATTCACCCAAGAACAGGTCATTGGGCTGTGTTCGTGCTGGTAGAGAGATTCCCAGACCCCCCCTTTTTTTGCATACATTAACTTTGGGTTTCACCCTAAGTTAACAGGGCAATCCAGACGTGGACCCCTTGCTCACTGTTCTTAGAGAGGCAACAGTTTCACCTCACTGATGATGCCCAACAAGGCTGAAACACGTGTATGGGGTTACTGATGGTACTCTTGTTCAGAGGAGAATTGCCTAGCATTTCGGCGCTGGACTGCCCCTGGGCAGGACAAAGGCTGATATGCGGGGAAATTTCTTCTCTGTGAAAAGGACAGTGAGCTAAAGACTTGGTAGAGTCTCTCCCAGGGGTTATTCACCCAAGAACAGGTCATTGGGCTGTGTTCGTGCTGGTAGAGAGATTCCCAGACCCCCCCTTTTTTTGCATACATTAACTTTGGGTTTCACCCTAAGTTAACTGGGCAATCCAGACGTGGACCCCTTGCTCACTGTTCTTAGAGAGGCAACAGTTTCACCTCACTGATGATGCCCAACAAGGCTGAAACACGTGTATGGGGTTACTGATGGTACTCTTGTTCAGAGGAGAATTGCCTAGCATTTCGGCGCTGGACTGCCCCTGGGCAGGACAAAGGCTGATATGCGGGGAAATTTCTTCTCTGTGAAAAGGACAGTGAGCTAAAGACTTGGTAGAGTCTCTCCCAGGGGTTATTCACCCAAGAACAGGTCATTGGGCTGTGTTCGTGCTGGTAGAGAGATTCCCAGACCCCCCCTTTTTTTGCATACATTAACTTTGGGTTTCACCCTAAGTTAACAGGGCAATCCAGACGTGGACCCCTTGCTCACTGTTCTTAGAGAGGCAACAGTTTCACCTCACTGATGATGCCCAACAAGGCTGAAACACGTGTATGGGGTTACTGATGGTACTCTTGTTCAGAGGAGAATTGCCTAGCATTTCGGCGCTGGACTGCCCCTGGGCAGGACAAAGGCTGATATGCGGGGAAATTTCTTCTCTGTGAAAAGGACAGTGAGCTAAAGACTTGGTAGAGTCTCTCCCAGGGGTTATTCACCCAAGAACAGGTCATTGGGCTGTGTTCGTGCTGGTAGAGAGATTCCCAGACCCCCCCTTTTTTTGCATACATTAACTTTGGGTTTCACCCTAAGTTAACAGGGCAATCCAGACGTGGACCCCTTGCTCACTGTTCTTAGAGAGGCAACAGTTTCACCTCACTGATGATGCCCAACAAGGCTGAAACACGTGTATGGGGTTACTGATGGTACTCTTGTTCAGAGGAGAATTGCCTAGCATTTCGGCGCTGGACTGCCCCTGGGCAGGACAAAGGCTGATATGCTGGGAAATTTCTTCTCTGTGAAAAGGACAGTGAGCTAAAGACTTGGTAGAGTCTCTCCCAGGGGTTATTCACCCAAGAACAGGTCATTGGGCTGTGTTCGTGCTGGTAGAGAGATTCCCAGACCCCCCCTTTTTTTGCATACATTAACTTTGGGTTTCACCCTAAGTTAACAGGGCAATCCAGACGTGGACCCCTTGCTCACTGTTCTTAGAGAGGCAACAGTTTCACCTCACTGATGATGCCCAACAAGGCTGAAACACGTGTATGGGGTTACTGATGGTACTCTTGTTCAGAGGAGAATTGCCTAGCATTTCGGCGCTGGACTGCCCCTGGGCAGGACAAAGGCTGATATGCGGGGACATTTCTTCTCTGTGAAAAGGACAGTGAGCTAAAGACTTGGTAGAGTCTCTCCCAGGGGTTATTCACCCAAGAACAGGTCATTGGGCTGTGTTCGTGCTGGTAGAGAGATTCCCAGACCCCCCCTTTTTTTGCATACATTAACTTTGGGTTTCACCCTAAGTTAACAGGGCAATCCAGACGTGGACCCCTTGCTCACTGTTCTTAGAGAGGCAACAGTTTCACCTCACTGATGATGCCCAACAAGGCTGAAACACGTGTATGGGGTTACTGATGGTACTCTTGTTCAGAGGAGAATTGCCTAGCATTTCGGCGCTGGACTGCCCCTGGGCAGGACAAAGGCTGATATGCAGGGAAATTTCTTCTCTGTGAAAAGGACAGTGAGCTAAAGACTTGGTAGAGTCTCTCCCAGGGGTTATTCACCCAAGAACAGGTCATTGGGCTGTGTTCGTGCTGGTAGAGAGATTCCCAGACCCCCCCTTTTTTTGCATTTACACAGAATAAACTGTATTAGCCAAAAATGTATTCCAACCACTATGACCCCCATGTCACTCACAATGAAAAAGGGGGCTTCAAATGCTTCAGTTAAATCAATGTTCACCATTATTTGCAGGTTTCAGCATTGAATTGCAAATTCTGAATTCCAGCTTCCCTTCCTCACCACTTTATCAAGGCAAGTTATCCAGTGCTCCTGAAAGTGGTTCAGTGCCCACACAATGCACCACAGCTTGCTTACTGGTAAATGCATTTTCATGGAAATCAGCAAGCAAGCATGAGCTGGATGCTTCAGTCAGTACTTTAACCCATAGAATGTGCAGGGATTTCGCCCAGGCCAAACTTTGCAGGTTTTACCTGACGTTCGAGATATGAGGATCTAACGGGTTAGACATTGCGTCTATGGAAAGACAATTGAGTAGAAACTCGGAACAGTTAATGGTTGGCATTTGAAGAGACTGTAATGGCTCAAACCTCTGAGGAAAGGGATTTATTGGATTATTAGAATAGAGTAGAATGTAAATGTTAAAGGGGCTAGCAAGAGTTAGGTTAGAGGTTTTTGGGGGTCCGGGCCCATGATTTTTGGGTTGGGAGAGTACATTGTGGGTGAAGGTGGTAGTACAACACACTTGCATTTGTGAATTGTGGCTGGAAGGGCAGTGCATTTTGTATGCCTGGGAGAGGGCTAAAGCATTGAGTCTGCCACATGTCTTTACTAGTCAGATGAGAAAGACAACACGCTGAGAACCCCATATGCATTTACTAGGAATAGAAAAAGGCCAACATTACTGAGAAGCTTAAGTGCATTTTCTAGGCTTAGATCAAGGCCATAGCACTGAGAACCCCATGCTCATATACTAGGCACAGGAGAATGCCAAAATACTGAGATCACATGAGCATTTGCTACGTATAGGAGAATTTCAAAGAACTGAGAATCCCAGATGCATTTACTAATTGTGCGAAAAGGCTAAAGCACAACGAAGATCATGTGCATTTCTTAAAATGGACAAAGCACTGACAACTCCCTGTGCATTAACTAGGTATAGGGGCAGACCAACGCATTGAGAATACTCCATGAATTGAATAGGCAGAGAAGTCAGCCAAACACTGAGAACTCCAAGTGCATTTTTCAGGCTGAGAAGAAAGTCAAAGTACCAAGCACACCAAATGCAATTTGTGGATATAGGATATAGCCAAAGGAATGAGAACAGTGCATGCATTCACTGGGCAAAGGACAGGGCAAACACACTGAGAACACCACATGTATTAACTAGGTGTAGAGGAAGTTTAAAGCACTGAGAATGCCATGTACATTTACTTGGTGTAGAGGTAAGCCAAAGCTGAGAACCCCATATAAATGTGCTAGGTGTAGGAGATGACTAAAGCACTAATATCCCAATGTCAAGTTTGCAGACAGAGGAGAAGCCCAAATAACACATATAAAACCATGTTTATGAGGCATAGGAGAAGGACAAACCACTGAGTACCACACATGGATTTACTAGCGTAGTAGAAGGCCAATGCACTTAGAACTCCACCTAAATTTACTAGGCATAGGAGAATGCCAAAGCTCATTCATTCTGTAGACAGGGGCAAAGCATTGAACAAGTCAATTGTATTTAGGAGATATCACTGAGAAAGCCATGTGCATTTACTAAGCAGATGAGAAGGCCAACACACTGAGACTCCCATATACATTTACTAGGCATAGAGGAAGGCCAAAGCACTGAGAACCCCAGGGGCATTTACTAGGCATTGGAGACGAAAGCACTGAGAGACCCACAGGCATTTTGGTAGGTGGAGACGAAAGCAAAGCACATCGACTAGATACAGAGGAAAGCCAAAGAACTGAAAACCTGAGGTTCATTTCCTAGGCAATGAAGATCATCAAAGCACTGGGAACCCCACAAGTATATACTAGGTGTAGGAGAAAGAAAAGGTATGAGAACCTCACATACATTTTCAGGCAAATGAGTATCAAAGCATATGCTAGGCATAGATGAAGGAAAAGCATTGAGAAACACATGCATCATTTTTTAGGTGAGACAGTATTAAAGCACTGAGTGTCATGTATATATACTAAACATAGGGGAAGGCCAAAGACAGTGAGAACCAGAAGTGCATTTACTAGGCATATGAAAGCATCAAAACAGTGAGAACCCCAAATTGATTTAATAGGGGTAGGAGAAGGCCAAAGCACTGACAACCCCACATATATTTTGTAGACAGAGAGGAAGTCCAAAGCACTGAGAATCCCACATGCATTTACTAGGTATAGGAGAAGGTCACAACACTGGCCTTCGTCTATGCTTACAGAATGAGTAGGAGTTTCTCAAAGGACAAATAACTCTACATGCATTTGCTAAGCATAGGAGATGTCTAAAGCACTGAGAACCCCAATGAGCATGTTCTAAGCAGCAGAAAAGCCAAAAGCACTGAGCAGCAAACATTTATTATGCAATGTGAGGAAAAGGCATAGCACATAATGCACATTTACAAGGTGTAGAAGAAGACCAAAGCACTAAGAACACTGTGTCCATTTACTGGGTGTAGGGGATGACCAAAGCATTGAGAATCCCATGTGCATTTACAAGGCAGAGGAGAAATCCAATGATCGGACAACCCCATGTGCATTTATTTTAAATGCCCATAAAAAATAAGGACAAGGCACTGACAACCACATATGCATGTTGTAGGCTGTGGAGATTGTAAAGAACTGAACCCCCACTTGCATTTACTAGTCATGGGGACAGGCCAACGTATTGCAACGCCACAAGTATGTATTGAAGGAAAGAACACATTCAATTAACATGTTTCAATATATTGCAGTGCCCTAACATGGCAGGATACGGAATAAGAGAGAGGAATGTATATGTTGGGTGATTTGTAACTGCTTTAGAAACCACAGTTTGCATTAGGAATGCCCATATAGTATATGGCTCTCTATAACAGCTATGATGGTTAATCATTAGCCTCTGGAACCCTACTGGTCAATCAGTAATGGCAGATCACTTCCTCTAAAGAGAACAGGGACACCTGTCTCTTAATAATCTGCTGCATGGGGAAGACATTTGGGTATGCATCCGATGCCTAAGGATTGAGTTCATTTGGAGAAGGAGGAATTCTGAGCCATCACCAACCGAGGTGCAAGAGGGATAAAGATGTG
Organism: Ambystoma mexicanum; assembly: GCF_040938575.1. NCBI lineage: Eukaryota > Metazoa > Chordata > Amphibia > Caudata > Ambystomatidae > Ambystoma > Ambystoma mexicanum. The sequence continues at coordinate 181,928,446 of NC_090930.1, read as the reverse complement.
ACATCATCTCAGCAATAAATGGAGAAATCCATGGATGAAGAAGAAGTGGTGATTACTGAAAGCTGCCAAGCTCTACTACCTCTACTATCCCTGGAAACAGATGACAATGAATTGCAAAACAAATATTATGCTCCATTCACCGATTGAAGAACGAGATTCAGCCACCTCTACCTAACGATACCACATGTGGCGAGGGAGACCAGGAGACAGAAGAAAAGAGTGTAGGCATTGACAAACCGATGCAATTCACAAGTGTAACCAACCACTCTAAACTAGAACCAACGTTCTGACACTCCAGTGTACAGTCGTTTTCAAATGTGCTTCAAAAAAACAGGCTAGTGTAAGTACACATTTCCAGTCAGTGACATCAAAATCAAAGGCTTCTCAGTCACCCACACAGCACCCACTGCAAAGTACACTGATAATAACAAATAAGGCAAAGAGGTAAGAGCCCCTATCAGCCCTCCCAAAACATCAGAAGCTTGGAGTTATTTGGCACCAGAAAAGCAGCATGATCATTCTACCACCTGTTAAATAAGCAGGCAAAGTGCCTTGCTAGGGAAGCCTTGTACCCATTTGTGCACACATGAGATGCTGTCACCCACAATATTAGCAAAATAAAGAAGAACAGGGCAGCCCCCCACCACCACTCAACTGCAGGCAATGCACACATGTGCAGCTATCCCTACATCACTATCCCAGAGAATGGATTCATAGAGTTTCACAAGCCCTGATGAAATATCTTCTTTGCCTGCAGAGTCCTGGGCATGCAGACAACTTTGTATCCCCCCTCAATGTGTCAACTCATTGTTGCTGATGCTTTTGTGTGTGTCAAAATATATTACAAAAGACACAACAAGCTTTTTTTAGTTTCTATTTGTACTGGTTAAAGCACAAACCTAGCTCAAGAGTAGCAGACCGCTATACAGTGTGTGGGTAACCAAAATGTTACCTGCCATTTTTTAACAGTAGCACAGTACTGTTTGGTCTGCTCTGAGCATCGGTATGTTCATCCATTGGAATTAGTGATTGGTCAGGTGTTGTTGAAAGAGCCATGTCTTGAGAGATTATCGATATTGTAGAATTGTGGGGGCATCCCGAGCTGACACCAGGATCGAGTTCCAAAGGGTGGGTGTATGACAAGGGAAGGTTTGTTTGCGTGTCCTCTCTTTGCGAGGAGCTGTTAGTCAAGCCGGTTGGTTGATTTGCTGCTTGAGAAGTGTGCATCATCAGATATAGGGAGCTTAGACGCCAGGTACACTGGTTTACTATTCATGACTGCCTTGTAGATGATATCTGCAGTACTGAACAGTATCTTGGGTTGGAGTGGAAGTCAATGTAGTAATTACATTGTAGTAGGATGGGGTAATTCGGTCAAATGTCCATGCCCCTGCAATAAGTCATGCTGCAGTGTGGTGGACTGCTTATAAGGGAGCCAAGTGAGTTGCTGGGAGCACTATCAGGAGAGCATTTCCCCCATTGATGTGCGAGCCCACAAGCGACTGCTCTACTGCCCGGAAGTCCTGCAGCAGGATGAAGGGTTTGATTTTTTGAACGGTAGAGATTCTGAACCCATTTGGGGCTTCTTGGCTATGTGTTTCTGGAAGGACAGGCTGCTGCCAATGGTGAAGCTTAAGGATTTTGCTGAATCCGAGAGCTGTGGATTAAATCCTTCTAGGCACATATCATTGAGCCATTGTTGGACAAGTTGTTTTTTAGCAGGTGGATCGATGAGAATGAATTCAGTCTTGACTGGGTTTACTTTGAGGTAGGCAGTCAACATCCAGGACTGGATGATGGATAGGCAGTCGCAGAGATGAATGATGTCCTGCGCGCTATTTACTCTCATGTGTTACTGAGTATTGTCTGCGTATTGATGGATGGCTATATTGGGATCATTGAGGAGAGTGCCCAAAGGCTCCATGTAAAGGTTAAAAAGGGTTGGTGAGAGGATGGAGCCTGTGTAAACTCTGCAGGAGTTGTGGAAGGTTGACCCCCAAGCCTTTCTCCAGGAACCAGTCAATCTCGGGTGTAATCATTTTGTGGTCACTGAACTATCTCAGATGAACCTTGAAACTTGAGCACATGTGGAAGAGGCCCTCCACCATGAAGATGAAATCTAAAATTGACTGTTTCTTACCCATGTGCTCTGACACCGTAAAACTCCCTGCGCAGAACCATTCAGCTGGCTTAAGCCAACAGATTTAAGGCTCCCAAGCCATCTCACAGCATTCTTGGCCTCGAGTTAGAAAATCAGAATGAATTTAAGTCTCCCACCAAACCTTCAGAGCCTTACATCCAAATAGCCAATCAATTTGAGACTAGTTCTACGACCTCCTCAAGAATACACTGAATGTTACTCAATTTATTATGCCAGTATATATTCAGCTATAAAAGTGTATGCTTTTCATCTCCTATACCTCCTAACAAGATGGAAATCTGAATCCCAAATTGACATTTGTTTGAAATTACCAGATGTCTACCGCCAATCCAGCACTCTCTTTTATTAGGATAACAAGCCCACCTGATGGCCTCCACTTTGAACCTTTAACTGCTTTACAAATGTTTTTATGCATCTGTCCACTGCCAGATCACTTAACCAGGTTTCCTGAATACAAATGATCATGTATTCTTGTTGGAGTTTCCCCGAATCTGGATTGGTGTTTAAGTGAGTGTGGCCACAGCTGTTCCAGGATAAAATAGTACGTTTACTAGTAACTGTTCTGATACCTCCGATATTGGGCATCTGAATCCCCTTCTGGGACCCAGATTCGTTCCTTATTCTCAAACCAGTTCTTACGTGCCTCCCCCCATGTTTCTCAATGGGATTAAACTGATCATTCTTATCATTCTTTCCCTGGTCACGTGCTTGGGGATTCCTGCAGTTAAACCTGCAGTGTGTCATCATTCTCTCAAGGCAATTATCACCTTTCCCAGGTTTTTCTATTAGAAAATCATATCCTAAATGAAGTAAATAATCAATTTCATTCTGTACCAGGTCTGATACAATTTGTATTGCAAACATTAATAATAGAACATCAGTTCTTCCTCTAAACGGAAATTCAATTCTATCTATATCCCTGGATGATATTGCCTTTAGGGTTAAAACCTGGGAGAGCAACCTCAAGATCCCTGTACGGTTCAATATAAATGACCTCTTCTTGTGAACATTACATGAGATCTTGGACTTTGTACCAGTATGCTTATTGCGTTTATCCCCAATTGAAATGTATTTTGACACCTTGTTTAGAGCTATACGGATGGGTTGAGTTTGTTACACAACCTTCCTCTCTTCCTCTCCCCTCTGGCTCCCTCTCATACCACCTCGGAGGGGATTTCTTGGAGCCTCCCCTCTCATGATGTTCGACAGAGGGGGCTGTGAATAGCGCCTAAATGACCCGTTTTGGCTAACTGGTGCACAACAGAGATCTGCTTTGGTATGTCATTTGAGCCACTCCCGCTCCTGTGTGACATTGTCTTGCCTTCCCAGTTCTCACACCCCACACACCATTACAGAGGGATGGAAAGGTCGAGTGACCAGTATTCAAACAATTTCCCAAGGCGCCCATTGCCAGATTATCCTTGAGGTTCCCACCCTCCCCTGCAGTTGTTAATCCTGCTGCAGTGGGCGAGGGAAGGTCACACTGTGTTTGTTTATCCTTAGGAAAAGATGTTTGCATTGCAGATTCAGTGCTCCTAATCTTCTCAATATTCATTGGAGAAATCCCACTACATGCGGTTTTGGGGGTTGTGAGGTGTGGATATGATGTCTGTGTTATCCCTACTTGAGTAAAAATACGTACATGCTTGCGCAAAGGGTTTCTTATCAGTGGCCTCCCCGAAGGGAGGGAAACTGATTCAAAGAAAGCCTTAGAGATAGAGTTTGGGATTTTTGAAGGCTCAAAATTCTTGGATTTCTTTGGGGTATATTTACACTTGGTTTTGGCCGTTAGATTACGAGATGGCTGAACCATATTCATTGGCAGCCTTTAAGCATGCTTCATCAGACCTGCCTGATGCCACCACGTGGAATACCTGAAACCTAGCTGTTTCAGGGGGATTATCAACAATTACCAGGACCAGAGCTACCTGAGGCTTTTTCAAAGGGTAACTCATGCCCTCCTAAAGAGGTCCGCCTAATGAGGGGATCTCAACAATATTTATTATAAACAAATGTTGCAATTTTCCCCATATTAAATCAAGCAGGGCGGCATGGGATTGGAAGTCTTTCTGCAAGTTCTCAAATAAGGATAGCAATGAACTCAGAACCTGATTTAGTTATACTAACATAGGGTCAGATGTCCCAGGTGTGGAATGATCTAAGGTTTTAATTGCCAGAAGTAACCTAATTTGCTGTGCTGGAGCAGGGGTTAACTCATAAGAGGTGATGGATGAGTCAGTATCTGAATCAGATTCTTGAGCTTCCGAAAATATCGGGCAAGCATTTAAAAAGAAGTCTATGTCCGTGCCGTGGTGGTCCGCTTCAGTCTCCTCGAAGGATGTGAGATAAACACTGACAGCTGATTCCCTGTGTTGAAGTGGATCTGTGAGTGTAATAGTTTGTTGCTTACTAACACCTGACATGGAGGTGCTTTGGCAGTCAAGTGTGTTATTCCTCTGTAATTTTGGAAAATATGAATTCATCAAGTTTGTAGCCTTTACTTTTATTATTTTCGAGTGTGGGAATAGCCACCATTTCTCCACCCACCTATTGCCTGGCGTCAGGGTGCGATTCTGCAACAACTGGGGGCAGAGTATCATGTACAGGGACAACTGAGGGCAGAGTATCATGTACACGGGAGACTGGAAGAGGTAAATCCATTGGAAACAGCAAGGCCACAGATGTGTCCAGTTCCGAAGGCTGAAGTGAGTGAAGAGTTTTTGCTCCACTCCTCAGATCCATTTAAGGGACGAAAGATAGCACCCCCTCACCTACCTGAGCAAATGCACAATATCCAGGGAGTTCCTCAGCCACCAGCATCCTGTACCAACTCGGTGTCTTCTATTAATATAATGTATCATGTACAGGGACAACTGAGGGCAGAGTATCATGTACACGGGAGACTGGAAGAGGTAATTCCATTGGAAACAGCAAGGCCACAGATGTGTCCAGTTCCGAAGGCTGAAGTGAGTGAAGAGTTTTTGCTCCACTCCTCAGATCCATTTAAGGGACGAAAGATAGCACCCCCTCACCTACCTGAGCAAATCCACAATATCCAGGGAGTTCCTCAGCCACCAGCATCCCTGTACCAACTCTGTGTCTTCTATTAATATAGATAGTATTCCCAAACTATCGCTTTGGGTTTCAAAGGCTCAAGGCGCATAATCACCCCACCGTCACCCCCCCTTAAGTTTACGTGTGAGTGGGGAGGGGAGCAGTTTGTGTTGGAAAGAGACAATCCGAACGACAAAAGACCAGAGGCTCAAGAAGCAGCCCAAATTGTAGCAAAGTAACAGTCAAACAGTTATAGCGACAGTAAAATACTCACTATTTGAAGTTCCTGCGTCCACCGTCCCACTGACCCTGCGCATACCGCGTGCTCCGCACCTTTGAGATGTTTTAAATGCACGGTCATGAAGGAAGTTGTAAAACATGTAGAAAGACTACAATGCTTAGACAGCAAGGCAAAGAGTTTCCCAGCAGCACGTTAACACAGTGGCACTTAAGCACCACCTGTAAGCCAAACCCATTGCTTTGGAGTATGGATAAGAGGGAGATGAAATGTGAGGAGGGCTTATGGTGTGTGGTTTTTAGTTGACTTTTTACCAGCATATTGATTGCTCGTGGCCATGGTTATCCCTTTGGTCACTTTCACCACCTATCTCCCCCACCCCATCAAAAACACCCCCTCCCCGGATCTCTATGAGCTAGCTGTCTTCTGAGATTCCTATGTACAGAAGGCATTTAGTTACTTGTAATCTGTCCTTTGAGTATATTTTGATAGGCATATTAGAAAGTATAAATGCACACACGTGTGCCAGCTCCATTGATAATAGCAGTTTCCTGATTGTAGTTAAAGATAGATGGTGGCAAGTGCCAATATTGTTTTTAGTATTTACTTTTATAGAGAGGGTAGACCTGTAAATCTGTGTGAAGCAGACATTTGCTTTACACCCTATAGGCTTTTACTTACATGCTGGTAACATTTTAGTCTATCCTTTGGATTGATTTTGGCATACATCTTAGAAACTATAAAATCAAACAAATGTAGCGCACACATGCAGTGGGCAAAACAGTAACACGCCAAAAACAAGCATGCCTGCGCTCATCCACATTGAGGATCGAGTTGGAGTCACGCCACCCTGGCTATTCCTCAGGCACGCAATATTCATTTTGTAACCCATGTTCTTAGCCTTTGGGGTTCCTATCCATGTAATTCAGTCCCTCAGTCTGTCTAATGCTTTGCCTTCAAGCATTGCCGTAGCATATCTTGTATGTCCATCTTATTCTAAACATAATACAGCATCATATGACCCGACAAATGCAGTTAGCAGTTAAGCATTGTACAAATGTTGCTGACATCATAGACACAACATGACCTATGTATTGATATCTGAATAATGGCTTAAATGTGGTTCAAACCCTGTTTTTGCTAATCTGGCCCTATTAGGTTATCAGAGTAAACGCGCCACAAACATAGGCCTGCGGCTTGGCAATGTTGTCGGGCCTTCCTTTCTTAATAACATCTCTTAACTGTAGACTAATTCCTTGAACCAAATTGCTTTTATGTGCTTGCATTCTTGTAACTGGAGGGACTGCCCTAAAGTCGGACAGGATATAGTGGGCTGGAAGATCAAGGTTTGTGTACATTGGGTGTTCCTGTCCTCTCTAATTCCGTACTGCAGTCACTTTTGAGCAGTTTGTGATTTAAACCTTTCCAAGGAACCCATGCATTAGTGATAAATCCTAATCATGAGGTGAAGAAACAACCATTAACTATGACTGGTTTTATGTTTGCCTTTTTATTATTTTGGTGGCTAGTCTTGTGAGTTTATTTCTTAAAAAAAGGATCAAGTGTTCATATAAAACGAGACAGCACAGAGAAACACCATGATTTTAACTTGACATGGCTAGGTCAACAACAGGTCAACAACTGTGTGTATATAGGCAAAGATAAAGATGAACAATGCAGAAAAAGTGCAATTCTTCTCAGGTCTGTACAAACAATATGCAATGATTCTTTGCAATAGTTATAATTGAACTAGAGGTGTACACAATATTACTTCATAAAGGTCACAATCTCATAGCTTCAATGCTGTGAAGTATTGTATTCAGTTCCTGTTTTTTTCAATACATTCAAACAGACCGGTAAGGTTAAGAAAGCACAAAGTCCTTTTTGATGTGAGGCATAGATATTATGCCCTAACCGGGTTATTGTGGATAGAGACAATTATATTTGTCTATGTGACAATGGTTAGAAAATGTGGTCAGCTGTGGCTGATCCCTGACCAAGAGAGACTGGTCCGACGTCCATTAAACAGTGAAGAAAATTCAGTGTGGTCCTTAGATGTGGTATGTAATCAATTTCCCACGAGGATCAATGACGCTTCGATTGTTCTAATTCACAATCCTCTTCTGGGGCCTTATATATGCAGGTCTCCCTAAAGATAAACAAAGACAAGAGTGTCCACTCAGAAGAGAGTACCAAGTGTTTCTATAGGAATAAAAAATACAAGTGGAAGGATAAAAAGCATCATATTGGTGCTGATATAATAGATAAGTGAAGGGCTGGGGGCACTCAAAGTCCAGTAACTGACCTGTCCTAGAAGCTGCGTGGGAACTCCTCTGCTTCCAGAGATCTGTGGGGGTGATTAGGCATAGGCTGTGCGTGAGAGTCACAGTCTGAGCAGGCTGTAAGTTACATCCCAGTAGTAGCTTGAGTGTTCAGGTCGATTAAAGTGGCTCTGTGGAAAAGGATGTAAAAGAAAGACAAGGTGGAGCTGTATTAGTGAATGACACTACCATGTGTGGAGATAGTGCTGCTGACCAGGGCTCAGTAAGAGGGGAAATGGTTCGTTTATGTGCTTGCAGCCTTTCACCAACTCCAACCACATTTTTCCTTTACATTTATAGACCCTGTCTTTGTGGCAGAATTACTTACTAAGTACACAAATCTCACTGTACTTGGACATTTTGATATTGTTGTTGCCCCTATCTTCAAAGGGTTTGTCCAAGGCCAAGATAATGTGCATTTGTGCAAGCAAACTATTATCCCCGCAATAGCAACATATTCTAGATATTATTTTCTGGTCATATAATTCCTTTATTTTTCCACCCACGCTGCCTCTGATTGGTCTGACCATTTCCAGTTTTTCTTTCCTATATCCCTAAAGTCAATTCATCGGATAATGTTACCCAACTGAAGAAACAGGGATGAGCCTGCAACGTTTTAGAACCATCATCATTCTTAAATACCTTCCTTTGCTAAACTGGACATCAGTAGCTCAACAGAATGATTCTTATTTGGACATCGATTATCTATCATTTATAGATTGGATCATCACTGGGGTAGATGCCCACATCATGATAAAAGAATTCCATTTTCTTCACTTCAATGACTATTTCAATAAGGACACCCTCTCACTTAAGAGAGATAAAAGATGCTTGAGTGTGTCTGAAAAATCAATTATTATGGAGACTTCCTTCAACCAACATTGAGAGAAATCTCTGTTTCAAACTATGAATGCGTGTCATCAGAATTGCGAGAGTGAAGCTGCTCTACAGAGACTCAAACAAAAAGGCATTTGAAAGCAGTGAGATTGTTCCATCCCAATGACTCTGTGATGATACTGATACATTTTCCATGAGAAAATCAAGAAGATTTAAAAAATAGTGATACACCCATATCCATAAATTGGAATAGGAAGATCCCTAAATCAAACTTTAATAATTCTGTGCCTTAAACTCTGCCCTATTATCTCAAATTATCCACCAGCAATAGAATTACTTTGAGGACTATAATATCCTGGAACTTATCTAAGCAGGGCTCAGCCTCCTTGCTACTTACAGTCAATGATAACATCTCCAGTTGAGGATCTAAGATGGAGGGCTGGCCAGGATGACACAGAGACACTGGCGCTCCTGGATATTTCCGCTGGCTTCTATGCTGTGTCTCACTAGTTGCTACAAGCTCGACTGGTTGATCTTGGTTGCAGAGGCACTGTTCTGAAATAGGTCTCTTCATTTCTGTTACACAAAAAGGGGAGTCCTCTAAATTAACCAATTCAAAATCTGATTCCGTAAAACCACACTCTCATTAAGTCACGTGGCTATCCTACATTTTGTTAGAATAAATCTGCTGAAAGGCACACAAATGAATATAGAATATATAATTTATTCGATAGGCCCATGGATCCCATAAGAGTACACATCATAAATATTCATTTAATATGATCTGCTTCAGATTACACATATAAAGTGAATGAATAACAACATAGTAAAACCACTCCTAAGATCAGTAGATCAAGGCACATTTTGCTTGCAAAACAATCTATTTTACAGGTAATGAAACATATATGCAATTGAAAATAAATGTAACAAAAAAACACATTTTTGGAAACCACATGTTAAAGGAAAAGTATAACAACAAATGCTTGACTTTGGATGCAAGTCAATCTAATTGTCACAAGTATAATGACTCAATCCTATACTGCTGACCCTGTCTAGCTAAATCTAGCAGAGTACATAAACACCAATACTTCATAAGTAAATAATATGAAATATTTCTGACCAGACATCAAGAAAGGTCCATGATATATCCCTTCTTTTCCAAAACATGGGACTCAGCATGAGGGGTTTCCCAGGGCTCTGTACTCTCACCCATACTGTTCAATATTTACATTTGACCGTGGAATTAGTTTGAACTTTCAGTGTCTCGATGAACAACTATGCTGATGACAATCAACTGATCTTTCGCTTTGGGAATAAAATGCACTCTCTTCTTCCTCCCATTGCAGCGACTGTCTAGCAGTCCACAATTAGCTGCAAATGAACAGCAAAATGAACCCATGAAAGATGAACATTGTTATGCATTCTAATCCGGGACCAACCCAGACATCAGAATGCACCACAGTTTCATTGTTTGATGGGTTTGTTTCTGGCTTGATCCACTTCGGCCAACAGAAGAAGGTGTCGGCTCCAAATCTTCCTCTAAAGAAAAAGGTCCTTATTGATTCCAAGCTATCTTTGGAAACACAGGTGAAGACTGAGGTCAGAAAGGGGTTCTACACCCTTCACCTTTTAAAAGAAATGTGTCCCTTCTTTCCCCTTTCCGATCACATCTAGATTACAAATGTTTTGATTTTATTCCTGTTGGATTAAGGTAATAGTGCCAACCGCGCCTTTGTAAATTCATGACAAACCATCTTCATCTGCTGTAAAATGACACGACGTGCCTCCTAATGACATTTCGAAAGTGTGATCGAGTATGCCCAGCTATGCCACAGTTAACAGGTTCCCAGTGTATAGCCAGGAAGAGTTCAAGTCTATGTGCATTATGCACCGAGCATGGTAAGGCATTGCTCCTGCCTTCTAAATGTCAATGCTGCACATCACACAGACATATGAGGTCTGCCTCAATGTTTCTTGTGTCTGTGCCAAACGCCAGAGAGCAATACACAGTGAGCAAGCCTTTTATGTAGGTGCTGCATATTTGGTCAATTGTCTTTCTGTTGAGCTGAGATCAACCACAGACCATCTCAGTTTCAGAAAACAATTAAAGACATACCTCATTCAAGAACGTGCCTTCTAACTAAAACTCTTTTCAGTCTACATATTGGCATGTGGCTGCTGGCTGTTTTCTCAGCACCAGGAAGCAATCTGGATAGTTTGTTCTACAAATCCCTCATAACATAGCATAACATAACATAACATAGTTAATGTTAAGGGCTCAATTGCAATGGTAAAAAGAAATGTCTTGACCAATTGTACATCCAACCACTTCATTTATATTCAATATGATTGTCCCAACATCTGTTCCTTGCACTGAAGTCCTGTTAAAAACAAGGATTGTCATGTCCAACAGTTGTGTCTAGTGTTTATATATCAGATAGGGATTTGGTGGCACTGGCATTGTATATCCAGGAACTCATGCCATGTGCCAGCTGATTCAATCTCATGGTAGTACCATTACATTAGTTCTTGACAAATGTCTATCCCATGCCTATGCAAAAGCGAAAACTATTATCTTCCCAATGCTGGTTGGAATGGGCTTCTATCTATATATTTCATTGACCCCCAGTTTACAGCTGGGGATACATGCTGCCAGACTCGTGATTTGGTGCACACTTAAATTAGGCAGTAATAGCTTTACCGCCGCATTTGAGGGCTATCACCCAACTCGTGACGAGGACCATTGTCTAGTCTTTGTAAAAAGGGTGTTGTGCATACAAATATTTTTCAGAACGGAGTAAAACACCGTAGCAATTTTTGCCTTGAGAAAGGACTTTGAATCGCAGTTGAAATCACTAGACAATATTTGTTGATGTTTGAGACGGCCAGAGCCTTTGGATCTTCATTTAATGTGCAGCGCGCTTTAATGCGCCCTTACGCCCATGACTGTTTTCAGAATGATCTCAACCGTGTGGCAATAAATAAAATACCCTCAGAAGAGGTATATACCTATGAGGGCTCTTTCATGATTCTCCCAGTCATGGACCTTCCCGCTTCCTTAGTGCTTAATCGCAGTTCGTGTGTGAGTAATGTTCTTTTCCCTTTTTAATGTGGTGGGCACCAGAGGGTGAGACAGCAGCCATAAAATATAAATTCCAGTCTCTTTGCAAGTAAGTGCCATGCCAAAATAGTACTTAGCCCGGATCGAGATAAATCTTGACACTGGGCCTCTTTGACGTCACATATGCGTGCTCTATCTAAGAATGGACTTCTACAGCTATTAATCCTGTCTGGATGTGACTCATTCAGTTTATTGTACCTCATCTCCGGATGAGGTCCTTGATTCAGTTCCACGCATTCATAATCCTTGCTGCTGTGGATCTTGGGCGTGAAGCCATATGTACTGTAATGTAATGTCAATTCAAATATCATTTCAAATGTATAAGGTGCCAGCTATAGCAACGGGGAGCCTTGAACGTGTGGACAGATAACCAAGAAAAGTCCAACATCCAAGAAGTTCACTTGAACAACACAGGCATTCCAGAATGTGCCAGTTTTTGGGGAACAAAAGTACAAAGATGCATCTAATTTGTTTCGGTCATAAAGCACAGTATGAATTAGCAAAAAGCAGCTGTATTGTACAAAAAAATTGCATGACATGCCAAAAGAGAGAAGCATTCACGTCCAAAGTTCTTACTCTTTCTGATAAACGTGTGTTTGGTGATTCGCTATTTCTTAAACAATGTGAACATGCTTGAAAAAATGTCCAAACGTATTGACACAGTCCAACGGGTGCATTGCAGGCACAAAGCATAAAAGCTCATTGAAAAACTACAAACACACTTACATTGCATTTTGTGGCCCTGCAGTACCGCAGAGCGTTTTTATCTGGTGGAATGTGCCACATCTTTAGCACTTATCTTGTGATTTGAAATGTTATCTAGTTTTGGATCATAAAGGGCCCGATTCATAGAATTTTCTGAGCAGCAAATTGAGACTTTCCGCGGCAAACACAGTGCAAAATCCCATTTGTTGATTCATGGAACTGACTGAGCTGGACTTTTACGCACTCTGCGGGTACTTCACGTAGGCTTGGCACGTCTCTGCAAGCGGCCGAGTGCCTCGCGCATGACACTTCGCAGAGCATGGGCGTGGCCTGCGCATAGACCGGCGTAGGGAGTAGAGGAAGAACGTGCATAATGGGGAAGAACAAGTGAAAATGTGGGTGTACTGAGGGACAGCCCGTGCAAGCCGATCACACGCCCACAACTGCGCAGGTAAAATCATCTTCATGGATCTAACCGTGCAACCTCATGTTGGGGAAATGACCACGCAAAGCTCTCTATCTAACCACCACCCGAACGCAGGCATACAGACACGGGGGACCCTGCACAGTGGTGCAGACCTGGTTGCCGGCGACCCAACGCCTGAGGAGCATGAAAAGCTCTAACTAGACCTTTTTACTTTGTGTGGGGGCGTGTCGGAGGTGTTCCGGCCACGACTTGCCGTGTTCGGTCACTTTGCACAAACAATTACATAAATACGCAGAGGTTCACGTAGAGGCATTCTCAGCGGGCGGCCTTTGCGGGATCTCTGTGCAGTTTTCCATGAATCAGGCCAAAGGCAGGTGCTAAGCCCACTAAGTAAAACATTTATATTTCCATTTAGAGTGTATAGTGGCTTGGGAGCATTTTCTGATAATTGTGCAAGGATATGTTTCAGTGAGTAGTAATGCCAGTGGCGAATTCTCTCTGTTATCTAAATTATCATCACATGAAAGTGATTTAAAGCAGCAATTTCTGCTTGCAAATATAGATGTCAGTGAGTTAATGGGGTAATTGCAGCTATTTAGCTGTCCATTCTTTAAATTCTTATCACAGTATTCGTTATAAAACAACATTAATGTTTGAAAGGTAATATTTAATTAAATGTATTTCTGTTCTCAAAAAGAACCTTTACAAAATGTAACATATATATATATATATATATATATATATATATATATATATTCTTTTTTTTATTTTGTGGATTTTTAGAGCCCACTGAAGCCCACAGGCATCGAGGCACTATGAAGAACGTAAGAAGGCTTGATTCAGGGTTACAAAAATGCAGCCCAACAGGGTAATGCTTGGTACAAAAGGTCACGTTGCATAGTACATTTGATGATGGTTAATCACAGAGATACATACAGAAGATAAACATCCTGTTCAAACAAAGAGCCTAGTTTTAATGGCTTTCCGGAAGGATGCATGGGAGTCAATCAACCTAATCTGTGCTGGGAGCGTGTTCCAGAAGGTGGCGGCCATGGTTGGGAAGCTGAAGCCACCCGCCCGCATTCTGTGGGTCAGAGGAATGGTGATTCTGTTGGAATAGGCCACCCTAGAGGGTCTGGATGGCGTGTGCCTGCTAATCCTTTGTGCTAGATAGGGGGGCGCCAGGCCGTGGAGACATTTGTGTGTCAAGGCGAGGGTTTTGAAGACCGTCCTTTCCTTGACGGGTAGCCAATGGACCTGTCTCCTGACCTCCGAGATATGGTCCCTTCGCGAGATGCCCATTGCAGCCCTTAATGCGTTGTTCTCGGCTAGTTGAATTTTTGCCAGATTCTTGCGGGAGGTCCCAACAAAGAGGGCGTTACAATAGTCCAGCCTAGCCCCAATGATTGCCCTAGTAATGGTGAGGCAATTCTGTTGGGAGAGGAAGGGTCTGGCTGCATTCAGGAGTTTGGAGTGGTAGGCTGAGGAGAAAGCAATTGCATTAACATGTCTGTCGATGGTCAGGTTGGGTTCAAGATAGATGCCCAATGCCTTGATGACAATGATAGGCATTTCAAATGTTCAAATGTTAACATTTTAAAATTTTCAAATGTCATCTTGTAAGCTGCAAGCAGTTACGTTTTACATTCTAAAAATATATTCATGGCAATTTCCGTTTAAATTCAAAAGATCGCAAAATTCATATTGCAAATGTACAAAAGGTTTCTCAACTGGGGTGTGCACGGACACTTATTAAAATGATTATTAAGTTCTCACTTTCTGTCATAGAGTTTCTGGTTATACCAAGGGGATAGATCAGATTAGTGCCATTTGTACTGCCGCCCTTTTTTCTTTGTACCTCTGATGACACTATAGGCCTGATTCACAGAACATTTTTCTATGGGATTGCACCATTATAAAGCACTTCCATGAATCAGGCCCTCTATCGTCTTATTCAGACACACTGAGGTCACTTACCAGACTGAAAACAAAGCCATTTGCACAGACTCAAGGTCAGCGTTTAAACAATAATACCACAATTCATCGCATTTGATTGCATCATAGCTTCCTATGATCTCCCCAAGCCTTGTCATGTACTTGGGTCCCCATCTGGGGCACAGTGTCAGCACATGTCTGAGTGTTTCCTTATGCTCTTTAAATCCACAGATACAGTAGATTCTCTGGTCAGCGGATATTTTGACTGTGCTCCCTGTCGTGCGAGCAATGGCAACTGGTGTGTCCGTAGTTTCAGAATCAATAATCGAACCGCCGGACTGGGGTACTTCAAGAGGTATTTTTGGGGCTGAAAATAGCAATGGACTATCCCCTGTACATATTTAAAGTTGTGCAGCTTTTTGAGGTGTAATAAGTTTCCCACCCAGTCCCACTGTTTCACTTTGTTTTTGAACAATGTTTTTAGTACCCCGAGCATAGTGTCTCTTGCAAAATCAGGGGACCAATCTATGTTTGAAAGCATATCTCATTCAAGGTGACATAATCATGATTGCTTTCCCTTTCATACTTCGATCCCATTAGATTCAATCATTTGCACATTGGTTTATTTCTCGCTTTCATGTACAATATGCCCCTTTGAATTAGGGCTTGGCTCATGAGGGATATTAATCTCAGTTCTAATCTCAGATAGGCCATTGGCATGATAGGTGGCAGACCCAGGATCTTCCTCCAGAATTGGGCCTCCACCAGGTTTAGCCAGGTCAGGTCCCTCATGGCTAATGCGTCGAGACCATAGAGGATAGCGGGTGAGAAGCTCTGATTTTATAGCTTTAGGATCCCTTCCAACAAGTACCCTGCAGTTTGTTAAGCAAATTTGTAGATCAAACTATAACTCTATGCCCCCCATCTGCTGATAGGTCCACGCCCAGGTAGGGGTAACTGTCGACATACTCCACCTTGTGTGTGTCTCTCTGCACACCCACCCTAGCTATGCTGCTCCTTGACACAACCATCATCTTAGTCTTGCCCATATTGACAACTAAGATCATTCTGCTTTGCGTATTCTAGTAGTGTCTTAAATTTGTTTTTCACACCTCTTATTGTGCGGTCAAGCAAGACAAGGTTGTCTGAGTACAGCAGGCTAGCTATGTGGCTTGTAGAGATCTGAACAGGGAAACCCATACTCCCTAATAGCTTTGCCGGCAGGTCAGCCAGATACAGGCGAAACAGAAGGGGTGCCAAATTACAATTACGAATTACACTCTTGTCTAACAACCCGGTTTACTTCTACCGGGGTGGACAAATCCTCGATATTATTCAAGTGTACTTGTACACTGTTCCTTGTGTGTAATGGGATCAGTATTCCCAATAGCCATACAGGGCAGTCCCATTTTCTCAACTTTAGCCACAGTTGTTCTCGATTGGTTGTTCAAGAAAGAATTGAAAACCCTCCTATTCGCCTGAGCCCACTATGCCATGGATGCTACCACCTGCATCCCTTTTCTTCTGGGAATCCAGCAAACACTTTCTTGTTGGTCCTTTGATCTGTCTTTTTTTCTGCTTCCTGTTTTGTGTTTTCTCTTTCTTCAAGTCTGCTCCTTTATGCCTGTGGGCCAATAGTGGGCATAACAAATGTAATGTAATGTAATGTAATGATTGATGGTTTCGCAAAGCCGCACTGAAATCCATCCAGATCAAATAAAGTGCTGGGTTACCCTTAATTTTAGCTTTCCGGATAAGGCTGTCAAGCAGTCATATGTTGCGTGTGGTTACAGACCCCGGGCGGAAACCAGTTTGTGTGTAATCCCAGATGTTATTTTCCTTTGCCCAACCCTGTAGGGCTTCTAGCACAAAGCCGGAAAACAGTTTGCCTGTTACATCTAGCAGGGATATTAATCTATAGTTTTCCAGCACCTCCATGACTCCCTTTTTGTAGATTGGCAAGAGGATGGCCTTCAACCATGAGTCGGGTAATACACCTTCTTCAGGTATTATGTTATTTGCTGTTCTGACATTGTAATGGTGCAATCAAAACTTCTTAATCAAAAGTGTCAACATCCACTTGATTTGTAAGCAATACCGCAAATAGTGTGTAATGCAAGTACACAGCATGCCTCCTGTAATTAATTGTATTTGAATGTTTTGTAGAAGTATGTAATATATAAAATTGCAGTGTTAAACATATATGATTGGGGGGGGGCATGTGTGCCTGTAGGATTGTAGACGAGCCAAGTCTGTTGGCTTTGCCAGTGCTGGCATTCCCTCACCTCCACTGCTTATGTGTGTCTTTAAAGCCCTGCTTGCCATAATTTCCAAGCAAAACCTGCCGCTCTTGCTTCCACTCTTGGGACCAGATCACATAAAGTGTGCACTGGTGCCAGCAATGGGATACATTCATTCTTGCACATGCTGTGCTGCTAGAGTAAGAAGCAGTACAGGAAGCATCCTTTGCACCAGTTAATATGACATTAAGATATTTGCACTAGGGAAACATGATGCAAAGTGATCTTGAATTATGTTTGATCCCCACATTAAACCAATGGGATTTCCAGCACAGTATCACCTTCCACATCTGGACGATATATTTTTAGTGTTATTTGGTAGGACTTTATCATTCTTTTTTTGGTAATTTATTTTTAAATCAGCTGTCTTTTCTTAGTAACTTTCACATTATTTGGGCTATCAAAGGGTGTGAATGTGAAACAAAAGAAGTATTTATAGCATGAACTTCACAGTGCCAACGATGCCACTATTCCTTCTTGGACAGCAAGATCCTATAGGTCAATTACATGGGTGATCTCTTAATAATGCAATGCTATTCCATCCCTCAGTCCATATATAAGGGTCAGCATGAATTATGACCCTAGACTTAAACCCTCAGTGTGCAGGGATGTCATTTATGGGTTGCCAGGGTTCGCAACTGCGACTCCTGAAGTCTCCCTTGCTACCACTGTGGTCTCTCTTGCTACCCCTAAAATAAAAATGTTAAAAAAAGTCTTTCTTTTTAATGCAAGCTCCTGCGCTGTGGCCAGCGCCATGTGACTCTTTGCTTCTGGAGTGGCTGGCTTTCTTGTTCAGGCCTCTTAAAATAAAATGAACAGGGGTTCCACGTGTCTAACAATTTCAACAGTGACCCTAAATAAGAAAGAATAGGAATACCAAATAATGTGTCTTTCTGGAATTCTATACAATAATTGCTAGACTCATTAAAGGTTTATTACAGGCACACTTCAGAGGGTGAGTCACTGAATTATTCTGTTCTTAAATTGCTCAACTCAGCCTTTCATCCTTCTGAGGCCAATAAATGAGTAGCAGCACAGGGTGGTTGATGCTGTATGTATATTTTTCTATATAAAGCGCTTAAGCGTAAGTGCTATATAATAACACATAATTTGGCCATGGACGTCTGCTTGCATTCACAGTAATTTGGTAACATTGTTCGTAGTGTACTTAGGAGCAATGCTATGTGATGCCACTTCCTGATTTGTCAAAGGGTGCAAGGAAGCATTCCATCGCTTTTCGCGATATCCCTTTGGGGTGGGGTCAAATTCCTGTGATGTCATCAAAGGTCAAGGGTTGTGTGATATCACTTCATTTTGGTGAAATGACGTCCCTGTCAGTGTGTCTGGAAAATTCAGGTACTGCAACCCAATGGGCCTCATTAGGAGTTTGGAGGTAGCCATGCCGTTCTTACCGGTATGGCTCTCCCAAACCTGGGTCCCGGGTCCGGCTCCCAAAAATAGGGAATTACCGGCCCATTCCGACCTTGACGGGCCCGGTAATTCCCTTTCGCGGGACCCAGACCCGGTACATCCCCATTCCCATTTGAGCCCCCATATGGCTCAATGGGAATGGTGAGGATGCTAACAATGGTCCCGTTAATGACGGGCCCGCTGTTAGCATCCTGGACTGCTAGCGGGTCCCACTCTGCACGTGTGGTCTGGCCAGGTGTCCAGAGCGGGACCCGTTGCAGATCTCGTAATGTGGCAGCCGGGAAGGAACAGTACCGGTCCCTTACCGGCACCATTCATTCTGCAGCTGCCAGC
Source organism: Ambystoma mexicanum (assembly GCF_040938575.1). Classification (NCBI taxonomy): domain Eukaryota; kingdom Metazoa; phylum Chordata; class Amphibia; order Caudata; family Ambystomatidae; genus Ambystoma; species Ambystoma mexicanum. Next base: position 181,909,583 of record NC_090930.1, on the reverse strand, counting down.
CTCGTAATGAGGCCCAATGTCTTACTAGGAGCACCCACAGTTTCACCTGATCATATGACAGTGCTCCAGCTGGTTGTGCTTGTTACACGCACATATGCCATATGTCTAGCCTTGTGAGAATGTTCCTTTGGCTACACAAACATGAAGAAGTCTCATTGCACTTCAATTTGCAGACATCCCAGGAGAAGATGCGAGACCCCAAGAAATGAAAAACGAGACTTCATAGCCAGCCTACGAAAGCTCCACCCTCCAACACCACATGCCAGCCCCATCACAGAGCTGACCTTGTGGAACCAACTCTACTGTAGTAACACAGATCAATAAGCAAGCCACACCATGGCTACACTGTCAACCAGAGAAAGTAGAGCAATCAGGCACTGCCTTGGTATCCAAAAACACCACCCACAGATCAGAACTGTCAGCAAGATAATGAAGCCTTCTTACTACTTACCTGGAAAGAGCGCCTGTTCCGGACTTGCTTTCTCTGCATCTGGGTCCTCTTCATCACGGCCCCTCCTTCATTTCTTTTCGATCGTCTTCCTCAACCCGGATCTGCTGTTCCGAATTCTGAAAGACAGCAGAGGATAATTCATCAAACATCTTTTCATCCTGCAAGTAAGACGAATGCTGGCAGAAAGCGCGCATGCGTATTTTGAATGTTGGTCATTTCTGCAATTAAGAAATAAAAAGTCTGCAAGAAGCGTGCCTTGAGTCCTTTCAAACTGTGGTCATTTCTTTAAAGCAACACTTAAGAAGAAAACCTGCAAGTAATACACATCAGCATTCTGCACATTTGGCCGTAGCTAAAAGAGAAGGCGTTGGTGATGTGATTATTTTTTGTGTGTGTGCAAACGCAGCTATTAAAAACAAGTGAAATGATTTAATTGTGCTAGCACTAACACTGACTGTTTTATTAAATGTTTAAAATGCTCAATGGTCATTGCTTTTGATCACTTCCTGTATTCATTGTCATAATAAGGACATGCAAATGTTACAGGTGATGTAACACGCAATGGTGTCTGGTACTCTATAGTGTATTCTTTCGAAATACCCCTTAGAGTTATAGTCATAATATGAATGTTGCACATGCCCTACTTAGCAAAGCACTTTATAAAACATATCATGATCATACAAATCATTGCCTCATTGAAGGTTATCATTCCAAGATGGAAAGTCTGGCACACTCATATTTTATTCTTTCAAAATACCATGATGTGAAAGGGGAAGAAGACAAATAACACCGGTGAGGGTTCTAGCCTGCTTTGCATACAATCAATACCATTAGGCAGGCAAAATGACCACCAATACTTACATTTGACAAATATGTCAGTGAACAAACGTTGTGTACTTGAATCACTAAGTACTTAATGCACAGAGCTTGGTGCTCACTTCCTTGTTCACAGCACTCACCCTAGCATTACAATATTAGTAACATTTAACCATTTATATTTCTGTGGACATTCGCATAACTTGTATGTGAGTGATAGAAAGGTTCTGACATACATATGTTCTGGAGATAATCTTTCCTTTCCCAGCAAAGAGGTTTAGCTGTTCCTCAGGGTAAGGATGTTCAGGTCCAAATGCACAATGGACGATTCAAGCATGTTGCTGGTATTAAGGACTATTATCACCTCTTCTACCGATCATTGATCCTTATGGCCCATTGTGCCTCAGAAGCTCTGAAACCCTGTTTAATTGATTGTCTTATTATGTTTCTTTTTATAACATTTATATAGTGACTTCTAACAAGAAGGTGATGGAGCGCTGTACACAAATTATATACATATATCAAAAAGTACAATTAACAATATTATTTTGGCAAAAAACATTTAAAAAAAGAGTGAAAACATGAATACAACCTGACAAGAAAAGGCTTTGCTTGTGGGTTTAACATCACAAAACTGCTGCTTCTTTCCTTAGTTCAAAGAACATCTTAATCTACAGACCTACCTAGCCATTGTCTTCTATTTTGCTTATCTTGCTAACAGTTCACTTTCAAACAGGTGCCTTAATTTATTCCATTGTATCAGATGGCTCATCACCCAGATGCTTCCTTCTGGTGTCTGTACTGTTGCTTGTTACCATCCCATGAGACTTCTGCACGGCATGCTGGATGTGGCATCTCTGTTACCACTTGTGCTGCAGGAGAAGTGCAGCCATCAGTCGTCTGGCCACCCTCACTGACTTTTATATTCAAGCCATATGCAGAAAACTTCAGTGGGCAGCCACCACAACACTGCAGATCTGCCACACTCCCTGTCTGTTAGGCCCTATCTCCATGCTCATCTTGTGGTGGAAGTGGCGACAGGTGTGTGGTCTGCAGTGTCTGTAACACTTTGTTTCTATTGCTGATTCTGACCTCAATCCTGGTGAGGAAGAGCAGTGGGAACATTTAAAAACCAACCCACCACGCGGAGCGCAGCACAGAGGTCGTGGCAAGAGTGTGTTCTGCAGTAGTCTGCAGGAGACTGAGGAAGAGTGGAGACTATGTGAGTAATATCTTCCTGTACTACCCAAACACTGAGGAAACGTGTGTGCTTGACGATCACGTAGATCCCGAACTCAGGTAATTAAACCTATTGTGACAAACAATATCCTACCCTCTCTAGATGCCTCCGCCACAAGCTTCCAAATACAACTTAAGAAGTGCTTCCAACACCGTCACCATGACTGACAATCTGACCGTTATTTTGTCTCCTCCCACTTCATCAGCCACATCTACTTCATTCTTCCAATGCCAATGTTATTTCTGATCCCGCCTTGCAGGCCAAGCAGAAACAGGTCAAAGTAAAAAACTTTTGTCAACAGAAACCTCTGATTGATATGTTTCTTCTCATGGCATTGTGCAACTGGCCACCCTCTGTTCTTTCGGGCCCAGATACCTGCTCACCCTGCCACCCTCCTGCACTGCCTCCAGGCCACCATCTGCACTAGGGTTCTGTATCTGTATCCATAGAGTCCCTCTCCCACGTTTCTTCTGCACTTATCAGATGTACCTTTCTGACTAACTTTCACCTGCCACTTGCTGGCTGCACTACCATGGTTTAAAGCCCTTATTTATTATTTGTTCTAGTTAATATTTATTTATGTTTTCTCTCCTCTGCTTCACACTTTCCACTCCCCTCTTTCCTTGCACTGAAACACTTGTGAACGAGCGCGATATAAATAAAATATCAATTCATTTAACAAACCAATACCTCCCCCCATGCCTCTCATGCTAAATTTGAATTGATCTGATTCTATTGTATTAAAAGTTATTTTTATGTATGTGACAATAGATGTGCAATGACTCACACACTGCAAATTCCAAGGTGAGAGTTCCTGATCCAGGAAGAACATATTCCCCTTTATATATCAAGACACTGACCAACCAAGAGCAGCAGAGGCTCACCTCTCAAACATGCTTTATTACTCCAAAGCATGTACATTTGTGAAATGTTTCCAATATTTTGCCTAACATTGACACTCTTGAGCCATCCTCTACCTCGCTTCCACATTTGGTGTTAGAATCCATAATGCAGCTTTATGATAATATTAAAGATTCTGTCCAAAGCGCGCAAAGGGACCATGCAAGAACGTTTAACATAACATAACATAACATAACATAACATAACATAACATAACAAAATGCTACTCTTTTAAAAACTATTTTGAAACGAATACGTTCTGAATAGGGGAAAGCCAGGGTTAGGTGTTACAACGACTCCCTTATGGGAGGCCTTATCCTAGACACTATTAAATCAGAGGCCTTGGTGGATGGTCCAACTCAAGACTTACCGATTCCTTCACTTAGTTTGACTAGACTGTGCGCGTCACCAGAATCGTTTCTATCTCCAAGTGGCCTTGAAGTTTCTGTGGTGGTTCAGTCCGATGGAAATAAATCGGCGTTTCCGTTGCTATTGCAATCTCTCCTGAACAGGTCAGATGGAAAAAAAGCGAAGAAAACCAATGATCACACAAATGGGAATGGCAATACAAACACATCTTCTAGAAGATTCTTATGTTCTCTTCCAATGGAGCAGGAGATAATAGATTTAAATTCCAAGTCGATGGAGCTTTCGGAGGCTGAATAATAGATTAATATTGTTGTAACCAAGAAAAATAAATGGAAAAATAATAAAACAACATCAAGAAGGCTTCCCAGGGGAAAATAACTAAATTCCTGATTCCACTGAAAAATTAAGATGTAAATGGGCAGAATACACAAGTGCCGAATTCCTCTGATTGTACAACAACATTACAGCATCTTGTTAACCATCACCAACACCTCAGCACACTATCCCCACCCACCAAAAACACCCAGCACCCTACCCTCCCTCCCCCTGCCCACCACCAATACCCCAGCGCACTATCCCCCTCCCCCACCCATCACCAACACCTCAGCACACTATCCCCCCTCTGCCCGCCCACCAGCGTGTCCATAGCAAGGCCACTCAGGGCAACAGGTGGCATGCCATTCACAATGGCCTTGCCCACTTCTCCCAACCACCAGCATCCGGCGACTGTGTGTGCAGCTGGTGCAGGGACCGCAACCTAAGGATGCTCTGACACAAATCCTCTTTTGGTGTGGTTCACATAGATGGTATTTATGCTGCCCCCTGAAGCTGGTGGCGTTGGAGGGCATTACTCTCCTGGATTTTTTCTACAGGGGCTGAGACAACCTGACACAACTCACGCACCCTTAACTGAACCCAGTCAGTGAAGCGGTGCATGCTGTGACAACTCGTCTTGTTGGTGCATTGTCACACACCATCCTCCTTGTGGCCCCATGGATGGCATCACGGATGGCCTGCATGTGTTCACTGTGTGCATTGGTAATGTCCTACATTTGCCTCTGCCTTGCTTCCTTGTGAGTGAGTCTCCGCATGACCATGCCCAAAGTAGCTGTAACCTGTGATGGAGAGGGGCTGCGTTGCCTGTATAGGCTACCAACAGTGGAGGCATAGGAGTGGGTATCCATTTCAGATTCGGGTGTGTGTGTGTGCGCCGGTGGTGTGGTGGTCTCTGTGGGCTCTATCTGCACTCTTTCACACGAGCTGCGCTCTCCGGTGTGGTGGGGGGTGACGGCACAGACTGTGTCCTGGGGTTGGGGACAGTATTGTTTGGTTACTCTTACTGCTGCTGCTCTCCCCTTCTACCTCCAGAGCCATGGCTTGCAGTGGTGTATCCTCTATGGTGGTGTGGTTTCATCAGTGGCAACCTGTGTGCTCCCTGCGGGCTGCTTTGGGGGGCTAAGCATGCCATTGCTGCAGCAGGGTGTGGTGGGATGCGTCTTCTGCCTATGGGTAGTATGTCATCCCCTTTGTGGGGTGGTGGTTGTGGTGCGGGAGGGCGCTCGTACAGACAGCCCCAATGCATCCTCATCCTCTGGCATCTCTGGAGATGGTTGTGTGCCTGTCGGGGACATAGGGGATGACGTTAGTACACATTCACCCACGTGTTTTGGCATACACAACTGTAAGTACATGGTGATGGGTGTGGCACGGGCTATAGAACTGATGCACAGGCCTGGTTTGGTTGCATTTGGTATTTGATTCGCAATGATGGGGCCATGTGCTGGAAGGGTGCGGCCCCATTGGGGGACTGAATTTGGCTGTGGTGCATGGCAGGTGCACATTGAAGATCTGTTCCACATGCCCACAATTTGTAGACACATGTGGTAATTGGGGGTGGCTGGTAATTGTCACTGTCAGGTCACTGCTTGACCCCCGCCATGGCTGTGTGGTGTATGACGCTTGGTTGCGTCCCTTGTCTGCCCTCACTACTCTGACTCACAGGGGTGGCCTTGGTGCGCTGGCATGTGGGTGCTGTGGTAGTTGCATGTAGTGGCTCCCACACACGGCCCCCAGTCACTGTACCTAACTCATGTGTCGTACCCCTGGGGGATGCTGTGGTAGGCTGCTGTGGTTACATGCAAATGTGGGGTGGTTCCGCTCAGCGGAAATAGCGTCCACGTACCACCCAACTGGTGATGAGGCCCTTGGACTAGCAAGAGTTGATAGAACGTGTAGGAACTTGAAACAAATAGAACATTGCCCTTTAGCCCTTTTGTTTACTATCATTTTGACCAAGTCAGTGAATCATTATGGTCCAAACTGATGGAAGGAAGTTGTGCTGCACTTTTGTTGGCACTATATAGATTTCTATATAGATTTTTAATCAGCCTTTTTGCTCTGTGACAGATACAAATTGTATCTGGAACTAGGACTAGGAATACTCGTTATTGTTACAAGCACTTTATGGACTCATTGTTAGAACCTAAATTGAACACATTTTTATTTTTAGATTTGAGGTGGATATTGCTTGGATGTATTTTATAATGGGACAAGTCTTAGACAGGGAATATGTGTTTATCATCATTAATATTCTACACTGCTCTGAGCGTATATATTTGCAAAAAAACGATTTAAATTAATGTTAAAAAGTATGTTTTTCCCTATCTTGTCTTATTCATTTGTAATTGAGTCACAGATGAGTGTTGTGTAAGGTTTCATTTTATAAACCAAATCACAAAACAATACAAAAATAAAAAAATAACTGCACTGTTGCATGTCACCATCTCAGGAGGCCACTAGACGGCATGCTGGATGTGGCATCTATGTCACTGCTTGTGCTGCAGGAGAAGTGCCGCCATCAGTCGCCTAGTCACCCTCACTGATTGTGGCAATGACAATGTTATCTTCAAGCAATATGCAGAAGACCTCAGTGTGCAGCCACAACAGCACCACAGATCTGCCACACTCGCTGTCTGTTAGGCCCTACCTCCATGCACACATTGTGTCTCACGTGTCTGCCTGCAAGGATGCTGTATCCTGTAGGCCAGGATCCTCCTGGATGACATTGTAGTGGAGCCGAGCACCAGTTCTCCTCACCCTCTGTCCTGAGTCCCATATCTGAGCACCCACACATTTCACTTGTTCATCTAGGTGGGGTTCAAGAAATAGACAGAATTGCCTCATAAAAAGGGCATATATAAATCATAAATGAGACACTGATATGGGAAGATGCAGAGCATAGCCACACCCTGAAACACTCATTAGGTTGAGTGGCCCCCATGGGTCAAATCTTCAATCCTCTTTTGATGCCTTTATTGCACTCTTCCTTACCCAGCACTAGTACCTTCTCAATCTCTTTCCTGCTGTGCCATTTTGCCCTACCCTGAAGTCCTTTTAATACCGAATTGGAAAATGGAAAGAGCAATCTGAGGGTATAACCTCCTAGAATGTACCACATCGCGCTGTCTTTTTCTTTTTCACTTCAAATTTCTGTGAATTTTCACGAAAACATGCCCATCATGGAATCATTTGCCTTTCTCCTAGTGCAAAGGTCTTGAACCTTGGGATCTGCAGCTGCATCTGACTGCGATTCCCATCTACCCTAGCCAGGCTAGTCATCGGTGAGCAGTCATGGGAGTCATAGCTCAGAATTTCTGGGGGTCTCAGGCTGCTGACTCCTATACTAGTGAGAGATCAGGTGACATGTAGCTTTAAGAAGAAAGCTTTAATCCGGGTTGTGTCCTAAGCTTTGCTAGACTGGTTTGCACATCAGTGGTTAAGGGCACCATCAACTGATTTTCTCTAGACTCATTCAAATTTAAAGTTACCAACGTTTGAAACGTTGTGGTCACAGGTTTCACTCCCAGCAGATCCACTTAGTCCTTTGCCCTTCTAAAGTTGTTGAAATGTGTACCACGGGTAACAATAAACATAGTTAACCTGTCAATAGCACCGCCAGTCCCAATAGGATTTATTTATTTATTGTATTTTCTTTAAGAACAGGGTGTCATTTTCAATAGAAACAACATAATAAGTAGGTAGTAATAGTGAACAGGGGTGGTCATAAGGTAAGGTGCCTTTACAGAAGAGGATTGGTGGATTGAATTGAGGAGTGTGAATAGGAAAATAAAACATGGGCGGGGACTGGAGGACATAGAACTTTTAACAATGAGAGCCCGAGGCCTGCATATATATGTATATATATTTACACATTACAGGGCAGAATGCAGTAGAGGTGCTTTGGATGATATGAGCTGTGGATATGCATTAACCAATACCCTTTTTATGCTATGGTTATTTGTTGTTGGACGCAGAGTAGCCCCAGTGCCTCTCATACTTCCGCTATGCTGCATTTATCATATACCACCTGATATGAAATACACACATTTTGATTATACACATCTATGTCATTTTGAAAATTGTTAGAGAGATTTATCAGTGTCATGCATAATCCCCTCGCTAAGTGAGACACCTCATTCATTCTTATTTGCTCTAACCATGGAAACTATGTTCTTTCTGTTTTACCTTATGTTATGGAGTCTTGCTTTCCTCCATATCTCTTAAAGGCATTTGTGTTAGACTTTAGCAGCACACAGCCCAGCCCACTATGTGCAGTGTTGCTGAGGGCCCTTTGGGTTCTCCTTTTTATATTCCCTTATTTTCCTTAAAAACTACTTGTAACGCTCACCTGGTTCCCACGGAGGCGCGGCGTCGAAGGCGCAGAACTCTGAAGATGGACAGGAAGGGCCCCTCTATTCTGGCTTCCCTGGCTCGTTGGATACCCTCCTGTGCGTGAAAAGGGAGTATTACCAACTGTGGAACAATGCTCAAGCCTCCCACTCCCTTCCAACCCTCCATGATACCTCCTCCACGATTCCCTGTGAAGCCTCACCTTAGGGTTTGGAAGGATGAGCTCTCCATCCTGCTTCTGATGCAGGGGCGCGTTGAAACCCAGTTACTTCACTGGATTAAGGATTGATGGGAGTTCAGGTAAGCTTGACTGTTCAGGTAAGGTGCTGTAAAAGTTCTCTTCAAAAGTTCAAGCTTAATAATAATGTTCGTTGTCTAATTGCAGCAAGCGCTAATGCTTATGTCTTTTTTTTCCCCTTAGGGGCCGGGGTTCGGAGTGCCGGAGATATGGCGCCGACCCGAAGTGAAACAGTTCTGGATGAGCGCTCAGGTAATGTCTTTGCATTCGCTCATTCAATGTCTTTGTCTTTTTTCCCCATAGATGCCAGGAAGCGGCAGGACCCGAAATGCAGTGGGAATAATCCAACAGGTAAGACTTAAAAGGAAACTGAGCTTTCCTTATTCCTTTTCTCCCTCTCACCTTTGTTCTTGTCTTTTTTCCTCTAGGCGCCGGGGCGTAGCTGAATCCGGAAGATCGCTGTTGAAGATGGAAGCGCCTTGCAAAGGTGAGTAAAATGCAGCGCTGCAGCGATCGAAACGAAATGCCTTTAAAATGATGTCTTCCTTTTCAGGGCCGTTGGAGAAATGACTCCGGGATGCAGATTTAGCAGGTAAGGGCTTTTCTTCTCCTATTCTCTTCCTTTCTCCCCTTGCAGGTGTTCCAGGGTGCTGGCAGGCGTGGCTGAGGTCAGGATGCAGGAGCTGACACAGTGAGCGTCCAGCTGCTAGGTGCAGAACAACGCGAAGCATGTGTGGCTGTTCGGGTGGGGTTTAAATAGCCTTGGAAGAAGTTCCTGGTATGTATCCTTCCACCAATCAGGTATGTATCCTTCCCCGACCACACCCGGGTGGTGAAGTAGTCCTACAGGTTAAGTAGTCCCATTCAGGCCTCAAGAGGGCCTGGATGAAGCAGCAAGGTCTGCATCAGGTAAGTTGTGCACCCAAGCACTTAAACACATATCCTCTTCTATGAGCCTGGCGCTTAAGGCGCCAGGACTGGGGTCCGCTATGAGCCTGGCGCCTAAGGCGCCAGGACTGAGTCCAAAGGGCCCCGACTTGGGCCCGCTGAGACTTCCCTGGGGAAAATGATGTCTGCCTCTGGGGTTGCTGGGCCCGGCCTGGCTCCTTAGAGGTAGGCATCATGACACTACTGCTCATAGTCTCGGGAGAATAGCTTAGGGGCAACGTGCTCGCCTTGCAAGCAAGACGACACAGAGCACCAAAGGTTCGATCCCCGGGTCCATGCTTAGAAACCTCTGGGTATTAAGCGCGTTATAAATAACCTATCTTACCACACCGTAGGGAAAGAGGGGTACTTTGTATCTTTCCTAAACATTTACTTTTGAGAGATCAGCACACCCCTGTTAGGCAGAATCCTGTGCAGTAGCCTTAGGGAGCACTACAGAAGATTAAGACTACAGGTATATGCAATAAATCCCCTTTGGTATCAGTCTGTACCACAAAGATTTAGTTGGCAGCTGTGGCTAAGCAGTCAGACTTATCTCAAGAGGGAGATGAGCAGCATTCAGGGTTTACACATTAGGGCTTCAGTACTATGGAACAAGGCAACACTGACCAAAGCTTTGTACCAAAAAGAATATATATGTTTATTTTACACACTCTGATGTTCACACACAAATCACTTTTATTAAAGCAAGTTAAATCAGCCGAGAAAAGTATACACAACTCCCTATTTAAATTGTAGACACATTTGAGCAAGTGTGAAAACTGAGCAAAAGGGCACAGTGTAAACCAAGCAGAAATGTCACTCTAACAGTTTCTCAGAAAGGAGGGAAAGGACAAGTTATACAGGTTTAGACTCTTTAACACACCAGCAACACTTCCCAGGTAGATTCCCAGGCAATACTTTAGCATATGCAACACTGAGGTGAAAAATGAGCAAAATGGCACTTCATAAGTTTAAAAAGGGTAAGGAAAAAGGTGGTTATAACAGTTAGTTGCACCAACACATTTCTAGGTGAGAAGCAATCTAGAGAAGGCAGTTGTAACAGATTTAGCCCGAGTCAACAGACCTGTGCCAGAGTCAATGGTACAAGGCAATGTGCCCAGGATCAAACTGTTCTAGTAGCTACAGTCAATTCTTTGTTTAACGATTTGAAAAGGCGGTTGCAGAAGGTGAAAGACAATGTTAGGGGCGGCCAGCCCAGAAGGCAAGTAAAGGATTTAAAACACCTTTAGCAATACCCAACGAAACGGGAGGCCTGGCGGAACAATGTACCTTTAAAGTGGAAGAGGCTCCTGCGGTGGTTATAGTTCCTAGCAGTTCCGGAGATCCAGCAGAGGAATAGAGACTCTCGGCGTTGAGGAAGGTTCAAGTTAGTGCACTGCTTACGAAACCAGCTGTGGTGCTGCCAAAACGAATAAAAGGTACGCTCCTTTAAATCGCGGTCGTGGTGGACGCGTGCCTGGCTGTTCGGTCTCCGAGTGCAGGGCACTGGCGATTCGACCAAGGCAGGTCCTAGAAGGCGATTGGCGAACTGGTTGGCCCCACCAGATCAAGGGAAGAAGACTTTTGCAGCGGAAGATCTTCTCAAGTCGTTGGAGAAAAGTTGTGAGGATCTGCAGAAGGGCTTCACTGGTGGTTCAGTCATTGCAGAGGTCCTCAGCTTCTCTCCTCTTCGGTTTCTTAGTTCCAGTGGCGATGTCTTGTCCTCCAGTCCTCAGTACCCTGCTTTTATGCAGCAAGACCCCCATTCATAGAGCCTAGCTGTCACTCAGACAGTATGGTGGGTCTCCTGGGGGGAGACCCCCGACCTATCAGGCCAGAGTGCGACTTGGGTTGTGTAGGTAACCCTGTCCAGGGTGCTAATTCCCCCTCCCACACTTCCTGTCTACCCCAGACTCAGTGGAGCCGAGAGGAGGGCTTCTGTGCAGAAGCCCGCCAAAAGGACAAACAAAGGATCCCTGACCCGGGTTCGGGTTTCAGAGAAAGACACAAGAAAGAATTATTATTAAAGTTCTGGCAATAAAAACCTACCGGAGTAAAGTTAATATTAAAATAAACCGGCGGTATGTTAGAGGCTGTCAGAAAAAGTGGTAGCCCTGAACAATGGAAAAATCCCATAGGGAAATATTTGCGGTCAAATATTTACGGTAGTAACCACTGCCACCAGCCAGAAACTTTTGAGAGAGGGACTATACGGTACCCCTTCGAAAATGAACAGTCGGGAAAAACTATTAAGTTCCAGTACTTCCATAGTAAGATGGGTTGTACTGGTTTGGTTCATAAGTATTGACTAGTAAAGTCAATGGGGACTTTACATGCCCTGGGAGACAGTAGTCAGTCCCAGGGTATGGAGTCTATGTTTGGGGGTCGCTCCGACACCCCTGTGGTATGGCACAGAGGGTGCTGTGTACCACACATGTTAAATAGATGATTCCTATGAGGGTGAGAAAAACCCCATAGACCATAGGCACACACGATAGCCTCAAACATACACTAGCAATCTGTCTAAGAGTGGGAAAAAAGGGTCTCACTCTTAGCAGGAAAAAAATAAACCCTTCAAATCCAGCAAAGCTGCTGGGGGACTCTATAGGTAAGGGAAATTAGCCTTAGAAGAGAATTCTCCCTAACAACCACACCTTATGTGGAGTGATGAGGGGATACCTAGAATCCGCCTTCTCTCTGCTCCTGTAACTTTTTGGTTACAGTGGCAACCCTACAGTTACGGCAGGTGGCAGTGGACGTGTTCTACAGACTTGTGTGCAATTTTCCACTGCAGGCTTTATTCCCAAGCCTGGGTGTACACAGAAGGGTCACCTATGTTCTAACATGTCAGCTCCTTTCTTTGTCTGCCATTTCTTGTGTGATGGTTCTTTGATAGCCCTTCTTCTACCGTCCTGGAAGAGGGAAGTCTTGAAATGAGTTTCGTCTTTGGCAGGACCCCTTTGTGTGCACGCTAAGGTTCCAGTGTGTCCTTGAGGACAGGAAGCAGGGGAGGAGTTTGGAACTACCCTGCCCTTTGTCTCCTGATGTGCCTCAATGGAACCAGTTGCTGGCTGTCCTGATTAGACAGTCATTCACCTCTTTCTGTAAACTGCAGGGAGAGTTTGCAGTGGAATGAATCGAAAATCCTGATAAAAAGTTGGGTTCCTGAGGCAAAAGGCAAGTCAACTACGGCAACAGGTGATCCATAGCAGAAGATGACGAGAGACACTGGCAGACCCTTCCATTAAACGTGAAGATACTGCTGCTGTCCGGACCCAGTTACCTAATTGACAGAGGAGCTCTGAAGAGGATGACTACTTCCCTTTGGCTGGTGGGATCAATTAATGATATGAGCTGCAGAGTGAGCCATCCCCTGATTTGCTGTAACCTTCCAGGGCTACCAATCGCCAATACTAGGGGACCCCCTACCCAATTACAGTGCATCATCTTCCATTGAACAATTCCTCCCAGAACTTTGGTGAGCTCCAGTTGAACCTCCATAGGCAAGATCCTCCTCCTCAAACTCTCCTCACCAGACTGCAGAATTGAGGTGGATCGACCAGATTGTAAACGTTCACTGTTGGAGCTTGTAAAAAGGCGCCAACACGTAGACCAACGTGGGAGTCCAAAGAATTCCTTGCTGAGGGTGCTTTCTTGTGACTATTGCTGCAACATCCCTTCCAGAGTCCCTCCTTTTGTCATCACGACCAAGGAATAGACCGGGTCCATCGCTGCTGCACAGGAAATAATCCAGCTGCATATTCATCAAGACTCTTAAGGTACTGTGGGGCTCAAGATAGTACGTAACTCAAGCTGCATAGTTCCTCCTGTGTAACTGGAGTGCAATACCAGGTGTTTGGGTGGTCACCCACACCCATTGCCCAGGCTTAAAAGCTTGTGCACCCATAGGGGGTCCTTTCCAAGGTCCCTGCTAACCTTCTTATTCCAAAGCATTCTATTTTTCTGCTGCTGCATAAGATGTTGTACCCCTCCTCAAATGACTTTGAAGAACTCTTAACTATTTAAGGAATGGACTGCTAAAGTATTAGACTCATTGACAAGTATTACAAAGTAAAAGATTTTCTGTTGCTTGTGCTGAATAACCATTTTTCCTTAAAACAGAACTTTGAGTGACTTTACAAGTGAATTGAACTGTCATTGAACTGTCTTCATTGTTGGTGCAAGCCACTACCATTGAAGCAGTGATCTGAAAAAGTGTTGCTTATGTTTTCTTTTGTGTTGATTAGTGTAAATAGTATTTACTTACCCTTGCCTTGTGTATAAAGTGTGCAAAGGTTTCTTTGTGCTAATGTATTTACTGAGTTCATTTTAACTACCTACAGCTCACATCCTCCCATAAGTTAAGCCTGGCTGCTCTGCTATTCTACCAAACCTTTGGGTAGTACAGACTTACATTAAGAGTCGGCCTTTATACCAAGGGTAGATTTATAGAGTCTCAACTGCTGGTAGACTTTAGGAAAACTCCCCTAATACAAATGAATTGAAAAAATCTAATGGTCCCACTAACATGGACATTTTTCCTTACCAAGAACACCAGAGCTTTCTGCAATCAGAGCACATAATAATACCCCAGTGCTTGTGATAGATGAACACTGGAGATCTTTTTCCAAAAACATTGGATATTATGTTGCTTGTGTAAGGAAGGCATGGTATCAAACAGTGAAGATAGACACAAGTGTTCACATTTCAAGGGTGTTCATTGAACTTCAAGGGGGTTGGAAAAACACCCATCTAAACCTAAATCTTGGTTGGGAGCAAGTTGCAACATCAACATAAAGATATCGCTGTCCAAGTTCTGTGTTCCTCAAAATAAAAGGGCATATACTAAAAAAAAAGATTGCCAATCCCGACTTCTAAACAATAAACAGTGTGGGAAATGATGTAGATAACAAAAAGTGTGTCATGAAATAATTTCTCCATGGGACAAGGCAGCATACTTGGGCTTGGAGCACACCTCAGTTCGGGTAAACACAAAGGCACTGTTCCAGTTCATATAACAGCTCTAAGCAACCAAAGGTCTCTTTCCCAATTAAGGATGGCTTCTCCCTCGCAAGACAAAAGTTCAACAAAGATTGTTCAAAGTTCCTTTTCTCAGGAGTTTATTTTTCAAGCAACAAAACTATTTTACTCCCACTTTGTTTCCCCCTCGACCAGGTTCAGACTCCCTTTTCACTATAAAATTTACCATCAACCTCTCTCTGTCTGACTCAGGCTTCTGTATGGTTCCATTCTCAATTCATACCACTTTCACCTTTCACTTTAAGTCCCACTGCGTCCGGCTCAGACTCCTATTTCCCTTTACAATTCACTACAAACCAAAGACTTTCGATTGTCCAAAGGATTTGATCTAAACCTTTGCAGGACCGCTTAGATTCTCTTCCTCATAAATTCTTTTACTTTGAGTCCCCGACCTTCGGGCTCAGACTCAGATTTATTACACAGTTCATAAGTTCTGTTAGTGGGATACATTCAGGCAGAGACCTTTCGACTGGGCACACACACAATGCTGGACCACTCTGCTACTTAGTATTGTGCTTCTCAAAGTTCAGAAAACATTTATCAGCTTCCCATTTCATTTGCGTCTTTCATCAAACACCTTTTCCATTCGACTTCATAGGACACTTTGTTGCCGCCCATAACCTTTGTTCATATGCAGTCTGGTTTCACACAGTTGCCTTCAACAGACCAGTTGTATACAAGATTTGGCTCGTAGATTTGATCATGAAGTCAACGGAGATACCACAGCGGCTGTACTTCTCCCCCGACTCGACTAGTCATTTAGGAGGGCCCCTGGTATCTCGGACTCGCATTACAGGATTCTCTGGCCTCACTTCTCCACCTCACACATGCTGTTTCCAAGTTTTCAACAGCCCAGTGTTTACTTGTCGAACGTCCCGAGGGCTTCTCCCTCCTTGGTTTCATTCCGCGACTTTCCGTCTCGTTTGCTCGATTCAGCAGTGGTCTGGAATAGGCTGCTCCTTCTTGTGCTCTGTCTAGTTCCTTGCCTTGCTCGAAGTGTGTTCCCATGCTCTGCCTTTTATCCAAGTGGGGATGCTAAAGGGGATCCAGGTGTGATGTGTCCCAAGCAATTGCCTGACTCTCCCTGACCACTGTACCGGGACATGTTCAAGTCTGTCTTTCCCCAGTGTGTAAAGGGAATGTATATTTGTACGTGCAGGGAAGGGGTGGAGTTACAAATCTCATGTACTTGATCGGGAAAGCAGGAGTAAAGATTTAAAAGGGGGGAGATACCGCATCTCACCATTAGGTGTCCCATACCCACTCCCCAAGTATCCCCCATCCAGGTGATCCTCCTGCACTGGTCCAGCCCTGGGTAGTGGATCCAATAGCGATGGCTGTGCTACGGCCACCTGGATGACAGATCCCTGAGGACTGGCAACTGAAACACCTTTTGTAATAGAATACGTAAACTCAGCCACCAGACAGCACTAGTATGTAAATGAGTGCCACTGTCTAGAAACCACATGTTCTAAAGACTCTCAGGAGAGCAACACGCTCATATTTATCTCAACGCAAATGGCTGTACTGACAACACTTGCTTCAAATAAGAGACACGGGTTTGCTAATTCACTAGCACATTATTCAAGCAGCAAAGCAAGGCATTGCAACATGCATCTTAACACCACTTACAAATAGATTAGGCCTGCAATTCCAGATGGTTCCTGATGATCCGGTAAAAGTAATTGCAAATGTTTCTTAAAATAGTTTGTACCCAGGGTCTCATTCATACATATACAGTATGGCTCGATATTTGTCAGAATTACTAGTCACCACTAGAAACAACGAACATTCATCAGGCAATAGACGGCCATTACACCCATTGGGCAAAATAGTCTTCTGCCCTTGAGTGTACACAGGCGCACACAAATGGAGAAAGAATTTGCACATGGCCGGATTTACAAAAGTGTTTTGTAGTGGCGCAATCCCATTGAAAAACACTGTATAAATCAGGCCCACTAACTAAGATTTGACTTTTAGTCAAGACACTTATACAGCTCAAAAGTCTCCTCTGT
Source organism: Ambystoma mexicanum (assembly GCF_040938575.1). Lineage (NCBI taxonomy): Eukaryota > Metazoa > Chordata > Amphibia > Caudata > Ambystomatidae > Ambystoma > Ambystoma mexicanum. The sequence goes on along the minus strand of NC_090930.1, from coordinate 181,892,895 downwards.
GCATCAGGGGCTTGTAAGGTGAGAACTGCAGCTAAAGCGATGCGAGGCGGGGGGAGTGAATTGCGAGGGGGGGGAGTGAATTTCCCCAAGCTGTGTAAGTTATAAAAACTATGCTTCATTTGTTAACATTAGGCATTATAAATATTGGCACCCGGTGCGGAGGGGGAATGCAGGAGGCTCAGAACTGGGTCTTTACTACACAGTAAAGCCTCCATTCCAAACCTCTTCATAGTGGGAGTATGACATTTTCCCCACCAGGCCCGAGGTAAGTGCACCACTGCACTCCTCCCTGTCCCATTCCCCGCCATCCCCCCTTTCCACATATTTAAACCCCCATCCCATCCCCACACCACCCCACCCCACTTACCTGGCTCTCCCTTCGCCCCCACTGGCACCAGGAACTGTAGTGTTCGCGACACATCGGTGTCCCAGCAATGGCTGACATGGAAAGGGAGAAGCGACTAGGTGTAGCTCCCTTCTCCCTCTTCCATGGTGGCCAACTTGAATTGGAGCTTTTTTCAAGTTGAGAAATGGGTTGCATACTAATTGACCTTTTCACAATTGACCTCGGGAGAATTGACTTCAGGAGAATTGACCTAATTTAGAAGGTCAATTAGTACATATGCGGGGGGAAATCCCCTGCAGCCCCCACCCAATCCAAAAACCCCCACAACCCTCTAACCAATCCGCTTATACTATTTATAATGCAAAACCAATCCAATACATATATAAAATAACTAAAATAATATAAAGGTCAATTGTGCAGAAGGTCAATTAGGACCACTATAATTAGGTCAATTGTGCAAAAGGTCAATTGTAAAAGGTCAATTTGGGTAATACCGAGAAATGGCATGTTTGCTGTTTCTCAACATGAAAGAAAAAAAAAATAATTAGCATCCAAGTATGATATGCCGGGATGCTAAGAACAATAAACCCCTCACAGGGCGACATCACCGTTCAGGTAATGCCCCAGGGCTAACTGATGTCCCGGGGTATTACCTGACAGGTAATGCTCCCCCTCTCCTTGCTAGTGGCTTATTGCTTAAATAAACCTGCCCCTTTTATTACAGATCAGAGCAGCACACCACACAAGAGTCCATACTCAGAATTGACTATATTTTGTTCTTGGGGTGAGTCCACCAACTCTGAACAATGAAAAATTATTAAACCCTATTTCTCAGCAGTTTACACATTTCTCTGTTCTCAAGCTTTACCACTTGACTGTTTTACTACTTATTGTTGTACAAGGAATTCGTTTCTCATACAACAAACCGATTTTCTCAGGTTATTTGTCTGACACAGCTTTAAGGTCTTACTTATAAATTGCAGTTCAATGAAATGACACTCCTTTTCATAACAAGGAATCACATCAACTTTAGACTGTGCTTTCCAAATGTTTTGCCCTCCTTTACAAGTTAATCCAGTATGGCTCTAATAATTATGAAATAATACTGAATTTCTAGGTATCAACACAGCTAACTGGAGCCATTTCATGAGGGCCACAATCGGTCAGCCCTGATTTGTTTTTAGCCACCCACACTTAGGATTATGGGCATGTTATTTTCCATAAAACATTTGTCCACAAGTCCTTGCATGCACTGTTTGCTTAAAATTAGGACTGGCTTTAGGTGACCTGTAAGACATGGGTTAAGTTGGCAGCTAGGAACAAATTCTTAAAGTGAAAAAAATAAATTCAATAGCATATACATAGCTACTTCACAAAAGATGACCGCAAGGTAGACAGCTGACAGCTTGATCACTTGCCTCTGACAAGGAGCAAACTGAAGTGGGAGAATGGAAGAACAGACTCCCGCCCTTCCCCTCTCGCGCTTGGTCTAGAGGATCACGGCCTAGACACCCGCCACGAGAGTAGTTTGCCTATCTACCAGACGACCAAATACCCTGGTACAGGAACATACGGATGTGCCCACCTACCTGCCCAGCAGCCCGCCCTGCCCATGCCGACACCTGCGGCATGGATCAACTCGACTAAACCTACACGTCGTTAGAGATGCCATGACGACCTAGCCAATGGTCAGCACACCTGTGCACACATGCACACCGGACACTCCCACACCAATCCACACGAAGAACATACTCAGTGCTATGACATAGGCGACAGACATACCCACGGACGTGCATCTTTATTATTTTCCACATAGGCTCTCAAAATGCAGAAACGCAAGACGCATAATGAACTTATCTAAAAAGGCTTGCTCACGCTTCTTCTAAGAACCATGTACCATAATGAAGAATATAACGGAGACACGATACTGAGGATAGAGCAATATGATACCGTAACCTAAAGAGCTCTGCATCAAACGGTTCCACCTATGCACCAGGCCCAAGTAGGCCGCAAGCAAAAGTTTCCATGAACATTGAATAAGCGAGAGCTCGGTTGCTGACCCTGCAGAATGAGCCCGGCGAAAGCACACCGCCAAGGGCACGATGTTGCAATCTCGCACGCTGCAAGCCGACGCCAAGGTCGCACCTGCAAGATAAACCAGGCACACAGTGGGAAAAACAATATTAATTGTGCTGAATTCTGCCTCAAACACGGTCCCACCTCACGTGACAAAGCCAAACCTGACAGGATGCCAAGCCCAGGAGGAAGGAGACGCCTGAATCCCACGTTTCAAGACACAGGCAGATACAATTAAAAGACTCATTGGACATCTGCAGCAGTGGGAGTAGTCGACCTCCCAACATATGAATAAATCCTCACATTGTTTACACCTACCCATAGTAAAAACATTGTTGCAAATGACAGGTGCACCGCGAGCTGGGAACAGCGATAGTCCCAGACTGGGAGGCTCGCGAGCGGACCAATCAGAACATGGGGCTCTTATCACTGACGCCATTAACATCGACCAATCCTCAGAGGTCTTCATGTAACAATTTTCATGTATCAAATTGAAGGGGACAGGCCAAGTATATCACCTGACTAACCCTCAACCACTAATACCGTTCTCTATATGTATGCTATACTAACCCTACCACTCGAGTAACCAATCCAGAGTGGAAATAGGTTTTTTGCTAAACTTTGTAAGATGACGCAAGTAGCGCGTCATACTAAGGTAAAAAGGGCCCCACGATTGTGTGTGTGTCAGGACGGACGCGTACGATCCTTGACCCATCCCTGCCGTTTTGTCACCTTGCTTCTTGCGTGTGTCTCATACTCTATCTCTTTTGGGATATACGGGAGGAGTTGGGGCCTCCCTGCCCGGAGGTCTACGGACGGCCCGGCCAACCCCGGCAGAATTTCCCCCCGACAAGTTGGAGGCACTGCTGAGATCTGTTTAAGATCTGCTTTTTTATTTTTATTTTTCCAGGTACTCCCGTTGCGAGGAGGCCCGGCGGCGCGGCCCCCTCTGCCGTTGCCCCCTTCTGAGGACTACAGGACCATCGCGGAACTGCGAGAAGACCGGACAGCGCAATCCGGATATTGGCCTTCGGGAGCCGGTTGAGAAGTATCCCGCCCGCGGTTGCCGAGTGTCCAGACGTGGTCCAGACGAGGGGAGGTGGCGAGCCGCTTGGAGGGGTGCACGCAGTCCAGCGGCCCCGCATCAAGAGAACTTGGTGAGCATGCCACGCACAACAAGCAATGTGAAATTGTGAGGGAGGGGGGAGGAATTAAATACGGGAGGTGGGAGGTGTTGCACAGGTGCGCGACGAAGGTTTGACAATTTAGTGTTGGCAATGAAATGAATGGTAGCCGAACGAGTGCGAGAGCAGTCGGCTACGTTACGCGAGAGAGGGGGGTGGAGCACGAAAACATCACGTGCGGCCGCTCGTAGACACTGATTGGCCTAGGTCGCGACTACGTGTAAGGGTGTGTGTGTGGTTTCCTACGATTTGGCATTTATTGATCAATGAGTAGATGAGGATCCCTATTGTTCGAGCAAGAAACTCGATAGGTAGATGACGTTTCCCTGTAGGCGGTAGCTAGTTAGTTGCCCAATACGGAAGATAATTGGCTGGTTAAGCCCTCCTGTCGAGGGGCGTATCACACGCGAGGCGACGCAGCGTGCGCAGTCCGATTATATTATTGATTACCTTGTTCCAAGAGTGACAGTAAGACAGCTGTGAGGTTAACGGGGGTAGATTACAAGTGTATTTTGGACTTAAAGAATATATGAAGAACTTACCAGTAGCTCGAAGAGATCGGTGACGTCACCAGTAGGGCTTTCATAGGATATCCCGAGCAGAAGGCATCTTTCTTTCTGAGAGTGGTGGGGAAGAGAACTGTGGTAAGGGAGTGGAAACGGAGATAAACGGTAATGAGTTGATCGGGGAAAGGCGAAAAGGGGGACGTGGCTGCGCACGGAGAACGCCGGCCACGGCGAGTGTAGAAGAAGGAGGAGCAAATGAAAATAGGGCGACTGTATAAGAACGTCACAAGGGGTACACAGCCGCAGGGGGCTACATGCGCCTCGGCCGCAGGGGGCCGTAAGGGTGTTGTGTAAAGGAAGAAAGAAAGAAGAAAATATACAAATGTAAATACTATATTTTAATAATTTTCCTTAGCGGATTATCGCAAGTCCCCAAATTTACGGGGCCAGGTAAAGGTATAAGGCTGTGTATTGTAAGTGTTAGCAAGATAATAGCTACCAAATAGGGGAAGGATAACAAGTGGAGCGCTACTATGTCACACGGGACAGGATCGGGAGGGTGGGGGAACACCCTCACTACCCCACTACAACACATATGTACCACACTGTCACCCCATAGGGAGCAACTGATCAAGTATAGCATAGAATGGACACAGGGGACGGACAACAAAATGATAACACCATGGCCGCCTAATGGTAGCTTCGATCCATATACCCAACATTCACTATTAAACCATCTGCATAATACATACAAAGGGAAGAAGTTGACAAACCACGTGGAGGTGTTTAACTTATGGAGGATGTTCCAAGGGACCCGACCAGGACCAAATGGAATGTTCACTGTGGGGGAAATATCGGAAGAAAAAGAGATTAAGGAGGAAGGAGAGAATGGGAAAAAGGGGAGTGAAGACCCAAGGAACACGGGGAACGGACAAGAGGGAGGAGAAAAGAATAATAACTAAAAAAAAAATGAAATAAAAAAGGAACAGAGCAACGATATACCCCTAGCAAAGGTAGTGAAAACAGAGGGAGGGGGATTGTACCCTTTAAGAGAATTAGGAGAAATAGAAAGAGGACAGTTAAGGGCGGCTGAGGGGTACTCGAACCCGGCATACAGCCCGCCACCATATGTGGCTCATAGGAAGATGCCAGCAGGGGAGGGGAGGACTGGAGAAGAGCAAACTGTGGAAATAGGACATGATGAGTGGGTAGCTGCGCAGATACTATTAAAATTACGAGGTTCATTAACAGGAGAAGAGAAGGAGGTAGTAAGGAAAATAGAGGAGGATAATACCAGGGAGAGTGGAATGAGAGGGGAAGAGCTGTTACGACAAAAGGAAGAGATTTTGGAGGAACGACTAGCAGAGTTAAGGGATGAGCAGAATGAACTGATCAAACAGCTCGAGAGGGAGGAAAGAGAGAGAGCGAGGGGAGGAAAGAAGGTAAGAACGAATTGGAAAAAATAAGGGAACGAACTGAGGAGCAAAGGAGAGAAGCTGAAAGGGTAAAAGCAGCAGCAGAAAGGGTATCAAGAGCAGTGTTACGAGAGAGGAAAAGGGAAGAAGAAGAGAAAGAAAAGGAAATGGCAATGTGGAAGAAGAGATTACTATCAGAAACGACTAAGAAATACGAAGAAGGGAGGGTGATAGAGAGCATATTAGAAAGGGAGAGGGTGAGATGGGAAAGGAAGAAAGAGGATGAAAGGATATTGGAAAAGGTGAGTAGTGAAGTAATGGAGGAATTAAAAAGGAAAAGGGAGGAAATTGGTAGAGAGATGGAGGAGAGAAATGAAGGGGAAAGAGAAGATAGGAGAAGGGAGAGTGAAGTAAGGGGGTATAGCAACAACATCAGCGCAAAGGGGAACGGTTGGTAAAGGAGAAAAGGGAGAACCGGACCTAATAGACTTAAAAACAGTAACAATCAAGGGGAAAAAGACAGAGTGGGGGCTGCCATTTGTGAATGACTTTTGTAGTGAGGAAGAAGAAGAAATGGAGAAGGAAGGAAGAAACAGTGAAAGGGAAAGTCTAGATAAACTATATACCACCCGGACCAATACAGACTCACCATGGATCTGTAGGAGAAAGGATGAACTAGAGAGAAGTGAGGAGGAAGAGCAAGGGATAGCGGAAAGACAGACACATGAAGACACATCGTCACCATCACACCCTCTCCCATCCCACCCTACATGCTCAACCACCTCACGCTCATCACGTACAATCAAACTTGCGCCCTTCACAAACGAATTGACACCCTATGCAGGTCGGTTTAGAGACCTCCCTAGACGCAGGCAGGAAGGACGAATACACACGCCCACATTAAATACAGGAAATGATGGAAGAAGGGGAAAAGATGGAGAAGAAAGAGTTACGAGCAGGGGAAATACGGACGAAATTGACGATGTAGGAGAGAGGGAAGAAGAGGAGGGGTGTGAGGACTCGATTTTATGGAACCCAAGGGATAAAACGAGACACAACTTAATGCCACTTCTGGAGAGGGGAGGGGTTAGACCACAGTACGTCCCTTGGAAGCATACAGACAAAGAAAATATAAAATGCAGGCTCCCATCATTAAGTGGAGGTGCGGGTAAATGGATATATGAAATGGAAAAACACACGGCAGGACAGAAACTGGCAGTGGGAGATGTAAAGGGCCTTCTAATATCGATATTAGGGGATGCAGCGGATGATATTTGGAAGAGAGCGGGATTCCCTGGGGTAACAATAGCAAACACATCGCACGATGGGGCACCATTCGCAAACTGCAGACATGCACTTTGGCAGGCACTGAGGGTACAGTACCCAGACACATCAGACATAGGAGCAATTACCTCACGCAAGATGCGTGAGAACGAAGATCCTGTTGATTATATCCAGGAAATCCAAGAGAAGTGGCGCATGGAAACTAGAGAACAATGGGACAAAACACCAGCAATATTTTATCATATACTAGTACAAGGGCTCCCAGAAGGAGTTCAGAAACAACTGAAGAAAGTATTGGGAATGGAAGCAAAAGCATGGCCAGAAATACAACTGACAATAGTGCATCATTGCAGGACATGGCAAGGAAAAATGAAACAAAAGGAAGAGGACAGGAAAACGGAAGAGGCTAAACTAGTACAGAAAAAACTTAATAAATACACAATGGAAGGGGCACTAATAACTACACCTACAACAATGACCCAAAGCCCCACACAAGTAGTGGCTGCACAAGATCCCTCCCAAATACCACCTTCACAGACTATACCACAACAGGTGCCGCCACTCCAACCATACACGACCAACATGGGAGGAGGATACTCAATGCCAGGAGCTGGGTATTATAATTACAACAGGGGAAGAGGAGGAATTATGAGAGGGAGAGGATACGGATATAACACACAACAGCAGGTGGGAGGACTTAGAAATTCCTACCCCACCGGACAACCAGTATACCAGGACAACACAGGAAGCTTTCCATGGCAGAGTAGGGAACCACCGGTGTGTTGGAGTTGTGGATTAGTAGGGCACATGTCACGCACGTGTAGAGTAAGACCAGGAACACCATCATGGAGCGAACAGGGACAACCAAGGCCCACACAGGAACAGCAGGGCATACAGCAACAGCAGACGTTGCAACAGGGAAATGAACAGCAACAACTAATAACACAACAACAGCCACAGACATATTCACTGCCACAACAACAGGTAGCGATAACACAACAACCCCAAGCACAACAAACACAACTGGGTAGGGTGACGGTCCTGGGACACAACCCTTACACAGGAAATGGTCAATCGTTGTACCCTCAATAGGACAGCCCACAGACGGCCTTGGTGTGTCCCATCCTGTCAGTAACACCTAATAGTGCGGAGGAACCACGCATAGAGGTAACGATAGGTGACAAAAAATTATCATTCCTTGTTGACACCGGGGCGACCCGGTCTTGCATAAGGGAAGGTAAATTTAAGATGTCGGGCGAAGCCATGAACACCCAAGGATTCTCTGGGGCTAGAGGGTTGGTTCCCTTTACTGATAACATTCCCTTATCTATAGGAGATTATGACATGTCAGTCCCACTTTTATATTATAGTGCCTCACCAGTAAATATACTGGGGAGAGACATCATGAACAGGTTGAATATGACGATCTCCTTTACGGAGGACGGCATAATTTGCTCTACTCCAGGAATTAACATGCTCACAGCACAACAGATTATGCAAGCATACTGCGGACAGACAGCGATTAGGGCTGAGCCAGTAGATGGTGAACTATTCCAGTATGGGACAGACATGGCATTTGCATGGATGCCAGGGATAGAGGGAAAGATCTGGAGGAGGCCAGCCGCCTATTTGTTCAGACCAGAAACACCAGTCAATGAACCAGAAGGAAAGGTGGTTCCAGTGGACATTGAGAGCATTATAGCAACAGCTGATTACATTGCGGTACATGCCCAAGACAGAGAAGGAAGAGCATGGAGGGCAGTGATAGCACTAGCAGAAGGATGTAGACTCACCCAGGTGTCAGATGAGGAGCTGTTCTCAGAAGAAAAGGAGGAAGGTGAAATGGTGTTTATGATGAGTGTGGAAATATGGCTAAGAGTGGCGTACAAACAAGTGGCACAGAAAATTGCAATGACACTTGAGGCACCCACATCCACCCCAGTTCCCTTCTTTGAGGAGGATATGACAAAAGTACCCACATCATTATGGACTACTAGCCCCTATGACGTGGGGTGCATAAAAAGTATAGGGGGAGTAAGGATAAAATTGAAGAAAGGTGCAATACTCCCCAGAGTGAAACAGTACCCACTATCAAAAGAGGCAGATGAGGGCATATATAACGGCCCTTATAAATAATGGCATATTGGTCCCCTCAGAATCACCATGTAACACGGCTGTATACCCAGTGCGCAAGGCTAGAGGGGGGTCTTGGCGCTTCATACAGGATCTCAGGCCCTTGAACAACATAGTAGAAGCAGAATACCCTATAGCTGCAAACCCGGCCACAATATTGTGTGGCATTCCAGCAGGAGCATCACGATTTACAGTGATCGACCTTAAAAATGCTTTTTTCTCAATACCATTGCACCCAGACTCACAAGATTTGACAAGCTTTACTTACAGAAACACAAAGTGGAAACACACCAGATTGCCACAAGGGTACTGCGAATCACCCTCAATATTCAACAGAGTAATACAGATGGATTTGGGTAACATTGAAGTGGAAAGCACAGTGTTGCAGTATGTCGACGACATAATAATTTGCAGTACAAACGAAAGAACATGCAGAGAGGACTCATTAAAGATGCTGACAATACTGGCTGAAAAAGGTTACAAGGTAGACATGGAAAAGTTACAGTACTGTCAAGAACAGGTACTTTACATTGGTCAGCTCATATCCCAACATGAAAGAAAGATTGCACCACAAAGAGCACAGGCCATTTCAAAAACGCCAGTACCACAAACAGTGAGGGAACTGCAGCAGTTCCTGGGTCTGTGCAACTACTGTAGAGCATGGGTATTTGATTACAGCTCATACATAGGACCCCTGCTTGAGGCGTTAAAGGAAGCTAATAAAGGGGAGAAAAAGTTGGGGTTGACAATGGAAATGAAAGAGGCTTTTGATGAACTGAAAGATGCGATATCAACTGCTCCGGTACTGGCAACCCCAGACTATGAGCGACAATTCTTTATATTTTCACATTGCGACTCAGCAGTAATGAAAGCAGTGTTGGCTCAAAAAACAAGCATGGGCTACAAACCAGTAGCATTTTACAGCAGCCACTTAGATCCTGTGATGTTAGGTCATTTCCCTTGCGAACAAGGTCTCGCCGCAGCTGCTTTTGCGGTAGAGAAAGCATCAGCAATCACCATGGGGTGCCCAACTACACTGTTTGTGGAACATGCACTATTTGCAATATTGAATAAACCTAAGTCCACCCTAACCACGCAAAGGGCATCAGGTTATGAGATCATCTTATCCAGAGCTGAACTATCAATTGTTAGATGTAGCACGGTCAACCCTGCAAGGTTCCTAGCAGAAGTACTTGAGGAAGGAGATTATGCACACGATTGTACGCAAATCACTGAAATGTACTCATGTACTAGAAAGATTGAAGAGAACGCACTAGAGGGAGATGAGCTCCTGTTCATTGATGGGTCATCAACTATCGACCAAAGGGATGGTATAAGGAGGACTGGGGCAGCAGTGGTAAAAATGATGGAGGTACCAGTGTGTGTGGCAATGAAATGTGTACAACTACCACAGCATTATTCCGCTCAAGCAGCAGAACTAATTGCACTAATCTTGGCGTTGAAGGAAAGCTTTGACAAACGAGTGACCATATATTCCGACAGCGCATATGTTACGTCCACTGTCCACTCAGGGCTGTCGAAATGGAGAAGAAGAGGGTTTAGGAGAGCTGATGGCACTCCAGTGCAACATGCCCTCCTATTGGCTGAACTAATTGAAGCAATAAATGACCCCCAAGAATTAGCTTTGGTCAAATGCACCGCACACACCAATGGTGAAGACTACATTTCAAAAGGGAATGCAGCAGCAGACGCACATGCGAAGTATGCTGCATATTTTGGTGAGATATGGAACCCCCCAGAGTCAGAGAGAGGGAGAGGGAGGGGAATGGCTATGGAGATGTTGATAAGAGAAGGGTACACCCATCTCCCAGCCACACAGATAATGGAGCTACAAGCGGCTGCACCAATGGCAGAAAAAGAATTATGGGTAAAAAGAGGATGCACAATGTCACCAACTGACGCACTATGGCGCCAGGGTGACACTGGAAAGATTGTAATACCACTGGCACTATTGAACACCGCCCTGAGCCAACTACACCACCCAGCCCACACAGGCAAGGAAGTAATTGCAGCACGAATTAGGGAAGACTGGTTCTGCCCTGAGTTAAATTCTCATGTGTCAAATTTTATCAGCAATTGTCTCACATGTCAACAGTTTACGGCCGGTCACACTCTGAAGGTGATAAGAGGTACTATACCCCGGCCAGAGGGACCCTTCCGACATCTCCATATTGACTATGTTGATATGATCAACGTATGTCAAGGAAATAGGTATATGCTTGTAGTAGTATGCCCATTCTCGAGGTGGATTGAAGCAGGGCCCTGTTCACACCCAGATGCATTCAGAGCAGCTAAATTCCTAGTGAGGGAGGTCTTCCCCAGGTGGGGAGTGTGCGAGGTATTGTGGTCAGATAATGGCCCACATTTCGCAAACGAAATGTTCCAGCACATCACATCCTTACTGAACATCAAGCATAAATTTGCATGTGCATACCACCCACAGGCCAACGGTATATGTGAACGCCTGAATGGCCTATTAAAGGAGGCAATTGCAAAAATACAGCATACAACAAAGAAGAGTTGGTTGTATTGCCTTCCACTAGCCCTATTTGAGCTAAGGAATAGACCAGGTTCCGACCACCACCTCACCCCTCACGAGGTGGTTACCGGACGTCAAATGCGCCTTCCCCTAACGCCAACATTAAGAGCATTTACCGATCACGAGAGTACTGCAAATGTCCTTGGTGATGAAATGTACCAATATGTGTCTTCTTTGATTACTAGTGTAGTGTTTGTGTCTCAACAGCTCGAGCGCACACGGGGCAGGTCTAACAGCGATCAACAAAAAGACGCGGATAAAGAATCGGAAAAGGAAAGACTGTGCAAAGTTGCTAAAGGTGACCACGTACTACTTCACAATTTCAACAGAAAGTGGAACAGCCCACGCTTCACTGGCCCCCATCTGGTAGAGGAGGTATCAATGAGAGCAGTAAAGCTACAGGACAAACGTGCCTGGAACCACCTACACGACGTAAAGATCTACAAACTCCAGACCCGCCCCAGCGCCACCGACAGGGCCACTGGAAGAACAACAACAGCGTCACCAACGGAGGAAGAGACTTCTACTACAACTAACGCCTAAGTGTCCCCATACCCTGCCACCCCTCAGATTCCCCAGAGACAACTACTAGAAAAGAAAGGGGTGATCCCCATATCGCCCACCCCATGCTTACACGATTAAAGAGTAAAGAGACTTCCGCCAGTTGAGCCCCAAACCGTCTTCCCTTTGACCCCCTACCCATTGTAGTAATAACTGAACTGAGGGACATTGTCTTGCACATATACACATGTAAACACCTGAATGTTCTCTTTCTTTTCTCTCGCACATGCAGGTACAGCGTATTATTGTACTATTAAGAAAGTAGATAACTAACCAATTCACTGCCCAGGAGTAGATGGTACCCTCAGACGATAATTACCTGGAAGAATTGTCACACCAATTTGTATATGAAATAAAAAGGCCAACGTACCTGAAAAGAAGGAGGGTACGTGTCTACTACACAGCATTCCTCTTGGCTATAGAACATTCAATTCCCCACCTCCAACCATACTTGCCTGCCCTAAAAGATAGATCGCTTAGATTGGCGTGGGAACAGCTCTTCGCCTGGGCACTGAATGACTACTTGATAGGGAGAGCTTAAAAACAACAACTAACATTAATAACGAGCATATTAAGAATTTTCAGGCGGGCAACTGTAACGTCGCAAGAATAAGCTGCCGGACTGCAGCAAGGTAAGAGCAAAATGCCGGTGAAATTAGCATTTGTAATAAAATTGATGGGGATTTTAATGACCACCGGATTCTTGGCTGCCTCTGTATGGCTGAACAGCTATGCTATCAATATTATTGCTGTACCCAAACCTAATACACCCCCACCCCCAGCTGCAACAGGTGTTACGTCAGGTGGTACTAGTAAAATCCCACACAAGGAAAATAGAGTTAAACGCAGCACATACTCAGATAATAAAGGTATTGATGATTACATACAAGATTCATCACACATCTCAAACCACATATGGTACCAACACATGACCCACATAGGTAAGCAGACAACATAAGACAGCTGCTACGTTTGCTCATTAATCCCATACGCCATGAGCGCTTCTCGAACATTTGTTGCCACGGAGATAGATGAAAAAATAGCACGATGTATAATATACCTGGCACTGTTCCAGACGAAAGGAAGATTTCAAGGGACAGTGGTGCAACTGGTGTGGAAAACACGAGATACATATCCATATAAAAACAACTTCCTCAAGACTTATTTGAGTTACCACAAGAGCAGTTTACATGCTGAAGGATTCAGATACATAACAAGTGGTCCTGAAAAAGGAGAAACAAAGAAAGTAACACTACAGTACCTACCATGTGATTGGTACGCCACTGAAGTCCCTGGTAAGAACGGATGTTGGGAAAGACCACTGGTGATAATAACAGGGAAGGTGTACATGAACAACAAATGGGACATAGGAGTGGTTGGTAGCAACATGGTAACAAGAGAAAATATTTCAACTATTGATGGACACAACCATAGATGTTGGATGACTTGGGTCAAGTACCCATGCTCACGTGGATGGAGAAGGATGAAGACCCAATAACAATACTGCCGCTAACTGCGCCTAAGGTATGCTACCAACATAAAGGGGAGGTGGACATAGGATACAACACCAACTGTGAAAGTGTGATGGAGTTACCTGAGGGGGGAGCAGGAACAGCAGTAGTAATGGACCATTACTGGGCCTGTGGAGAAAAAGCATACCACACACTGCCCCCTCTGTGGAATGGTATATGCACAATAGTGCACGTTAATGTACCATCACTAGTGGTACCCCAGAAACATGTCAATATGGCGAACTTCCCCAAAATGGATGAAGGGAACAAAAGGAAGAAGAGATCTGTACAACCTCAGAAGGAGCCAGAGAGCAAAACCGACGGCAATAATACTGTCCTGAATAGAAAGAAAAGACAAGGAGAACCTCTGACAGGAAATTACCTATGGGGAAGGTCGGAAACAGCACTCACTTCAATTCCACCAGACCACAGACTATTCAGCAGAGCAGCAATATTCTTCTCCTCAATAATACATCCAGGACTACAGGCTTACGCAAACGCAAAATGGCTCCAGATAACTCGATGGGAACTAATGATGACTACCAGACGACCAAATACCCTGGTACAGGAACATACGGATGTGCCCACCTACCTGCCCAGCAGCCCGCCCTGCCCATGCCGACACCTGCGGCATGGATCAACTCGACTAAACCTACACGTCGTTAGAGATGCCATGACGACCTAGCCAACGGTCAGCACACCTGTGCACACATGCACACCGGACACTCCCACACCAATCCACACGAAGAACATACTCAGTGCTATGACATAGGCGACAGACATACCCACGGACGTGCATCTTTATTATTTTCCACCTAGGCTCTCAAAATGCAGAAACGCAAGACGCATAATGAACTTATCTAAAAAGGCTTGCTCACGCTTCTTCTAAGAACCATGTACCATAATGAAGAATATAACGGAGACACGATACTGAGGATAGAGCAATATGATACCGTAACCTAAAGAGCTCTGCATCAAACGGTTCCACCTATGCACCAGGCCCAAGTAGGCCGCAAGCAAAAGTTTCCATGAACATTGAATGAGCGAGAGCTCGGTTGCTGACCCTGCAGAATGAGCCCGGCGAAAGCACACCGCCAAGGGCACGATGTTGCAATCTCGCACGCTGCAAGCCGACGCCAAGGTCGCACCTGCAAGATAAACCAGGCACACAGTGGGAAAAACAATATTAATTGTGCTGAATTCTGCCTCAAACACGGTCCCACCTCACCTGATAAAGCCAAACCTGACAGGATGCCAAGCCCAGGAGGAAGGAGACGCCTGAATCCCACGTTTCAAGACACAGGCAGATACAATTAAAAGACTCATTGGACATCTGCAGCAGTGGGAGTAGTCGACCTCCCAACATATGAATAAATCCTCACATTGTTTACACCTACCCATAGTAAAAACATTGTTGCAAATGACAGGTGCACCGCGAGCTGGGAACAGCGATAGTCCCAGACTGGGACGCTCGCGAGCAGACCAATCAGAACATGGGGCTCTTATCACTGACGCCATTAACATTGACCAATCCTCAGAGGTCTTCATGTAACAATTTTCATGTATCAAATTGAAGGGACAGGCCAAGTATATCACCTGACTAACCCTCAACCACTAATACCGTTCTCTATATGTATGCTATACTAACCCTACCACTCGAGTAACCAATCCAGAGTGGAAATAGGTTTTTTGCTAAACTTTGTAAGATGACGCAAGTAGCGCGTCATACTAAGGTAAAAAGGGCCTGCGAGCCCCACGATTGTGTGTGTGTCAGGACGGACACGTACGATCCTTGACCCATCCCTGCCGTTTTGTCTAATAAACAGCAGAGTCACCTTGCTTCTTGCGTGTGTCTCATACTCTATCTCTTTTGGGATATACGGGAGGAGTTGGGGCCTCCCTGCCCGTAGGTCTACGGACGGCCCGGCCGACCCCGGCAGAATTTCCCCCCGACAAAGCCTACAGTTTTCAAGCTCGATTGTCAGAAAGAAATACTCAGACATCAATTCTTCCAAGGTAGATACATTGAGTACCTGTTAAGATGGTCCTCAATCAATAATCAATAAATTAAGAAACTCAAAGAAAATCGAGGAAATACAAGTGAAGAAGAACACTGAGCTTTATTCAAACAAGAATCAGACAGGAAAACACAAACAATCATTCTGAACTTTGCAACATAATGCACAAGCTTTTAAGTTGGAAATATATAATTCATTGGTGATTTGAAAACCTCTTCTGAGATTGGTTAAGAGTATATGATACATAAATATTTTAAATATAATGATTACTACTATTGGATGCTCTTTAAATGATGATTCCTCCGACGGTCAGCCTACTAAAAGTGTTAACACTATTTTCTACTGCCTTATTGGTTGGCACCATGCTCCGGTGGCCAATCTGATGGATAAAATGGCTACTGTTATATATTTGCGTGCAGAATGACGTAATGACATCACTGCGTAACGCGACATGCATTGTGTTTATTACAGAAGTTATGAGCATAACGACTGTTGACAGTATATGGATCGAACAAATTGATCAACGTGAATAATAGGCGAAAAAGTTTGTTCCAATGTGAAAAAGATCACTTGTTGTACTCTGTTTTATTTGTACTGTGGGTAAGTCTTACCCTAAATGAAACGATCATAAAAGATGTCATGATTCCACTGGTATAATAAGGAGTAAGAACGCCTACTCCCGTTAAGATTTAACAAGATTCCATGTTAGGGTGCATAATGGAGGTAATTGACGGATTGGCTGTTGGTTTGCTCATCCATCACTTTAATGGAATGCCAGGATGCGTGAAGAGGAAGGAGAGCGGACTGCTGTGTTTCAGTTTGAAAAAGCCAACTCCCTTCCTATTCTCAGGCCTGAGACATTGATCTTCCAATTTGCTTATGGCCTTGACACTGCCCCTCTGCCTGGCTACACCACGGAAATAGCAGGTGCAATGTATAGTGAAGCCAGGAATGAATGGTCATTGTTCTGATCACATGGAAGGGGACCACTACTTCAGACATGATGTTCATCTTTTTATTGAGATTTCTACTATTCTAACCCATATTTTATGCTCTCTCTGCATATTTGTTTGGAGGCTGTTTGTCATGGTAGCTTCTTGCACCTAGAGAACAAAAGCGATCTGTATCTTCTCACTGCTACTGACAGAAACAAATTAACTTTTGGAGTTGCACACTGCACCTTCTGGGAAATGTTATCTTTGTGGTGTTGATTCCCTGTTTGGGGCCCCCTGTTTTATAGTCTTGATGCCCGAGTGACTGTCTGAATATTGCGTGGCTTGGACTGTGTGTGTAAAACAGTTTTAATGCCAGAGCCCAGTATCTTGGAATGACAGCCTTTCACTGTTCTATCCAACGTGTCTAGTGTATGTTCTTCGTGTCTCATGCGTTGCATGCAATACAGCGCATGAGACACGAATGCCTACCCATGTATGCTACTCTATTCATCTACCTATATTTGTGTCTACATTGTGTGATACAACTACTTTTTATGGCGGCTGAATTTTCCCTAATGGTTGAACTAATTGTTTTCAGGTCACTTGTCAAAGTATACGTTTGTTCACGTCTGCAAACGTCTGGCGACAGGACCTCACCTGGTGTTGATTTTATCTGCATCATGACACTCCCCCCTCTGCTATATTTATTGACAACGTACCCTTGAGTTGTCCTCTTCTCAGCTCTGTTTTTATGGATCCACATCTTAGATACACCCCTGAGGTTACAGCATTCTACATCTCCTTCACAATCCATACAATGCTCTGTATACTTTTGAGGATCTAACAAGGGGTTCCCATCCTGTACCAGGAGGTGAACATTGTGTTTTTATTTGTAAGATATTTTGTCTTATTGGGGTAAATTTGGGATTAGGCGGTATTTTCTTACCCTAAAAATATTGGCAGTAATTTGGTGGTAAATTAGTCTTGAATTTAGATTGGATTTGGCATCACATTATTTTGGTGACCATACCTTGTTAGCTTATATTGGTTTTAATTTTAGTGGTATTTTGTTTTGCGGTATTTATTCCTGTGGTATAGTGGTGAGCATGGTTTTCTTCTTTATACTATAACCCCATCATAAAACAAAATGTTCCTTTCTATTAGAATACCTCCTAGTTGTCTGTAGAGAGCTCCAGACCTATGCACTTTATAAGAACCCAATGATTTTATTTGGAGCACCACCTATATTTTGTGGCTGGTATCACTGGCTTATATACATCCAGTAATCTCTGTGTCATAAGGTATCACTGGCTTAGTTACATCCAGAAATCTATGTATCAAATCCTTTCCCATCAGCATGCAAGGAAAGAAACACTCATCATACCGCACACAACCTCTGCCTTATAACTGTTTATTACTAGTTTTCTCTGGTTTGTTACTTTTTCTGCATTAGTAAATGGGCAAATGCACTACTGAACAGATACAAACCTCCCCTGTATACTTCACTTATATAAATTAATTCACAGATGCAAAAATGACACCAAAATCCCATTTGTTTTCATATACACTCATTATATTATATTATTCACACGTCATTAATTCTTACCATGGGTACATTGCATCGTCATCTAGAATACAAAAAGAAAAGAAAACAGAACAAGCGGGTCTTTTGAAACATGGGTTAATGTTCCCACATTCTGAACATGACGAAAAAATAAACATGCAGTGACTTCCTGCCCTGTAATACACCTCAGTCACTCATACGACCTCACTTGGCACATCTCTTACCAAGATTATTATTTCTTTGACGTTCCCAGCACAACCTTGCTATTTTTTCGCAAATGCAGGCCCAGTGTCAGCGCGAAATACTTCTTTCATCTTGTGTGGGGAGCACTAACGAGATATCTCTCACAGCCAGCGCTCTGACCCCTTGGAACTCCTTCAGTCTTCACAGCCCAGCCTGAACTAAATCCTCTCTGCATTTTTTGTCATCAAGAAAGTTGCTATCCTTCCCCTTTTGACGTTGCATGTCTGCCTATAATTTCCCCCAATCAGGTTAACAAGAATGTGTTCTGTATCAACACTCATGTTCAGAACAATGAGAGCTTTAGGCCTCCCTGTATTAATGTTTCATTCTGTTTCCTGCTTCAGCATTCTTTCTGCTCTCCACAAGCTGAAGTAAACGCCAGTGTGCATTTAAAAATGATTTTCAGCAGTGCCATCAAAACATGGATTTTCACCTCATTTTGCATATGAGACTGCATTATAATGTTATAGAAGTTAGAATTAGTATTTTGGCAGTGTTAATTATGTTATTCAGTTATGTAATTTAATGCAGTCTCCATGTATGAGGCTTCCAGAAAAAAATGGTGCACTTCATTATTTGACCTGCAGCACTAAGCTTTTCTATGCGTGCATTTCATTAATCCTGTACTTTGCATACTGCCAATAAGACTATATTATACTGGCTAGGAAATGCTATATTACTGCTGGAAACAAAAATGCCACTACATTTTGCAATAAAAAAAATGCCATACATTTGGTAAAATGCTATATATCTCCTTACACTATGCCATGAACATGGGGTGTTTTGTCTGTTTAGGTATAAACATGTACAACAAAGTGGACAGGGGGCACACCTCTTTATAGTAAGTGTAAAAAGGTGTTTATAATTCTGCTAATGGATACTATTAAGAAAATACAGAAACTAAGTCATAGTGCAAGGGAGAAACAACAGTCCTGACACATGAACTGTACCAAAACGTGAAACAAGAATACGTTCCTGAATTGGTAACTCCCATCCCCTGCACACCGTCTGTGGCAAAAAATAGCCAAATTGTGAAAAAGGGTATAAAAAGAATGTCTATAATTTAATAACTAATAATACGGTATAGTGAGTAAAGATCCAAACTTCGAATGTAACACTTCAAATGATATCAAATTCCTTATGAGCAAGCATCCTTTATTATTTATTTTCAAAAAAGACAGCTGAACCCCACACGTTTCGTGAACAAATATTCTCTTCATCAGGGGTGTCAATATTAACAGCTTGTGTAAATAATCACAAAAAAAACATTATTAATTATAATCCTTCAAAGTTATCTGGTATATAACAGAAAAGTATATAGCCATCAATAGTACAAAGTAGGCTTGGTAAATCACCTCTTATGTAAAAAAAATCAAATCCATTTATCGAAGATGGGACAACCTTCCCCAAAGCACTTCTAGGCTAATTACTTGTAGCTGTATGTTAGGGAGAATTCTCAAGAATGTGCTAATGTCCCTTAACTTTTGAGACCCCCTGCAACTTCACTGGATTTCTAGGATTAGATTTTCTACCTGGGAAGAGTGTGAACCTTTTTTCCCACTCTTCCATGTACTTTGATGTGTTTTTTACTTTTGTGTTCTTTGTATATGGAGTTTTAAAACAACTCCATAGGCATCATCTTTTTCTGTGTGTCACACAGCACCTTCAGTGCAGTGGCACAGGGATGTCTTTCAGACTTCCCAAGGTTTAAATACCTTCCCTGGGACTGACTACTGTCTCCCAGAGCATGTAAAGTTAAATTGACTTTACTAGTCTCTTTAAATCTACTGACCCAGCACACACTATCTTCCTATAGAGTGCTGGAGGGGTTCCCTAGCATCCCCTGAGTCCAAACACTCATGTAAAAGTCAAATGTTACACTTTCTCACTTGAAATGGGTGGTGGCAGTGGTTTTAAACAAGCTACCATGATATTGTTCCTGACTGCGAACACAGGTAGCTAAAAATCAGGTCAGCCATGTTTTCCAATATGGTGCCCACGACCTATCTGTAAAAACAGACTCTGGTCAACTTTTTTCGCCATTAGTTTTTGGACAGGTCCTTCTTGTGTTTGTCTCTGCGCGCCAAACCAGGTCTAGTCCCTTTGTTCGTTGGCCTTTGATGAAGCCCTCTTCTGGCGCTTGAGTGTCTGGGGTGGACAGGATGTGAGGGAGATGCCCGAAACTCCCTGTGCTTAGTCTCCTAAGAGACCTGAATGCACTCTGGTGTGATTGGCCGGCTGGCTGTCCGGCAAGGACAGCCACCCTGCTGTGTGAATGACAGCCAGGCAGGAATGAATGGGGGAACACTGTTTAAAAGCAGGTCTCTGGGACTAGGAAAGCGGAGTCGACCACTGGAACGAAAGAACCGAAGACGAGCTGAAGGAAGACGAATGCTGCAACTCCTTGTGTACCGGTGAAGCCTTGCTGCAGGTCCGAATTGCCTGAAACTCCATCGACAGAGAAGCCCTTCAAGGTTAACTTATTCCCTTGAGTTTGGTGGGAACAACCAACTCATAAGCCGCCTGGACACCGTCCCTATACTGATCGAATTTTCTACAGAGTGCTGTTGAAAACTGGATAGCCAGTGGGAAGGATACCAGTTCATGGTCTTTAATGCACTCACACCTTAAACAACATTTTGCCAAGCTTGTGGCCTCTTCCCTGGGCAGTGCAGGAACCTCCCATGGTCCTCATTCTTGTCCCCACGACTGAAGCTCACGAACAGCGAGATCTGCAGGAACTGCTAGGAACAACTGCCTCAGCTACACCTTTTCTTCACTTACAAGGTACTGTGCAAGTGTGGTGCAGAACTCTGTTCGACTGAGGTGAAAGTTTGTGAAACTTTCCCGACTTTGAAGGCTTGTACTTCCCTAAACCAACATGTAAATTTTCATCTGAGCAAATTCTTCGAAGATCCGTGGCAAAGACTTAACCGTTTACTACCAGAACTGTGCTATTATACACAAGACTCTGAACCATTGACTTTGGCCCAGGCCTATTGAATTTAATTGCTGGTTGTAGTGAACTGAAACCCTTTGCCCTGCCTATGAAAGTATTGGTGCTGTCGATTCTTATAACCTTGTCTTTTTACCCCTTTTTAAAGTAACTGAAGTGCCATTTTGCTTCCACTTCAAGGGAGCTGAACCTGTTCAGAAACTGATTGGTTGTGTATTGTAGTATATTAGATTGTGATATTGAGCTGCTCTCAATAGTGGAATGTTTTCCAAATGACTGTGTAAATAAATGTATATTCTTTTACCAAGAAACTTTGAGTAAGTGTTTGTTTGAATCACTGTATTTTCTAGTCCTTTGTGTAACCTGTCGTAATGCTCACTTTACTCTTGAGATAAGTCTGGCTGCTCAGTCACTGCTACCACATTACTGTGTGTACCAAAGGTGAAATTGTACTCACACGTGTAGTCTTAATTGTGTGTAGTGTTCCCAAAGGGTACTGCATGTGATTCTGCCTAAAACTGTATATGATCTGTGAAGACATCAGAGGCTAGTATGTTAATCAAACTCACATTGAAAAATATATAATGGTAGAACAGCCCTAAGCAACAAAATTATCTTACCTAATCAATACGTTTCCAAAGTAGGAAAGTCAGACTCAGTCCAAATAAACATCATCACTCTGGTTATGAGGTCTTAAGGGGTGAACATGACAAAACCGGTATTCATTAAGCCATAGTGACGGAGGATGTAACTACCATACAATATAATAAGAACTCCAAGGCTAGACATCTACTGCCATTCGTTCAAGCAGGTGCAGGACCTGAATCCTGTACTTCAGTGTCCAATGCCTGAAATGACAACACTCTAAATTGATACGGGAATTGTGTAATGACATACAATGTGGTGTGAAGAAAGCAACAGACTTGAGCTCAATATTAGTACAGCAATTGTAATATATTATCTAGTTTCCAGGTCTGCAACAGAAAGCTGAATGTTCATGGGAGCGTGTCCAACAAAAATTCAGAAATCTGAAGAATAACCTGAATGGGAGATGTTTCCATTTCAATATGCTGTACAGTGATTGCAGCTACAACTACAAACTACATATGCCCAAAATGGTAATATCCCTATATAACCTTACTTTTCCCACAATGTGATGTTATTAAAAGGGAACGCAAATCCTCAATAGGTCTTCACTTGGCAATGATCACCGATAAAATGGCTGCTGTTATGTATTTGCATGCAGAATGACATAATGACATCACTGCGTCGCTCGACATGCATTGTGTTTATTACAGAAGTTAGGAGCATTACAACTGTTGACAGTATATGGATCAAGTAAATTGATCAACGTGAATAATAGACGAAAAAGTTTGTTCCAATGTGAAAAAGATCACCAGTTCTACTCTGCTTGTTATTGTACTGTGGGTAAGTCTTACCCTAAATAAACTGGTCATAAAAGATTTCATGATTCAACTGGTATAATAAGGAGTGAGAAATTGTACCCCTAATCCTGTTAAGATTTAACCAGATTCCATGTTAGGGTGCATAATGGAGGTAATTGACCAAGCCTACTTTATGTGTTTAAACCGGGGAGACACGCAACATTCCAATGGTAATAAATAATCTGTGGAACCAAATGTTTTTCCTCCCTAACCAACAGGTTTCATATGTTACATGATGTCAATTTCCAATGAACTAGTGTCAAAGTCACCATCTGCATCATACAATTGTTAATGGTGAATAACCTCAAGATTATATAGTTTCCAAATGCCCAGACATTACATTTTCAGTTTTCATGATCCATAATTGCTATGGACGAACCATAATACATTGATAATCAATATTTACCTAACAATAGTTAACTTAAGAACAGGTAGAGGTTCCTTAATATAGCAGTAGTTAAATTCCATTAAAAAGAAATGGTGTACATTAGATAGCATGTGGCATCACAATCCCTTAGCACATCAGTCATCGATATTTATCAAGCAATAACGTATAATAGACATGCAATATTCTCTTTTTGAACAGGCTCCTCCTCCTCAAACATTAGCTCTTGTATGCTCAATCTGTTTGGCAATTGCTTCCCTTTGTATGTGACATGTGTGTACGTATGAATGTGGTGCAGAAAGCTTTTCGTATGTGTCCCTTCTTGAGGCCACGGCTGAAATCTATTGCTGTCTGTCTCTTTGGCCCATTGCACATTGTACTTTACAATTGTCCACTTATATTGTGGGAGGGGGTATCTGGCATTATAAAAATTCAAACAATTGAGCTTACAATACAAATCAGCAATTGTCACTTCAATGCGCTTTCACCCCCTTTCCTTGTCCTCACCCCTGTCCCTTTTAGTTTCTTGCAACGTTAACACTGTGACTTATTCCTTCTGAACCACATCAAAGCACAATAAAATCATCCTACACCACACCAACAATACGCTATCTCAATCTGTCACTGCCCAGGGCTCTCACCCCGACCTTCTCCTTCTTGATAGGCATATTTCATTTCTCATCAACTTCCTCCCTTCTCCTGACACTCCTCCTTCTGCCACCCCCGTGGCCCCTTCACCACAACCGATGAGTGTACAAGATCCCTCTACCCCTCCTCAGAAGACATTCAAAGGTGGCAACCAACTTCACTTACCTACCCTCAACTCTAGCTCTGCTGTAAAACACTCCTCAGACTTCTGTCACCAACTTGAAAACTTTGACCTTGATGTCTTTGCTCTCACAGAGAGTGGTTCACTGCCAGTTCTGTCACTGTTTTTGACACACTCCTACCCGAGAGCTACAAGATCCTCTCTAAGCCCAGGCCAAACCGATCTGGAGGGGGAGTAGCCCTGATATTCCCTAAATGGATCCCTGCAGGATGAGTGGTGGGGAAGGTGAGATGGGCGGACTGCTTCAACTCCCTTCCTATTCTCAGGCCTGAGATCATCATCTGCTGATTTGCTTATAGCTTTGACACTGCCCCTGCGTCTGGCTGCATCATGGAAATAGCAGGTGCAATGTATAGTGAAGCCAGGCATGAATGGTTATTGTTCAGATCAGCTGGTAGTGGACCACTACTTCAGACCTCATTTTCATCTATTTATTGAGTATTATATTATTCTAACCCATATTTGAGGCTCTCTGCGCTCATTTGTTTGGATGTTGTTTGTCATGGTATCCCCTTGCACCTGGAGATCAAAAGCTATCTGTATCTTCTCACTGCTACTGACAGAAACAAATTAACTTTTGGAGCTGCATACTGTGCACTTCCGGGAAAAGTTATTTTAGTGGTTTTGATTCCCCGTTTGCAGCCCCCTGTCTCATAGCCTCGATACCAGAGTGTCTGTCTTAATATTGTGTGGCTTGGGACTGTGTGTGTAAAACAGTTTCAATGTCAGGGCTCAGTATCTTGGAATGAACACCATTAACAGTTCTATCGCAGTATGTTGAAACACTCTCCGCCATATTAATGTTCTTTGTGTCTAGTGGATGTTCTTCGTGTCTCCTGCACGCTGCCATAAATGTAATCCCTACCCATGTATGCTACCTATATTTGTGTCTATCCTACATGGGTCTGCTCCATCCTTAGGTCCTACATTGTGTGACACAACTACTCTTTATGGCGGCTGCACTTTCCCTAATGTTTAAATGAATTGTTTACAGGTCACTTGTCAGCTTATATGTTTGTTCCCCTCTGCAAAGTTCTAGGGGCAGAGCCACTTATGGTGTTGAGTTTATCTGCATCATGACATACCAGTAAATTGGGTAAAAAATAACAACAAACATTGCAACACTTAGAAGAAGGAGGAGTCTGGCATTAACTCATATAACAGAAATGATGTAAATAGTACAGGGCCTGTGGTAGCGGGTGTGTAGTTATGGTTATGTTAATCAACCCATAGGAAGAGCAGTTTGTGTGGCTTATAACTCTGGGGCTGTTTGAAGAATTTGCACTAAGCATTGCAAAAAAAGTATATGGCCATCTCTGAATGATTTTGCAAAGTTTTGTGAGGTTTTGTCAAGGGGGAGGCAAAGTTATAGGGGGGTCGCAAAACTTTTGAAATCCGGATACACATACATTGAAAACATGTTTGCTAAAAACACCTACAGCCCAAGCCGCTGGATGGATTTGCACCAAACTTGCCTGAGGATCGGTGGCCTGTTATCCAAAGTGTCCAGTAGATTTTTTTTAAATGTGCCCAAAAGCAGGTACCAAAAAAATTGCATCATTGCCTGATTTGGTGTCTGCGGACGCCTCTGGGCTAATTACGGAGACGTGAAACATTTGCATAGAATTGGCTATTGTGTAATGTGAGCTGTGTCAAACATTTGAAACATTTGAAACAGATGCCTATATTGGATTCACAAGAAAACAGGATTTATTTATGGACATCACACAAGACAAACCTCTGCACACATTTGGGGTTATTTTGTGAAAGAGTGTCTGGGAACGGTGCAGGAGTGGAAACATGTTAAGCTGGAGCTGTTGTTATATGTGAAAAATGGCTGAGTGGGTGTCGCTGAGTACACAGCCATTTTTACTGTCTGTGACCTCTGCCGATGCAGACATCCCCTTGTGGCATATTTGAAGTCTGGGGACCACCAGGAAGTCTGCGGACTGTATAACGGTTATGTTTCTTGATGGTGTAATGTTAGCATTTGGGACACGGTTTAACTGTATTGTTGTGGCTGTGTCCAGTGTCCAGAGTAATTTGTGCACAGTAGTGATGTCTATTATAGGGGGGTATGCAGTATTGGCGACATGGTGGAAGGGTATTAATGAAGTGTATACAGTATTATAATGCTCCCAGAAATGTGCACACTGGTGCTAGCTACAATAGTTTGTCCTGAGTAATTATGGCTAGAGTAATATGCCCATAGTAATTGATAGTGGGCTTGGAGGCTTAGTTGAATTTTGTAATAAGGGTGCAATGTACAATTCTGCACACTTGCAAAGGCCATAATCATTTCCTCTCAATAATTATGGCTACAGTAATATACCCAGAGTAATTGATACTGGGTGTGGCCATTTATTTGATTATGGTAACAAGGCTGCAATCTGTGCTTGTTTCTCTGTAAAGAAAAAATAGAATAATACATACTTTGAATAATGAAATTACTTATAGTTGTACATTTATATTTACTTTTTTTACCCTCATAAATAGTATATTGTTGGTATAACAATTGTACGTGGTATACTGTTTTATTTACATGTAGTATCATTGGGTTATTGAAGAAAAAGAATCCATGAGGGATTGAAAAAGAAATTGTATATAGTTACAGTTTCTGGAATTTACATGGTTTTAATGTTTACTTGTTAGATAATAGATGTGTGTGTTTCAAGTAGTTAGATACTCGTACTACTATGGATGTATTATGTAAGTGTAAGTGTGATGGCATGGTTGAAGTGTACTGTAACGGAGTAGTTAAATACCCATTGGTGTAATCTAACTGTGTATTGTAGTCATTCAGATTTCTCAGTGTACTTTAATTAGTACATTTGGGTTGAAGGAATACTAAGGAGGCATTTGTTAGATTTGCAGGTAACCTATGTTTTTGAGTAACGGAAGTGTTGTTATATTCAAACCAACAACTTATTTTTTTCATATATGCAGTATCGTGGCTTACGGTGCTTGTGGTACCAGAGTTGTATATTATGCCTACTGTTGTGAAGGATTACTTACCAAGAAATACTTGACCATGTGTAAAGCTAGCAAGCTTACAGTTATTTTTGGTACCATCTGCATTGCACATTAAAAGCATTAGTATCACAAATTGGCCATGTGAATTTATTTATATCATGGAGTGATTGAATTGCAAAAAGAGCATAGTATGCCATGAATTGCATTTTGCAGAAGCTGGTGAAATGGAATGGATTCACAATTTGGCATGGAAACAAGCATACATTGTTCATTAGGAATGTGCTCTTGTGAAACATGGTTGCAAAGAGTGGATGTATGTTTCCATGTGCATGACATCTGGAGGATTTCAGTTATAGGGGTGTTTTTTGTTTCTAGTACTTACAGTAAGTACATTAGACATTATTGTCGATCTTCCTGTGTTTTTATGGTGAATGTAATCATTCCTATCCAGTGGTCCAACTCTTGTCTTATACCTAAGACACTGTAAGTGCTGTCAGGATTATTTGTGTCATTTCTATGAACGAAGAGCATTTGCAAATACAGCTGGTCTGAGCCGTTTACGTAAATGTTCTCAACAATTGGTGGCAATTAGAAGAGAAGATTGATTGCTACATTTGCATAGCAATTTACTCCATTTATGTTGCGGGATTTAAACGTGTCAATTAATTTTGCCTCTGTATCCTTCATGGACATGCAGTTGTTTTTGGATGAGAGAGATGTGTCTCTGTATCTTTTGATGGACCTGCAGTTGTTTTTGGACCAGCGAGCTTTGTGTTTGTATCATTTGAAGGACCTGCAGTTGTTCTTTGTTTTTTTGGTGGGATTGCAGGGAGATCTGCTATAGCGTCTGTTGTGATTAGTTCACTTTTTAAAGGTATTTTGTTTTGAGGTACAGGGTAGATATCTAGATGGGATGCACAGTCCACATAGACGTTGTATTGCCGGATGCATGAAATGTCAGCTTTGACTTTGTTTGCATGAAAATTAACTGGGAATATACCATTGAGTGTACAGAGACTTGAAAGTGCTATGTAACTCATACCTTCTTTGAAGACTGTGACGATTGTTCTCTGCATACATACATGTCTTTGAGAAGAAGCAAACTTTCTATTGTGCAGCCTTTTCTTTAAACATGTGCAAGTTTGTCATGGATGTAAAAAAACTGTATGTTAGGTTGTGACATATCTTGCAACTGAAGTGGAATTGTCTGCAAGTTATTGAATGTGTATATTTGCATTCCAACAGAGGGCCCGTGATTGCATTGTAATCATTGATATACTTGGATGACTCATCTCTTTTAATGTTGTATGTATTTTTAGGGGATTTCTCTTTTACATTGTGCCTGACAGAAGACATCAAGCTATTTACTTGTCCTTTGGTGGACACTGGTCTAGGGAAGCCAAAGCAACATTTGGTGTAGTATTTACCTCTGTGTGCATATCAATGTCAGCAGTATTTCCCACACTTATGTCTTTGGCAGCATAGGATTTGTGTACGTAATCACTAGGTGTGGTTTCTAAAGGGATGTCACAGGTAATCTATTTTTTAACACATTATAAAACAGTGGCATCACTGTCATGCCAAAAATTGGGGTAATATTTTATCCACAAAAGCATGTGGATGTTTGGTGCCCCTCTGGATTGAAATTATTTTCTTCAAAAGAAGCGTTCTCCTTTTCCAAGTGGAGGGGTAGTTTTATCCAGGAGAACAGAGTTCTCCTGGAGTTCATATGCCTATTGCCTCTTTATTTTAGTTTGTAGTGTGCAGGAAGTCATGCAAGCCATCCCATGCATATTTTGCAAACCTTAAAGTAACAAACCATGTGGGTGGGCCGAGGTTCCTTAGTGTACAATGCACATCCGCCTGATGTTGGAACCAGTATTCTTTTGTGCCTTGCATGTTTGTCAAGAGATTTGGAATACTTGACAGTAAAACTTAATCTTCAACTTTTTTCTTTTGAAGAAGTTGGGCAGCTGACATGTTTAAGAAATGAGAACCTGGTTTTAATGAGTGTGCAACTTAACATAGAGTTGCCAGTTCACTTTCAAACAAGAGTTGGAAAATGTCTTCTCATTTTGTCTGAATCTTGGGTCTTCAGAATACATTTGTAAAGAAGGATATTCTGATGGACTAATATGTTTGTCTCCTTCTTCATATCTTCCTCCTTTTGCAGTAGGAAAGAGAAGAGGAAAAGAACATGGTTCTACACTTTTCTCCCAAATGCTCATTGGAGATCCTTTGGGTTGGCGAATTTAATATGTTTCTGATGCATCCTCTATGGTGTCTTTGGAATGCAGTGTGTGGTGGGTGAAATGCAAGCTGGTTTAAAATGTTGGCTGTATTAACAGTATCCACTTGTTTAAATTGGTCAGTTTGTTGTAAATATTCAATTATTTATGTGGTTTCTTTTACATGTTCTTCTATGTTTGTATCTCTACAGTATTCATTGTTTCATTTAAGATATTCTATGCCTTCTTTAAATTAGTTTAAGTCAACGAGTTGTTTCCACCTTTTTGTCTTTTACTAGTACAATCAAAGATTGTTCTATTGGCCTTCCTACTCCTAGAGTTTCTACGTTCTCTTTAGGATTTAATGGCAAACATACTGCTTTGCCACAAATGCCTCTCAATACCTCAGAGGCAATCTGGCAGTTTTGAGTTGAAGGCGTGTTATAGCTTGAAATGTGTGTACTGTTTGTATTATGATGCTCTCATACAAGTTAAGTTTTTGGAGAGTTTTGGAATCGGGAAGATTTGTAAGTTTTTTAAAAAAAATTATTTTTATTACATTTTAAACAAACAATAAACCAAACAAACCAAACAAACAGTGTATGTTCAACCGTTTCATTACACTTTTCACATTCCCAAACCACTACTCCCCCTACCCCATCCCCTTGCGAGTCTATCATCATGAGTCATCAGATTCCACACCCTGTGGTTCGGTCTCCTCCTCAACAGGTACGGTCGGGTCTTCTAATGACCCAAACGATCCGGCTATCAGTGATTTCCAGGCCATCAGGGACTCATTTTCCTCCTCCCCCCGTTGCTGCTCACCTCTTGCCATGCTATGGTTTTCGGCTTCTGCCCATTTTTGCAAGTCTATCCACCACACCTCTATCCTCGGCCCATGGCATGACTTCCATCCCATGGCTATCCTTCTCTTAGCAAGCACATAGGCCAGGTCCCTTAGTTTGCTTACATGCCTGAGTTTCCGTGGTCTGGGGAACCCCCCAGCAGGCAGGCCTGCCACTACTATCTTGACCCCCCTTCCTTCTAGTTTCTCTTTTACACCCCTCCAGAACCTCTCTATGATCGGGCAAGACCAAAACATATGCACCATGCCTGCGTTCTCTTCGTCGCACTTAGGGTACGCTTGCCGACCTGCATTCTCAAACCTCGATATCCTCCCAGGCGTCATATAAGCCCTGTGTGTTATGTAAAGCTGTATCTGTTTCAATCTCGCGTTTCTAGACACCTTTTTATGATACCTTTGCACCCGTTCCCACATCCCATCCTCCATTTGGGCCCCAAACTCTGTTTCCCAGTCCAATCTCAGCTGCGTGACCTCCTTCCCCAGTTTAGACATCAACATCTCATACAGTCTGGAGACCTCATGGCCCCCCTCAGCTATATCATATATAACGTCTTTGGTGGCGTCCAGTTCCTCCTCCAACACAGTTTCGGGCCACATCCTCTTAACCCTCTGTACCATTCTGTGGTACGTGATGTACTGTCCTTCATGTAACCCAGCCTCCTCCCGCAGCCCCTCAAAGGTAACACAAGAGCCCCCCTGCCAAATATCCCCCATCGTTGCTACCCAGTGGGTCCGGAGTATCAGTCGCAGCTGTGCATCTGCCCCCATTAATACCACCAGTGGCATCTGCTGCGAGCATGGGGACGGGTTCCCCATCAATTGGCATGCCCTACGCCACACCTTCCACCCCAGCAGCATCATTTTAGGGTGCCCCACAATCTCCGCCCTGGGTGCCCACATAACTTCTTTTAGATAAAAGGGTGCACAATCTCGCCCAAACAGCCTGAATTCAGAGGTCTCTTCGTCAGGTAGCCATTTGGCAACATATTGCAACTGGCTCGCCACATAGTACGCCTCGTAATTGGGCAGCTTTCTACCCCCTTTGTCATGGAAGTTCTGAAGCGTCCATAACGCCACTCAGTTTCGCGTGCCATGCCACAGAAAGTCCATAAACATGCTATTCAGTTTGGCAAAAAACCCTTTAGGAATCAGGTACGGTATATTCCTGAAGTAATGTAGGAGCCTCGGCAGGACCACCATCTTTAGCATCGCTCCCCGCCCCATCATCGCCAAAGGCAGCTTCGCCCAAAACCGCATGCATTTTTCAATTTTTTCGATTGCCATCTCTGTATTACACCTATGCTCCTCCCCCACGGTGTGACATATATCTATCCCCAGGTACCGAAAAGTACTAACCGCCCAGGGTACCTGCAAGACTGGTAACCTCTCTGCTGGAAGCCCTGCACACCCCCCCAACGGGAACAGACTAGACTTCTGGGGGTTCACCGCTATGCCTGACAGCACAGCGAATCTCCCCAGCACTTCTAAAATGTACTGGAGGTTCTCCTCTGGATAGCGCACATACAGCTAAATGTCGTCCGCATATAGGGAGACCAAATGCCGCTCCCCGTTCACCTCGATACCTATGGTGTCATATTGCTGCCTCAAATAAATCGCGAGAGGTTCCAGGGCTAAAATGTAGAGCATAGGGGACCACGGGCATCCTTGTCTAGTACCCCTACTCAGCTGCCACCTTTCTGATATCACAGACCCCGTCTTCACTCTGGCCAGCGGTTCACTATACAAAATCTCCACCCACCTTACATAGCCAGGCCCTAACCCATAGTGTTTCAGGGCCGCCAGCAGCCACGGCCACTTGACGGAGTCGAAGGCCTTGATCGCATCCAGGGACATGATCGCCATTTCCTCCTCACTTCCGCTGCCAACCTCAATGATCCTCTGAAGTCGCCTATGATTGTTGGTGATGTTTCTATGGGGGACATAGCCCGTTTGATCCGGATGTATTAGCTTAGCAATGACCTTTTTCAGTCTGTTCGCCAAGACCGCAGTTAATATCTTGCCGTCCTGGTTCAACATTGACACAGGTCTGAAGGAACCACAGCTGCGCCCTGGCTTATTTGGTTTAGGGAGAGGTGCTATAACAGCTTCCCTCAGTGACTCCGGCAGGTGGCCCGTCTCGAACGCCTCATTTATCATCTCTATCAGCGGG
Organism: Ambystoma mexicanum; assembly: GCF_040938575.1. Lineage (NCBI taxonomy): Eukaryota > Metazoa > Chordata > Amphibia > Caudata > Ambystomatidae > Ambystoma > Ambystoma mexicanum. The sequence goes on along the minus strand of NC_090930.1, from coordinate 181,860,708 downwards.
GAGGGACCTCTTCTATATATACCTTGTAAAATTTGCTTGGGAGCCCGTCTGTCCCCGGGGTTTTACTAGTAGGCAACTGCCTCACCACCTCCCCCAGTTCTTCCAGGGTGATCGGGGAGTCCAATTCCTCTCTTTCCTCCTCGCTTATCTTGGGCAGCCCCATATCTTCAAGCGTTTCTTCTATCATTGCCCGGCTACTATCCCCGTCCTCCCCATATAACTCTTTATTATAGTCCACAAACGCTTGATTAACCCCCTGCTGGGTGTCCTCTACGCTACCATCTTCCCTCTCTATAGTTCTGATTGTGGCTCTGGGGGTCTTGCTCTTATACAACCATGACAAATGTCTCCCCGGTTTGTCACCTCCCGCATGCTGTCTCTCAATGTACCTTTTATAGATAAGGTTGCACAACCTCTCCCAGTGATCCGCACACTTTTGCTGCAGCTTGAGTATCAAATCTAGTTTCTCAGCTGTATAGTCACCGGCTTTCAAGGCCTCTTCCAGTTTTGCTTCCGTCTCCCTCAGTTCTGTTGAAACCCCACCCTGTAGGCCCTTGGATTTTGCCATGGCCGCCCCCCTCATTAACACTTTGAAGGCCTCCCATAGTGTCCCCGCCGAGTCCACACTCCCAGTATTGGTTTTGAAATAATTTACTATCTCCACCCGTAAATCTTCTCTAAAGAAGGGGTCTCTCAATGCCTCCACTCGTAGGTGCCATGTCGGGATCCTCGCCCTCGGGGGGCAAAATTGCCACGCACGATTCAGGGGCGAGTGGTCCGAGAGGACCCTGGCCCTGTACTCTATGTGCGCAATCTCCGCTATCATTTCTGGTAATGCAAAAACATAGTCCAGCCTTGTTGATAACTCCTGTGGGGCAGAATAATGTGAATATTGCCTTTCCCCAGGGTGCCACACTCTCCATGCATCTTCCAACCCAAAGTCATCAAGCAGTGTCTGTAGCGCCCTAGCTGCAGGGGCCGGTCTTTCCAATTTCCCGTCCTATCTATCCACCCTCGGGTTCAATACACAGTTGAAGTCCCCTCCCCAGATCACCGCACTTCCCACGCACTCGCTCAGGTTCGCACTCAGTGTCCTGTATAAGCCGCCGTGTTCTGGTTCGGGGCGTACGTCTTAACAATACTTATCTCTCTATTCTCTACCAATCCCCTCAGCATACCCATCCTCCCATCTGTTTCAGCCGCCACTTGCAACCGCTGAAACGGGACATGTGGCGCCACCCATACAAGTACTCCTCTTGCGTAGGCCGAGTACGAAGAGCCCACCAACACCCCCTTCCACTTCCCCGCAATCGTGTCCATCTTCTCACGTGTAAGGTGGGTTTCCTGTAGCAATGCAATATCTATTTTCTGCCTGCGCAGATACAGCATAACCTTGTTCCTTTTTAAATAGCTATTAAGCCCCCGGACATTCCATATGAGTATTTTGAGGTCCCCCATAGCCTGGTATGATCCCATTCCCTCCCCCCCAGGTGCAGTATAACCTTGAGTTCCATTCCAATCTATATAGGCTTGCATTCCCTTCTATAACCCCGTTAACCAAAAACACACCAAACTCTCCGCCTCCCCCCCTTTCCCCAACACTCTCCCCCCCAACTGTTGCCCAGCTCCATCCCTGGATCTCAGGATCCGCTGCATCTAGCTCTTTCCGGCTTTCGCCTGTACTCGAAGCTCCGCAGGGTGAGGCCGCCCTAGTGGCCAACCTGCTATAACTACAACTACAATTCGGGGGGTAGGGTGCTACCGCCCTGCCGCTCCAATAGCATATAAAAGAACTACACATTGCTATACAGTTTAAATATATGTAACCGCCACTATATTCAAGTCCATCAAGTCTCTCACAGTCCGCAGTATGTTACCGAATGTCTGCTTCTTACAGCCAGGCCCCTCATTCTCCGCCTTCGCCTTGGATGTTCGCTCGCCACCATAGCAAATGCATACCGTGTCTGAGTCACTTTTCACGTCCATTTTGTGTCTCTTCCGTGTCTTGATCCGGGCAGCCCTGCAGGTCCAACCACGTTGTCGCATCTTCTGGAGTGTCAAAAAAGTGCATTTTGCTCTTATACACGACCTTCAATTTCACAGGGTACAGCAGCATATATTTTATCCCAGCCGCCCGCAGCCTCCTTTTGATGGGTACATAGCTGTACCGCTGCCTCTGGACCAGCATAGTGTAATCCGGGTATGCCGTGATAGTGCTCGAGGCCCTCTCGATCGTTCCGCCTTTCCGGAAATACTCCAATATTTTTTCCCGGTCTTTATAGTTCAGTATCTTGGCAATTATCGCTCGTGGAGGGGCCCCCGGTCTCGGCTTCCGCATGAGGGTTCTATGTGCCCGCTCCACCACGAATCCTTGCGAGAGTGTGCCGGCCCCGATGCCTTGTAGGAGTAAGTTCTCGATATGATCAGTTGGGTCCTGGCCCTCCTCGCCTTCCGGCAGACCCACCATACGAATGTTGTTTCTCCTCACTCTCCCTTCTGCTTCTTCTGCCCGAGACTCCAAGTTGGCCACCTTTTGCTTGAGGACATGGATCTCCATTGTATTGTTGGCGCTGGTGTCTGTATTAGATTTCACCGCGCCCTCCAGGCTGCTTGTGCGTTCCGCCAGTCCCCTGACATCCTGTCTCAGCAGGGAGACTTCGATGCCCACTGCTTCAATTTTAGCTTCCAGGGAAGTGCATAGGTCCATCATCGCAACCCCCCAAGATTCCTTCAGCTCTGTATTGGTTTCCTAAATTTGACGATTATCTTCAGCTGTCGCGCCCTCCCCCTGTGCCATCGAGCCTTTGGTTGAGGTAGCCGCACGAGACAGTTGTGCTTTCGCAAAAATGTTCATCGTCGGTTGTTTGGTCTTATTCTTGCCCACGGCCCCTCGCGCCGCCATTTTCTGGTTACCGTTGGGTCTCCCTGTCACAATTCAGCGACCAAGTGTCTCCTCAGCCGCAATTTCTGCTCTTTGCCGACTGTCGCGGTGGTCTTCAGGCCGTCGCAACCTCCAACTCCTCTCACCGCTGCTAGTTCAATGCCGAGTGAGCGCTTATCGTGCTGGTCGTGGTGCGGCCAGCATTTTCACACCTCTGCTGTCCCAGGCCCCTACCTTTCGGGCCAGCACCCAAGCTTTCACGACTCAAGACCCACGGCCCCAGGGGTTCTTGTACTCTGCCTTCACCTCACCATTGTCGTTCTTCCCCCGTGACCGTCGCATCTATTTGTCCTCTTCGGGAACCCTGGATTAGTTTCTTTTGTTGTCGGCCATCTTGTGTGACAATGGACCTCGTCGAGCAATTCCTCCAGACTCCCGCTTACGATTTTCCTCGATCTTCATGCCATGAGTGAAGCATCCATTCCAATGCGTGTGTGATCGATTCTGGAACCAGTGGCGCACTTTTAAAGGTAGTTTGTACGGATCATCTGTCGGATCTTACGGAGCTCCACGGGAAGCACATCCTACTCCATGGCTGCTCAAGCCACGCCCCCCGGAGGATTTCTAAGTTATTAGTGAAAGCCTGTATTGAAATTTTGGTTTTTGTCAAGCTTTTCATTGCAGTATCTACAAACTACTGAGCTGTCAGTTCTTTTTTATTTATTTTCCGATGTTAGATATAAAACTGATTGTAACCATTGGGATTCCTCATTGCCTTGTATTTTGTAGGCCATATCTACTATATGTGCACTCTTTTTACAAAACGTTCTGCGACATAAGACACCTAATTTGTCTGGTATTTCAGCAGATGGGTTTTGAAACTTTGATATGTATTTCTTGCATGTTTTTGTAAGGAGGTTGCTGTTGGTGAGGTGTTCGCTAATGTTTTCTAAAGTAACTGCATTGCCTAAGTCAAATTCAGTTTCAAAATATTTAGTTTGGATGTATTCTATATCTCAAAGGATTCATTGGCTGTTTCATTTAGGAACATTTTATTTATTTTTTGAAGTTCTAGAGCAGTACTTTTTGCATAGTACAATCTATGGATAAAGTTTGCATAGCAAAATGGTGTATTGCTAATATTATGATATAAGGTGCGTTTACAAGCAGTTCCAGAAATGCAGTCTAATTAATGTCCTCACAGTCCAGTGTGGGTGTGTACTGGGCAAGAGTCCATTGTTTGTAAACTTTTATCTTTTAGTTTGACATAGTGATTGAGGAATTAATGTAAACATTTGAACAACTGTTGGCATACGTTACATATTGAGCTGCAGGACCATTTGTACACTGGACAACTTATTTGGACAAACAGAATGTTTGGTTGAAAGTTTGTTGGTGAAGATTATCCTATAAGGGTTTCTTTTACCATACTGGTGTGTGCTACCACGTCATAGCTTCACCCATTATTGTCTATTGCAATTGGATTTGTTTGTTTTTGTTTATAAGCCTCTTCATTGAAATAAGATTCTGTGCACAGAATATAGATATCTGAAATAGAATATAGATCAGCAAAAGGCAGCTGTTTCTCCCAAAATGAATGCCACACCATGTATTACAAATACACTACAGCCTTAAATCTCCTGGAAATGTATAAGTGTTGAACAAATATAAAATATATAGTTCTTGCGAGCTCAGAAAGGGATGGCTTGGACAGAAGTCAATGTGCAGTGACTTAGCAGAATCAAATAGTAAAATATACTATTTCCAACGGTGCTGCTTACAAATGAAACTGGCATAAAGTCAGAAAAGGATAAGCTAGGCGAGATAACCAATAACAATGCAGTGGCTAATCTATGTCCTTGGAGGCTGTCTGTAGCAATGCGGTATTCCGAAAACTGCAGTTCTTAAAGTTGTGAAATATGTCTCATGTTTACTGAAAAAAGGAATAATCTGAGTTATTGTGACAAGAAATAATCATGTGTCCAGAAAAGCATTTGTGTCCAATGAAAAACAAGCAATGTATTTTACCTTTAAGAAAATTGGCCTATCAAAAGATAAGGTTCATATTAGCATAGCATTAATGTGTAAGGCTTTGCTTTCTGTAAACATTTGTTCAAAATGCACCAACTCCGAGTCTTTATGAGCTACCTAATCATCTGTGCCATGGGAAATTCTCCCAGCCGGCTGAGAAAATAAAACCTTTTTGTTATCTGCACAAATGATATCTCTGAATAGCTTTTTTTGAGTTATGGCTGGCAGAATACCCTTTAAACATATGGCTGACCATGAAGCAACACTTTAAATATTTTATAGATGAAAAGCGTCAAGAGCCCATGATCTTCGCTGATATGTGCTGATGTACAGCACTGCAGAGCACAGAGAGGGTGCAAGAACCAAGATGAGAAGAGAAAGGGAAGACGCAGTCTCACCTCATTCCATCAAAACAGATGTTTGGTGGTGTGTCCTTTTCCGCAGTCTGCAGTGCAGAAGACTGATTTTGGTGAAGTATGAGATTGTGAAGACAACAAAAATGAAAGGGAAAAATTGCATTGTATGAAATATATGGTGGAGTCAACAAGGGGTGTATAGGGAAGCCAGTGTATTGTTTATATATAAATGGGAAAGTGTAACAAAGATTTGTTTAAGGAAAGTATATCACTAAATACCTACTTTAAGTAATATGGAAGGTGATGTGTCATCCTCTGTGAAGTGGTGAATATTTGTGTAGAGTCTTCCTCAAGTAAGACTTGTGATTGACACATTTCAAATCCCGAAAGGGGATGGATTTGAGAGATGGGTTTATTTTTTATTGAATTTTTATTTTTTATATATATATTTCTAAGGCACCGAAGCCCGGGGACATCAGGGAGCCAACATGGAGACAGGAGACAAACAAAAGTGACACAGGACACACATAAATAGGAGAGGTCAACAGTCCATCCTAGAGATTACTTAAAAAGGGCAGTGTTTAAAGCACGGCAGAACTTCAGGTTATTTTGTTCCAGTCTTAGAACGGCTGGGAGTTTATTCCAGATCTAACCGCTCTGACAGGGAAGGATCTGCACAGGTCGTTGGACCATTTGTGGGCAATGATGTTGATCAGGCCCAGGCTTCCTGAATGCAGTGATCTGCCAGACGTATGGACAGATTAGTTTTTTCCGGTAAAGGGGAGCTGTGCCAAAGAGGTTGCAGTGTGCTTTGAAGGCAATCCGGTCTTCCACCTTTAGCCAGTGTAGATCTTCTCAGTATGTTTTTAACGATGCGCACAGCACTGTTCTGGATTGTCTGACATTTAGCCAGACAGGGAGTATGTGCCCCTATAAGGAACGCATTGCCGTAGTCCAGTCTTGAGAGTATAGTGGCTTGGGCAATTGTGGTGCAGTTCTCTTCGCTGATCAGAGGCCGGATGTGTCTAAGCAGGTGTAGATGATAATGACAATTTTTGTTTATTAGATTAACATGGGTTTAGGCACTCAATGAGGATTTCAAAGAGGTGCCTAAGGTTATATATGTATTTATGAGTATGTCAGAAGCGACTTGCTTATTATGTGTGTTCTGTTATGCATCATTTTTAGTAAGCTCAGGGATTTCAATTTTATTTTTAAAACAAAGAAATGCAGTTTATTTTTCTTGGCTTAAAATGTGGGCTGCGTTTTCTGTAGAAATCCAGTGGATAGCCAGTGAACATAGTTTTAAACAAATATCCTAGGCACAGCTCTTGGTTTACAGAAGCTGGAAAATGACAAAGTTGTGTTTTTTGTTATAAGCCCTTAGTTAAAAGAAGCATTTTTATAATGTTATTTTCTTTATATATCTAGTATGTGTGCATTTTAAAGCTAAAAATGAAAAGAATTTTGAAAGGGACAATGTTTTGTTTGCGCTGAAATTCAATGTATTGTGAAAATGAATAGTCTTCGGCCAAGCAGAGGCAGAGAGAACATTCCTTTGCTGTGCTTCGGTGTGGCAGACACAGACCGCCTGCATCCCTTAAGAAATATAGGAGACAAAAAAAAAGCTGAGCTGAATAAGCTCAGTGAGGGGAAGCAATTATTGTTCAGTTTCTCGCATGATGCAGTAATCTGACACAAAAGGACACGTTGTTTTAATGTAAGAAAAACATAGGTCATTAAAGCACCTTGAATCAAGGAGCTATGTTAATATCAGAAGTATATATACATGGAGTAATGTTGAAAGGCAATGTGAGGATGGACCTTTTTATAAGGTAGGGAGTAAGTGCCATAAATCCATCTCTGTATAGGATGGTTTGTATTAATATATGAAGAAAAAGGGTTATGAAGTAGGTTAATTAAAAAGACGAGTGGTGTGGTCTGAGGCACATAATAAGTGCATATGTGAAAAAATGAATTGGAAAAATATGGGATTTGGACTATTAGATATAAGAATTAGTAGGGCTAGAGATGATATATGTGTGTGCATGTATACAATTAGTGTACTTTGTTGAGCAAAGATAGGCTTTTAAGATTTGTAAATGTTATTTTTATTTTTTGGGGATGTAGCAATTTGTATATAGTTCTGTACTAATATTGTTAGTAGAGAAACTATTTAGGGCGACTATAATGATATATTTTGAAAAAATATATATTTCTTTATTACAGAGCTTTAAGTGAGCAGGGGCTTGGTTCCACTCTCATTGAAATAGTATTTTAGAGCCAAGACTCATTGAACTGACTTTCCTTTTCCTGATTATTTATCAGATATATCAGTAAGAATTGTGTTTTTCGATTGGGTAATATCATTTTTAGATAAGAGAGCAACACCAGTTGAAGTGATTTGAGATTGGATGATTTATAAAAAAGAAGGAAAGGATTTTTTTTGTTATATGTTATGGTGAGATGGTGCCCTTGGGGTGCCTTTGATTGATATATGGGATTGTGTGTTGTGTGAACACCTGTTTATTTGATTTGGTGAGGCTCTATACTTTTGAATATTTTTGTTTTTGCCAAAATGCATGCATGATTAACCATATTGTGGACACATTTGTTCACACTAGAATGTGTCCCCTTTTTATTGGCCATATATATGGACCAGATTGGAACCATTAGATTATTTTTAAAATTGCACAAGCCACTTCCCATTTTAAGGTTTTATTAGTTATTTTGAATTGTTTGGGGGCTATGCCAGATACTTATTTTTTAGGACCTTATCATAGACATCATATTAGGACACATCAAAGACCCCCCAATTTTTTTAAATCCCATTTAGTCATTGTAGCTACCTTTATTAGTAAGAGATGAGGCATTTTTTAAGGCATTTACTACATGTGTGCACATGGTAATTGGACAGATAAGGGAGAAAGGCATGTTGAGCAATTGAAAGAAACAATTTTTAAAGTTTAGACAGATACTTGAAAAGTAATTTGGAAAAGGGAGGGTGCCCGAGGGTGCCCTGCCCAATGGTTTTCCAACAAGTAATGAATGAGCATTGTGTTAAAGGCATAGACATGACTGCAACATGACTGCAACAACTGGAAGGGTTCTTAGGTGTGACAGTACATTATCAAAAAGGAGAGCAGATGCACACAGTTTATTTTTAGAATATTTCTAACAATAGGAAGGAAAGGGAAGTAAGTCAGAAGAGGGAAATGGGAAAGTCATTTTGAAGGAGAGGGAGCAAACCGGTAGTGAGAAAGAAACATGCATGTGAGAGCAAGAATGAGACAGACATTTCAATGAAGGCACGAGAGTGCTACAAGTAATCAGACAGTGAGGACACTGGTCAGAAAAGTAACTGAAGACAGAAAGAGGGTTACAGCATATCCCCCACTGCATAGCACAGAAATATTGGCATATTATGCACAAGAACACATGGTGCCAGACATGTGCCAAGAATAAAAGTACAATTATAGATACAAATTACACAACAGAGGAGGTTAATGCAATAGCAAGCACCACCAGATTTGGCACGGCAAGCCCCTACATGAGCAGAGCAGGAATTAAGCACATTTACGGTAAAATACAGTAGCATCATGAAATGCTCATGCACTGACACAAACACTTATATTGAGAATGGGGGAAGTAATAGTAATGGGAGGGAGCACTCTCACCAGCACAAGACTGAACTTACACACATTATAGTATAGGGGAGCATGATCTTTTTATATCATTATTACATTTTTTGCAACATACGAACAGACATATTGGGGAGAGATTTGAGTGACCAGGGGAATAACATGCACTATTTTTGGGATTTATTATGTATTTACCTAAGAAGTCAAATTAGTATTTTAATGCCAGGAAACATAAAAGGGGTGTGCCTTTAGGCAAATAAGTATTTTTTATGGAACACACATACTGATTAGCATGGCTTTAAAGAATGAAAAGTAGATTGATTAGATTACCCACAGAGTTTTTATTAAAATAAGACATACCCATGGATGAGAAAAAAGAAAAATTAGTGGAAGCAAGGTAGGAACTGCACAAGTGAGGGAATAAAACTGAAGGACAGTGATGGCGCTTGGTGAAAAACATAGATAGATGAATAGGTCAAGCAAAGGCTTGTTTAATGTAAGTTTATATAGCAGTTAAGTATTTTAAACAGAAACAAGGAGCAAGCTGAGGATCAGTAGTACCTATGATGAGTGATTTATTAAAAGGAGTGAACAGAAGGAGAACTTGGAGATGTGGAAAGATAGGGCATCCTGCACGAGATTTGGAATAAAATAGGGATATCATGTTATGGTTTTGTCATGTTATGGCCACAAAAAAGGAGGAGCAACACACACATACTGAACTTATATAGCCCACACAATATTAGACAGTTTTCAATCAATACAAGCATAGCATTAACTTAAGTAACAGTAAACCCATGTCTTGCTAAAACAATATAAGAGAACATAGAGTGCATATCATTTTTGTTGCATATTTGGAGCATTTTTTAAATCTTAGGGGAGGGATTACAAGACATTAAAGGACATTAAAAAGGACACACAGTAACATATAATGGTAAGGTCCAAGAATGAGGGGCTGTGATGAAAAACATAATGAGAGATTAATGCCAGAATTTTGGAGCAATGTATGAAAGTAAGTAATAAGAACATTATTTTGTGTATATGTCTGAGTAACAAATATTGATTTATGTTACAGATGAAGCAATTGTCATTTTTGCAGCGCACAAGGAATTTTTACATGGCCCTAGTAAAGTACAGTGTAGTGATACAATCGGAAGGAACATCATAAGAAGAGAATAGGTACTAGTGAATAACAAAGAGAGATGAAGAGAGAGAGAGAAATGGTAAGTACCTTTGGATGTAGGGAGTGTGTGAATCTTCTCATTGGTTAGTATCAAAGGAAAGCGAACACAGTTGAGTACAAGTAAAATATAGTGAGGGATACAGTGGTTTCAAATTGATAGAATTTCTCCTTAAACAAAGTGCAGTAGGCATAGGTAAAAGTGCAGTATATATTACATGGCCACGATAGTGGCCATGTAGTTATGGTTAAGTTGCTGTTTCCATAGGAAGAGCACTTTTTGATGGCTTATAACTTCGCTCTCCCTGGACGGATCCTCACCAAACTTTGCAAAAACAGTATTTGGGTCACTCTAAATTTTATTGCAAAGTTTGGTGAGGATTCGTCCAGGGGGGGCAAAGTTATAGGGGGGGTCCCAAAACTTTTTTTTTCCCATAGAATGAATGGGAAATGTTGCTCGTGCCTACAGCCCAAACCGCTGGACGGATTTCCACCAAATTTGGACCAGGAGCAGCGGCTTGGTCCCGAAAGCGTGATTTTGCAAATTTGGTGAAAATCCGTCCAGTAGTTTTTTTTAAAATGAACAAAAAGTAGGTCAAAAAAAATTAGTGATATCTGTGTTCGGTTCGCGGACACACTTCCCTGTTCGCTCCGTGGACAGTGTCCTGATTGGCCAATCGTCTTGCGTGATGTTCGCGGACATGCAACGTGTTTGCTGATTGGACGGCGTGGAGCGTGAAGCGCGTCAGATTTTTCGGTAGCGCCCGCCATCTTGGATTCGCGGACGTCCGCGGACAGCGCAGTGAAACTTTGTTCAAAATGTGTATTTTGTAGAGCGTGTTGGTGTGTAGGAGTGTTTGGGGAGGGTGGGAGTGTATGATATAGGATGAAAGTTGTGTTTTTATGTGTTAGACCTTATTTTTGTGTTCGATTTGTTTGTGGACATCACGGGTGTTCTGAAATGTTCTAAATAAACTTACTGGGGGGTGTTCTAAGGACTCAATTTGTGTCAGTTTTGTTCGCAAGCAAAGTGAAACTGTTCTAAGAACACTTGCGGTGTCCGGGGAGTGTTCGTAGGGGGTGTCCTGAGGACGCTGTCTGTATTGTTCTCTGTCAAGTTGAATGTGTTCTAAGAACACCCGCAGTGTCCTGAAATGTTCGCAAATAAACAAAATGGGGGTGTTCTGAAGACGTTTTTGAGAACACTCCCGGTGTCCTGAAATGTTCGTAGGGGGTGTCCTGAGGACGCTGTCCGTATTGTTCTCTGTCAAGTTGAATGTGTTCTAAGAACACCCGCGGTGTCCTGAAATGTTCGCAAATAAACAAAATGGGGGTGCTCTGAAGACGTTTTTGAGAACACTCCCGGTGACCTGAAATGTTTGTAGGGGGTGTCCTGAGGACGCTGTCCGTATTGTTCTCTGTCAAGTTGAATGTGTTCTAAGAACACCCGCGGTGTCCTGAAATGTTCACAAATAAACAAAATGGGGGTGTTCTGAAGACGCTTCTAAGAACACTCGCGGTGTCCGGGGAGTGTTTGTAGGGGATGTCCTGAGGACACTGTCCGTATTGTTCTCTGTCAAGTTGAATGTGTCCTAAGAACACTCGTGGTGTCCTGAAATGTTCGCAAATAAACAAGATGGTGGTGTTCTAAAGACGCTTTAAAGAACACTCCTGGTGTCCTGGAATGTTCGTAGGGGGTGTCCTGAGGACGCTGTCCGTATTGTTCTCTGTCAAGTTGAATGTGTTCTAAGAACACCCGCGGTGTCCTGAAATGTTCGCAAATAAACAAAATGGGGGTGTTCTGAAGATGCTTCTAAGAACACTCGCGGTGTCCGGGGAGTGTTCGTAGGGGGTGTCCTGAGGACGCTGTCCGTATTGTTCTCTGTCAAGTTGAATGTGTCCTAAGAACACTCGCGGTGTCCTGAAATGTTCGCAAATAAACAAAATGGGGGTGTTCTGAAGACACTTCTAAGAACACTCGCGGTGTCCGGGGAGTGTTCGTAGGGGGTGTCCTGAGGACGCTGTCCGTGTTGTTCTCTGTCAAGTTGAATGTGTTCTAAGAACACCCGCGGTGTCCTGAAATGTTCGCAAATAAACAAAATGGGGGTGTTCTGAAGATGCTTCTAAGAACACTCGCGGTGTCCGGGGAGTGTTCGTAGGGGGTGTCCTGAGGACGCTGTCCGTATTGTTCTCTGTCAAGTTGAATGTGTCCTAAGAACACTTGCGGTGTCCTGAAATGTTCGCAAATAAACAAGATGGTGGTGTTCTGAAGACGCTTCTAAGAACACTCGCGGTGTCCGGGGAGTGTTCGTAGGGGGTGTCCGGAGGACACTGTCCGTATTGTTCTCTGTCAAGTTGAATGTGTTCTAAGAACACCCGCGGTGTCCTGAAATGTTCGCAAATAAACAAAATGGGGGTGTTCTGAAGACGTTTTTGAGAACACTCCCGGTGTCCTGGAATGTTCATAGGGGGTGTCCTTAGGACGCTGTCCGTATTGTTTGTTGTTAAGTTGAAAGTGTTCTAAGAACTATCGCGTTGTTCTGAAATGTTCGTAGGAATTGTTAGGAATTGTTAGGCCAAACCGTTATGATTAAAATTAACAAAATTCCACAGAACGACAAAGACAGCTCTCACTGAGATGGGAGTTAGATGTCAGGATAACCCACACAATATGTAATATATGTGTCTGATTTTATTAGAGGGCATAATTGTAGAAATGTGTAATTGTGGGAACGTTAAATTGTGGTTCAAATCAATGTGGGAGTTCCCAAATCACATAATAAAATATGACAGCTCTTTATGACTTTCAACCAGAAAAAGGCAAGTGCATTTGACCTATCACAGCCATGGGGGTGTGGTTTGAAATTCTGCCCCTACCATAAACTTAGTGATGTCACTTGGCATGATAAATATAGGAACTTCACCACACACAGACACACTCTGATTCCTGACTACATCCTGATTTCCGTTTGATGCCCTGTTCCAGAATTCTTCTTCTTGTCCTGTTCCAGATTTCTTTACCAAGCCAAGGCCTCAGCATTTGCTGACCTCTTTGCAGCTGGGCCAAAATCCTGAAACCATCTCAAAAGAACTTCAGGGAAATAACTCTGATCCAATTTGGCTTGCTACCATTCATGCTTGCCTGCTAAAACTCGCCATACCGCGATTAAATAGTGTCCAGTGATCAGAAGGGCCAATCCAATCCAATCCAATCCAGCCTGAGGTACCAGTCCAATTGACCAGAACCGCCCAGCTGACCATCCTGCTCGAAGGGCCCTGATGCCTGTAGACTGATCCATGATGACCAGAACCTGACGGTCCAATCTTAATTTACAGTGGACTGTAAGTATCAATAGGAATCCTAGTGACCCATAGCATATTTTCATATTCCTATCCCATCTCTCAACCTCTCCCATCTTTAACTTAGGAACCTCTAATATTGTAAGAACCATTCTTGCAACCCTGTTTGTAATCCCTAGTGTTAGCGCCAATGTTTCTCATTTGTTTTACTAGACCATACGCCATTAGTGATTTGGATTAAATAAAGTAATTCCAATCAAGAAAATGTAGTATCAGCCACGTGAAGAGTTACAAGCCGCTGTGCGTAGCTGTGGAGATTCATGGTGGCATTCTCTTTTTCTTAGTCATTAATATAGTTTAAATAACTTCAATCTGTCACTTTTAAAAAAACCTCTCATTAAAACTTACATAACATCTTCAATTATATAGCTAGAGACTTAATTCCAACTCTAAGTTAAACTTAAGACCTGTAGCTACATCCACAACCAAAACAAAACAGTGTATTTGACCCGTTTTTATTACACATCGCATAGCAAGAATTAGGTGTGAATTCTCAATTTTACAAATGTTTCGCACATGTGTTTTCCCATTCAAAGTATTTTCAAACTCCCATTCTGATTTAAAGTGTGTACTGTCGCTCATATTGTAGTTTATGTTTGTTAGGTCCTGTTTGGTGTTGCTCCCATAGGAATTTTTTTTATCAATTTAAGGATTTTTGCACACTTTTAATTGTTTAACAAAGCCATTTTCAACTGTCATTTTAAAAAATGTAAAAGTTCCAAACGTTTCTCTCTTGTTTGGGGAGGGAAGATTGCATTCAGACTGAATATACACGGTTCTTCATTCCTAAATACCTGCTATGTATTTACATCTGTGTAGAATTGCTCATTTGTGAATTAAGAACTTTGCAGGGGGAAATCTTAACCTAAGCGCTATGTTTTCAACACACCAAAACTGTTCTTTTCCCTGTAGTTTATCTTCTGTGCTACTCAAAAGTGAAATCAATTGCTTTACTTATTTTTCTGATTTGTATTGTCACCACATTGGTGATTGCTGCCCCATATATATTAATTTGTGTTTGTTTTGAATTTAAAATAAATAAATAAATATTTACTTTACCAACCAGCCTGGCCACTGTGACATGGGGAGGGAGGAGGGATTTTGAGAAGGGTGTGATATGAGTGGTATATCAGTCAGAATATTGAACCTATAGACACAATAAATAAATCTGTGCATTACATGCTAGGCGACACCCAGGTGTATTTCCTGATTGAAATCCTTAACAGATTTAAAACAAATTTATTTAGGACTGCAAGCCCCGAAATGCAATGCAGTAAAGAAGCTGGGAATTGAAAAAAAGCTCATATGTGTGGTGTATTTTTGCTTACATAGTGAGGATAGTGTAATGTGTGCTTTGATATACTTGGAGAACCACTGCCATGGGGCAAAAATGAGCGAAGGAGTATGAACATGTTCCGCATGCCATGTGGCCAGGTGTGCACCTACACTACAATTTCAGGAGGTGGGCTAACCCTTAAAAGGTTTCTAGAGGGGCTATCTTCAGAAACTGGTGGGAGGGGAAACATACTAGTGTGGGGGCATTTAACACTTTTACACATTCTAATGGTACTATTGTAGTGCAGCTTCAATGTTTCTGTCCTTTACGTCTGAAAGTACCCACTTAAAAACTGCTGTGAGAATTAGTGGTCTCCTGCCCACTCCACTTCATTCACTCCCCTGACATGCAAATACTAAATTCCCATCACGATTTCAATTGCCTAAACACGTATGTATACCTCCTGCACGTATTACTTTGTATAGATGGCTATATCTCTCTTAGAATCTCTACAATTACCTCAGGAGTGGAGCGGTACAACTTCACTATTATTTAAGAGTGCATCCCATAAACATTGAGAGGGACAGGTGGCACTAGCTGCTGGCGCTGTCCCCTTGCTATTCTTCCCTGAAGATCACGCTGAACCAACACATTGCAAAAAAAAAAAAATGTTGCATTGTACGAAAATAATTAGCTCACTTTTATGATTGCCTGCTGCAAAAACACACTGCAGTAAAATGCACAGCAACTACATCTTGCCTTAAACGTTCTCCTCAAGTCTGCCTACGTATGTCCCCCGAATGATGCTACACTGACAGCAAGCTCATCACCCTAACACGTGATGATTGCAGAACATTTCACTGTCACACTGCTAAGCCATGTACAAACAGGCCAAATATTTGGGCCTGATTTAGAAATGAAATGCATTTTTTCAATGGGAAAATCCCATTTAAAGGAACGCTTTGTAAATCAGGCTTCCAAGCTGCTAAAAACAAATAAACATTAGGCATGCCTGAAAAACACTACCAGTCTAAATTACAAATATTATTACGGCTGCATACCTTTCATTGCTGCATGTTGCCAACATTTTGCGCCTCCTTCATGCTGGGCAAAAAGCACACCAGCCGTTTGTTGTGCGTGTGCGCCAAAAACCCGCTTCCATAATCCAACAAAGCCCCAGCACTTCCTCTGCGCACGTGCTAATCCCATTAGCATGCCTGCGTGACCATTAACTCCAGGCCTAGCGTACATCTCCTGTACGTGCCTCTGCCCTGCGTGGCACTGCCCACAGCCCGTCTCTATAATACCAGGGGGCCCAAAACCATCCGCTCGACACAGCGCAAACGGTATCTGCGCCCCCATTGCCTTTGTTAATCTGGCACCTGGTGTGTTCACAGACTTTCAAAGCGATGAAAAACACCTGTTTTTCCGGTTTCTTATTGCAATATCCCATCCCATCCTCATCACCCCCCACCTCCCCATACATTGACAAGTGCAGTGTTGCGTTTTTTGCTCTCTACCGCAGTGTCTGCGGACGCCGGCAAAAGTCTGCAAATCCAACATGGCGGGTGTTTCAAGAAAACGGACACATTCCACGCTTTTCCCCATCCAATCTGAGGGCACGCCCGATGTTCGCGGACTTCATGTCGCCCGATAGTCCAATCAGATGACTGTCCGCGGACCAAACAGGGAAATGGGTCAGCCGGGCAAACCCAGATATGACACATTTTTGGGACTTACATTTAGCCTGTTTTAAAGAAAACTACTGGACGGATTTACACCAAATTTACAAAAGCCCACTTTTGGGACCAAGCAGCCTCTCCTGACACAGATTTTGGGCTGTAGGTGTGTGCAAAGTTTTTTTACATTATGGCTATGGCTTTGCCCTCTCTTGACGAAACCTCACCAAACTTGCCATAAAAATTCAGAGCGGGCCATATACTTTATTTGGAAAGTTTGGTGAGGATTCTTCCAGGGGGAGTGAAATTATACGCCACCCAAAAAGTGCTCTTCCTCTGAGTTTAGGAACTTAACCATAACCGCAGGCCGTGTACTACTAGATGGAGTCTGCAAAAGTGATTTTTTTCTCATTGTATTTTTTTTACTTTGAAAGGCGGTACTCCATGGAACCTTTTTTTGTTCTTATTTCATGTTTTTATTGTAGTTTTTGTTTGTCGGAGAGGGGTAGGGTGAACTGATGGAGGGAAGGAGGGAAGGAGCTCCAACCACCATAAGGGGGGACAGATGGACAAAGGAAGATGTAGAACTTGCTAAAAAACGAAGGTAGGGAAAATCCTTCTCCTGCAGCTTAATTGCCACCTCGAAGGTGCTTCAGGTACAGATGATTGCATCAGAGTACATACAAAGTACTGTTCACCGTGAAAGGTATAGGTAAACATGGTGGTGGAGGAGGGTGTAGTAGAGGATGTTATGCTACTGCCTGGAAAGTGCGGGTGTGGTGGCACATAGATGTGGCTCCAAAGGAGTACTGCCCCTTTTGACCATGACTGAGTACAGTTTTGCACTCAGTGCAGCGCACATGGGCAGCCTGAGCCTTTGGCACCTCTCCCATGGTGCTGAAAAACCTCCACAACCATGATAATTTCTATCCACCTGGAATAGTAGGCACCTCTTCTTCTATGTCTTCTCTTTCTTCCTCCTCCATATTACCTGCTGCAGGCCCCCTGTTCCCCTGTCCAGGTCCTCCAGGTGGTGGCAGTAGTGGCCCCTGGGGATGGTGGATTGCTATAGCACATGCCAATGCAGCTCCGAAAACAGATTTGTCAATTCCCAAAATGTGAAGATGTTATTCTCCTGGTCTGCCAGATAGTGAATGACTAACAGAAATGGGTTGGTCCCCTTGGAGGAACCGTTTGCAAACTATCGTCCAGTCCATGGAGCTCAACAGCCAAACAAGGTCTTGAAAAGTTGTGAAAAGTTTAGAGATCAAGTAAGAATGGTACTAGGAGCTGTGGAAGGGCACAGTTGTAACATGAAAGTCCCTAGAAGGGCTGGAATTGGAATTTTCAAGAAAGATGTCCACGAAGCACAGACACTGATCATGGGCACGTCATCATGCTGCACGAGCGCGGCCATATGATGATGTCTCCACAGTCTTCACTTTACTTTTCATTTGGAAACTGTGAGAAGCTTTACCGCCACATTTTTCTTTGGACGGTAAGCCCCTGAGCAAAGCACTGTTTAGTGTCTTTGCTGACAGCAATCAGTCACTAATAAGTAATTTAAAAAAATGACCAATAACACAGAGATCCCACACAACCTTAACCATGTTTCACCAATTCACTCGTTCAGATTCCACATGGACAGTGTCACCCTTCAATCCCATCCTGAGGAAGGCCACGCCAACAACTAGCTCCCAGAAATCGCTACAGTTGGCCGAAACACTACAGTGTCGATCTATGACACAGCACCATTATTTCATCTCTTTGTTCAGACTTGTTGTTTTGTGTTATCTTGTATAAAACCCATGGACCATTAGAAGTCCTGCGCAGCACTTACTCGTATCTGTACTAAAATGTCCGAAATGTGTTTTTGAGATTGTGCACCACGTTGTAGATAATACCCTCAAACATCCAAGAGGGTGTTACTTAGCAGTACCTCTCACTGTTAATCTAAATCCTGTCCGTTGTCTGTTTACCTTTGATTTAGTAAAATACATTTTATGCCACTATTTTGAGATTACATACATTAATCCAAAACTCGGTTGTGTTGATCTCCCATCCTGATTTTCTGTTTATTACTGGGGACATCCAACATGCTGTGATGAGACCGCAGACCTCTGGTACAGCGAAGGTGGGTAAAAAGTTGTAAAAAGTTTATAGAAGCACTAACAATGGTACTAGGAGGTGTGGAACGTTTCAACTTTGAAGTCCCCATAGTGGGTGAACATTTGATTTAAATATGTCCACGAAGTACATACACTGATTGCGGATATGTCATCATACTACAAGGGTGTGGTCATATGATGACGGCCGGGGACGTCCGCAGCCACGTCACGGTGTTCGCAAACTACCTATTATTATTATGGTATTTATTGAGCACTGACCTAGCTTCAAGAATGAATACAGCACTTTACAGCGGTATACAACAATACAGATGCATAACATAGTGCTTATTAGAGGCAACAACAGAACAGGTATACAGCGTGGGGTTGGATACAGAGGGGCACAGAGGAGGGATACAGCTGTTTGTGTGGTAGGGAGCAGCGGGTGGCCAGCATCTAGCGAGTTAGTTGGTGCAAGGGGTGACGTGATGGCCTAGGTGTTGAGGAGGAGAGACTCCTTGGAGAGGTGGGTCTTTAGTACTTTTTCTCAGTTCTGGGGACCTATGACATTGTGTGTATATGGTGTGGCGCCCACAAGTGGACAGTGGCGTTCACAAAATAATTAAAAGTGCGTAGTTCACTCTGCGTGCTAGGCAGTACAGTACCAAATGCCAAAACATCTGTGATACATCATTGGTATGTAAATAAGCATAAACATATTCCACAGACATCAACATGTTGTTTTAAAATAAGATCATTTTTCACATATGTTGCTGCATTATATTAGCTTATTTACATTAAATATTTACCAAAGAAAATATGGGACTTATATTTACAGATTATATGTATACTTCTTTGTTTTAGAAAGGGATGGGTAATCAAAGAGTGAAACAAAAATGGGGGAATTTGGAGGTTGTACGTTTTCTTGATTGGAAGAATTGGGGATTGAAATAGTATCAAAATGCTTATGATAATATTCTGGCAAGGATAGGGATGATTGTTCAGGAAAAGGGTCACAGGTACATAAGTGGCATTGTAGATTCATGTTAGGGACGATATGATTCTTTACATAATTAAATAGTTCATCAACTTGATTTTTTAATTCAGACATTTGGGTACATCATTTATTATTGTTGGTTTCAACACTGTCCATTGGTTCTTCATTGGTATTTACAATTGCTTCCTCATGATTATTGTGCTGGATCTTTCCTTCTTGGTCTTTGTGGAGAGAAAGCTATATGAAGAAGTTGTAATGTATTGACTGATTGTCAAATTGCATTATTTGGGAAGAACTTCAGGCATTCCAATCCAATGTGCTTGCCATTTCTGTAGAAATATATTATGACTATTTTTAGCAAGTAATACATTATGAGAAATGTATTTACTTCCTATGCAAAACATTTCAAATAAAAGTGAAGGTAATGTTTACTTACTAAGTTCAGAGAGTCTGTTTTCGTGTGCTGTGTTTTTGTGCTTTAGTACCTGAGAGGTGGTCAAGTGCATTGTTTAGAAGGTATACAGTTATGTTTAGTATTTAGAATAATCCATAATATTGGGTAATGTGTAAACAAATATGTTTTATATTTGGAGACATACAACTGTATATAAATGTACATTTGGGTTGTATTACCTGTTTGTAATGTAGGTGTATGTATATTGTTTCTGTTAAAAGGAAAGATGAAAATTGTGTTATCCCTGTTTTTCTGGTTTAAAGTGATTTTGCCTGCTCCAAGGTACATCCATGGATGCACAATACAGTGCATGGACTTGGAACTGCTGCATAGTAGGCATAATAATGTTTTAATGTAAAGGAGGTTTATAGTTGTTTCATATATGTTAAACAAGGAATTCGTAATAACGTATATTCCATACTGTAACAAAATGAAACATTTTGACTCATAAAAACTAAAATTCAGTGAAAAACGTTTGTTAAAGGGGCATTATCGTTACAGAGTAAAATTGAGCAAAGCAAGAAATACAACTAGCGCCACCGCCATGCACTACTAACACTAATACCAATGCCAGAGGCATGAAAGATGACATCACAAATAGCAGCATTGATGACATCACTGATGTCACCTCATCTCCTCGGCAGTTGTTTTAGTTTTATGCACAATAACTTGATGTGGTTAGAATGCATTGCAGACAGCATACACAAAACAAAAGAGGTGATGGCTGGAGGCTTTAGAATTAATCTTAACCACCTGCAATGCTCTAGGCAGACATCATACACATACTGTAAGCCTGCTGTATATTTAAAATCATAACCTTGGAGTATATTTGTAAGGTTGTTTGCTTACGGTTTCACTTGAGGTCATGGCGTACATACATTCAATATTAAGCAGGTTCCAGACAGATCATATATTTTTTATACATGATGATAAAACCTGATCTTCGTGTCATTTTCTAGTGATAGCATTTTTTTCTACTTATTAAAGTTTTCCTGTATGTACCTCAGATTTTGTTGCTTTGTTCTTTGTTAGCAATTCATTAAAACTTCACATTAGTGAGAATGCTGATAGACTTGGAATTATCAATATACTTGGAAAACATAGCAGGTTAAACATACTCTGCTTCTGTTGTCCATGCCATAGCTATATGCTATTAGTTTACTGTAGTGACACCTCAATATAGTACAGCATTTGTGTTTCAATAATTATATTTTGTGATACATTGAATACTTGATAAGAGGTTCTTCAATCACCCTTCATTTGTTCCTACTAACACTCTGAATAAAATTCTTTGTAGAGACTTTACATAAAAAATATGTGATATGTGATGTCATCTTTGATTTTATTGATGATGCTATTAGTGATGTCATCTTTCATGTCTTGGTGTTAGTGTTAGCAGTGCATGACGGTGGTGCTAGTTATGGTTGCATTCGATTTGACTTTGTAACCGTAATATCCCTTTAACAACGTTGTTTCACTGAGTTTCACAGGTTTTTATGAGTGCAACCTTTAACAAAGTTTGTTCACTGGTATATATATATTTTTTTTTTTTCAAGGGAAACACTTTAGTTGCAGGGAGTTAAGGTGAGAACGTAATGCAACAAAACCCCTGAAATTCAGCCAGAGTCACCTTAACTTCTCTCCTCCTGTTGCACACCCTATGACCACAATGGAGACATCACATATGACGTCACGGATGAAATTACTGGTGACATCATCTATAACATACACACAAGTCAATGTATTAAACAATTGGGTACTATTTAAACATTGCTTTTACTTTGTAAGCTATGGGTTTTAATTCAATTTTAACGTGTTAATCACGTACAAAAGACACACAGAAAGACATTTACATCTATGTACAGGTTTTCAAGAAAATATTGAATTTTAAAACTTTATTTTCTACACATCTGTACATTTAGAGTAATATTAACTGTTTTTCAATACCCATGTAGGAAATCTTAAAATATATCCTAATACTTGGCGGTGCCTTGTGTGAAAGCACTTCTCATGTCATTTAGAAAATGATACGTGTACACATTTTTCTTACAATAAAACAATTGAGTATTTGTATATGTTTATTTTAAAATGTAGTACATAATTAGGGTTCAACATGTGTCACTTTCTATTCATATCTACTAATTGATTTGGTAAATGTATATACAGATTATATTATATTGAACATGTTTTAGATATATTTGGTACAAACAGGACTACAAAGGAAAGCATCACAACTAGTGAAATGATTCATGTGTAGCTGTTTTCTGTTTTAAACATTGTGCTCATTGTTATGAACTATTCTAAAATGCTAATATCATTTTTGTAAAAACATATGGGTGGTCCAAATGTGGGTAAATATGTAGACTGATCTTATGTCTGAAGCCATTAGTTAAATAATCACTGATGTCATCTATGATGCTATTAGTGATGTCACAAGTGATGTCATCAGTGCTGCCATCAGTGATGTCATCAGTGATGGCAAAGATGATGGCAGTAGTGATGTCACCAGTGATGTCATCAGTGATACCATCTGTGATGTTGTTATTGTGGTCATGGGCTGTGCAACAGGGGGCGCGAAGTTAAGGTCGCTTTAGCTGAATTTCAGGGGTTTGGTTGCATTAAGTTTTGTTACAATGCATTGCCCACCTTAATGTCCCTGAAACTAGTTTTTTCCTTGAAATTCAATTTTTTTTTATTCTAGAGATGTTTTCTGCACATGGCCTGTGGTGACGGCCTTAAGGCCGTGGACACTGTATATTTCCGAATACTACCAGACCACTAGCCACAGCCTTCAGTTGTGCCCACTGTCCAATTTAAATCAATAACAAGCAACTAGCGTTCAGCCATTGCCGATGGGCATGGTCACTCTATATTTCAAAACATTTGCAACCAAACACTCAAAGACATTCATCAATCTCCAACAGATTTGTACCTGTTTTGACAGTCGTATTGTTATGTATAAAAGATTGCAGGCTTTGAGTACTCACAATGTTTTTAGGCTATGCACAGTGAGATTAAATTATTCGCCATGGATCACACACTTTGGTTAAGCAGCATGCTACAAGCCCCTTGTTTTATGGTCAGTCTCTTTGTGGCTGTTGTGATGCATCACACAACCCCAACTAACCACATTTACGCAGCTCAGAAAAGGGATAAAATGACTGGCTGCAAGAATGACATATGCCCAGGTACTTTTGTCCCCGTAACGAAAATCAAAAGCTGGCACCCATGAATATACACACAGTAAGTGAATATATGTCTGAAAGTAAAATATAAAAAAGTAGTTAATTTAACCTTTCCCTTAAAGGAAAGAGTGCAAGACAAAATATCATTGAACCTTTATAAAAAGTTATGAACATCCTAAAAATAACCTGAGAGAGGGAATGTTCCAATAAATATGCTGGCACAGTATAAAAGGTGCTCACATTTTAAACCCAGCATTGTGAAAAATTCCCTGGTAAACAAAACCGCAACACGGAACAAGTGCTTGTGGTCTTGTGGGTAAGCATCTGCACTGGGAATATGACAACCTGAGTAAAATCCTGTTAGCGAAAAACTTGAGCAAGCTTGCCAGCCTCCAAAAAAACCAAGGGTTTGCATCCACTGAAAGAATTGTAGAATTGTACACTCTCCTCCCACATGTGTCCTTTACGTGTCCCCTAAAAAGCAGCCAGAATCAGCGGATACTAACTACACCAGTGTCCTGGACTGCAGACCCTCTTGCCACAAAGGGTGCAAATACTCATGGCTTACTTGCCCTCTCATAATTTCTCCTCCTCACCCCCATGTCTGGCTTTCAACAATACTCGGCTTCATCAAGATAACTTGAAAAGTACACATTCCATAGTGTCACTCAAATATATAAATCCCTAATCACATTTGAGGTTTTGGTCACATCTGTTACTCAAATCAAAAGTTATTAATAATAGAATTTAAAGGGGTTCCATTGGGAGTCCGATTCACCTCAACTATATATATATATATATATTCAAGGAAGAAACTTTAGTTGCAGGGATGTTAAGGTGAGAACTTAATGCAACAAAACCCTGAAAATTCAGCTAAAGCCCCTTTAACTTTGCCCCCCTGTTGCGCAGACTATGACCACAATGATGACATCACAGATCACATCACTGATGACATCACTAATTACATTACAACAGTAACTGGCATTAAGCATGTCTTTCAGTCATGGTCAGTGTGCATGGCCAAATATATTTTAACACATGAATGGGTACTAGTCATGGCCTTCAGTTATGGATAGTAGTCACAACTTTCACCCATGTGCACTGAATATTTTAAAACACTAACAAGGTACCAAACTAGATGTTGGCCTTTACTTTATATTATATACCTTGAACAGGCACTAGCCATGGCCGT
Organism: Ambystoma mexicanum; assembly: GCF_040938575.1. Lineage (NCBI taxonomy): Eukaryota > Metazoa > Chordata > Amphibia > Caudata > Ambystomatidae > Ambystoma > Ambystoma mexicanum. The sequence continues at coordinate 181,836,371 of NC_090930.1, read as the reverse complement.
TAGCACAATACTGACCAGTGTACATTTTAAAATAATAAAATGCAATAAACAATGGCCTTCAGCCGTGCCCACTGTGTATTACACAACACTAACCAGCCACTAACTATGGCCTTCGACCGTGCCCACTGTATATTATATACACTAACCAGCCACTAGCCATGGTTTTCAACACAATACTAGCCCGTGGCCACAACCTTTGGCTGTGCAGACTGTATATTCTGACATATTAATGGGCACTAGCTACGGCCTTTAGCCCTTTAGCCCCGGCCACTGACTACAGCTTTCAACGTTGCCCACTTTATATTTTAAAATAGTGGCAAGCTACTAGGCATGGCTTTTAACCATGCACATTGGTATTAAACACTAAGCGACCACTTGCTATGGCGTTTGGTGCTGGCCAGTGAACCCAGCCTTTGTTATGGCCAAGTCCACGGCCTCATTTGTTATTAAGGTAATCAAAGTTTTCATGAGATAACTTATAAATGATGTTATGTCTAATTCCATTATTGATGCAATCAGTTATGTGCAATGCAGTTATTGTTGTCACCAGTGATGGCAACAGTGATGTGATCCGTTATGTCATCATTGTGGTCATAGTCTGCACAACTGGGGGCACGAAGTTAAGGTGGCTTTAGCTGAATTTCTAGGTTTTTGTTTCATTTAGTTCTGACCTTAACGTCCCTGCAACTAAAGTTCTTTTACCTTGAATTTCAAAAGTTTTGTTACAAAGTATTGCTCACCTTAATGTCCCTGCAACAAACGTTTTTCCCAGGGTTTTGTTATTGGATAGATTTTTAGAATGCTTACAGACCACTAGCACGGTCTTCGGTATTGTCAGTGGGCATGGACTTTGGTGGTGTTCAGTGTCCATTTTAAAATGCTACCATACCACTAACCATGGCCTACAGATTGCAGGCTTTGAGAACTCACAATGTTTTTAGGCAATACGCAGTGAGATGAAATTATTTGCCATTGAGGACACACTTTGGTTAATCAGCGTTCTCCAAGTGGCACGCCCCTTTTTGGGGCCATCATTTTGGCGCAGGACGATTTGGCACACCCATTCCACCGCAGCGCCTATTTCAGCATGATCTTTCTGGCACGACAGACATTTTGGCATGAGGGATGTTTGGATGTGGCTGACATTGCAGCCACGTCTAAATGCCCTCATGCTAAATAAGATCACAGGACTGCACTGTGAAATGAGGGACCGTATGCCAGTGGAGGTAAGAACTGATGTATTAGCTGACGACCCCAGCGCTCTGCAGCTTTCACCCCCCAGCCATATAACTGAACTGGAACGTGGAACCTTGGACGTAGGTAAACAGTCCTAGGTCCCATTACAACACTTCTCCCTTCCATAGAAAAACAGAACAATAACAAAAGAAAAAGAAAACATATAAACTCAGCAATGAATGTGCACTATGAACTACAACTGCACAGCAAAATGAATCACACAGTATAATTTACTAAGAAAACAATTAATAGGATGAAGGGTTGACCACTTCTACCAACCCACCAGAATGCACACTGGTGCTTCCTAAAATACTCACAAGCACCTAATCAGGAACATGAAAACTCACAAAACCCTGATCAACGCTCGGACACCAATTACTTTTGGGTAATGGTACCTCCCTTCCTAGACCCCCACTACACATAGTCCTTGAACTTAATGGGTGGAAGCCTCATTCTCGTAGGGCGAGCTGAAACAAAACACTCATCACACTGGGCCCCTTCTTGATCATACTGCACAACCGGGGTTGTAACCTGAACCCCTCCTTCAGCCCCAACCAGAACCCCTCCTTCAGCCCCATTCACAACTCATGCTCCACTCAACCCAACATCTTCTCTCCTCTCCTCATCAATACCTGTGGTAAACGGGATGTCACCTTCCCCAGGTCCCCGACACATCACTCAGTTGGAACCACTGTACTATAATCAGCCTCCCCTTTAAGTACAACAACCCTCCTTTTACTCCACCTCGACCCGTCACCCAGTACCACATACATGTACCCACCTTTACTACAACACGGGGAACAATGTATAAACTGCCCCATTTTGCCATAATTTGAGGATTTTTCAGCCGAACACGATCAACCACTGACACATCAAGGGGCTTCCTTACCAATTGTTCCTTGCTTACCCTATCCTGTCACAGACGGACCCTTTCCAATACATCAACCACATCCACATTGGTGCGGACACCTCCACCTAATGCTGCAATTCTTAACTTGGAACCAGGTTTCCTACCACTCACAAGTTCAAAAGGGGAATATCCAGTAATAACCAATGGAGTATTCCTGTATGCCGACAATGCCTCAGATAACACCTTGGCCCAGATCAAACCATTGGCCACCGCCAACTGAATAGCTCCATTGACAAAACGGTTCATCCTCTCCACTAAACCATTCACGGATTGATTGTATAAAGCATTTTTGTGGTGTCTTATTCCTACCTTCCTCAGGAAATCCTGCATACAACTCGACTCAAACTGCACCCCATTATCAGTAACAATACTGGCCGGCAGTTCTTCCCTGTCACGAACTTTGCCCAGAAAAGACACAATCTTCCCAGCCGTGACCGTTTCCAAAGCAGTGGCTTCCACCCAACGTGAGGTATAATCAACTAAAACCATGCAACCCACTATGTCAACCACCAACTTAGAACCCACATCTTCGGGAATCTCCACAGGATACACGGGCTGCGGTCTGAGTACCTTACTGTTATCACTTGCAGTGCATGCTGTGCAATCTTTCACAACCACCTCAACCTCCTCACCCTTTCCCACCCACCAGTACGAATCCCGCAACCTTCTCTTCGTTAATGACCCTCCCAAATGTCCTTTGTGTGCCAAATTTACCAACTTAGACCTCAAGCTTAGACGCCCCACTGGCCTTCCAACAACTCACGCCACACATGCTCATAGCTCCTTCATACTTCCTTGTCATTAAGTTTTGACACTACGCCCATCAGGCTTTTTCTGATCCATGTAAGTTCGGGATCTACAGCACACTGAGTCCCACTCATTTTTGTCTATAGCAGTAAAAACACACTTGCCACTTGCGCATTTTATTCAAGGTCCTCCTGTAAATCCTGAAACCCACTAGACAAACTAGCAAAATTAGATAAGCAATCTGCCACAGCATTTTTAGCTCCGGTATGTACTTCACTCTAAAATCAAACTCTTGCAAATCGGCCATCCATCTAGCAATTCTGAGAGAAACTGACGACATGCTCCTTGTCGTTAATCGAAATGTGAGAGGCTTATGGTCCAGCCAGACCACATAAGGGATGCCCCAGAGAAATGTTCTAAAATACTTGGACACCCACACAGTGGCCACTGTCTCTCTCCCTATGATGGCATAACGCTTTTCTGCGTCCCTTAGCACCATACAAGCAAAAGCTGTGGGGCGGCTTTTCCCGTTCTCCCATTGTTCCAGCACTGTCCCCCAACCCACATCGCTGACATCCATGGTCAGCACAGTTCTTTTACTGGGATTGAACCCAGAGACGGGGCACGATCCATGTCACTCTTCAAATTCAATTCATGGCCAGTGGTGTGGAAACTATGGTATAACAAAACCTTGGAAATTCAAGGACACAACTTTATTTTCATGGAAATTAAGGTCAGCAATACATTGTAATAAAACCTTCGAAATTCAGGATGCTAATATGAGAACTTAAGGCAACAAAACCCCTGAAATTCAACTAAAGCAACCTTGACATGGATCCCCCTGTTGCACAGCCTGTTACCACAAGGATGACATCAAAGTTTTCAGGGGCCCCTTATTGTGTTAAAATGTACAATGGGCATGGCTAAACATCATTGCCACTGCCCATGCCCAGTTAGTGTTGTAATGTAATCTGTGATTCCATAATTGATTTCATCAGTGATATCATAAATGATGAAATTAGTGATGCCATCTATGATGGCATCAGTGATGTCATCCAAATTGTCGACTGTGATGTCATCATTGTGGTTTCATCACTAAAACCATCATGTATGACTTAACTGATGGCATCACTGATGGCATCGCTCATGACATCACTAGTAAAATCATATATGACAACAATGATTATTTAACTGATGGCATCAGAGATAAGATCACTGTAGGTACTTGCGCACATTTTGACCACTGTTACATTTCTACACATGTGATTTTAGCATTGTAGAATAGTTCATAACAAAGAGTACATTGTGAGAAATAGTCAGCAGCTACACATAAATCATATAACTACTGTGAAGCTTTCCTTTGTAGTAGTTTGGTCAAAGATCATTAAGTTAAGGTGGCTTTAGCTGAATTTCAGGGGTGTTGTTGCATTCTCACCTTAACATCCCTACAACTACAGTTTGTTCCTTGAATATATATATCAATATATATATCCAATTAACATAATTTGGCTGTATAGAACATGTTTAATGCAGGCATATTTTCCACATCATCAGTTTCCTGTATCATTCTTTATCCAGATTTATAATAGTTTCACAATGTTTTGCTACTTAGTGCTCATTCATTTAATGTCAATTGATTCCTTCCAAATTAAATCAGTCTTTTAACAATTTGGGTTAGGTGTTGCAATTACTGGCACATGTTTATGTTCACGTTTCAAACAAGCGAAAGACATTTCAATTAATTACCTAATTAGTTATAGGTGTTAAAGTAATGGTGATTTTTCCACGTGAGGTGTGTTCATCACATAAATTAGCACGATTTGCCTACAGGACCTCTTCATCATGATTTTCTCATAACCCACCCACTGTGATTGCGCTGGGGTGCAATTAACTTGATCAAAGCATGCATTTCATTCACTGAGAATCTACCTACAGCACAAGGAGATGCAGGGCAATGTGTGCTTCTACATCACACACTTCGATGACTAAGTGTCCTGAATACTGAATGCTTTCTCATGAGTCCTGAACTTGCTGTATGATATGATATGATATTTATAACGCGCCAGTAAACAAGTGTTTCTAGGCAAGACAGGGAGGGGGAAACAAAGGGAGGACAAAAATGATCTTACTAGGCCTTGTGTCATTCAGATCACACAAGTGAGGGGAGGAGAGAGGGGAGAAGTGCCAAGGGGGAGGGGCAGGTAGAAGTGCAAGTAAATTAATAAGTGCAGCCAGCGGGAGGCTCATACGTGCAGAGAGAAGGGACTTTAGGTTTGCAGGTACAGACCTTATGTTCTAGGGGAGCCTAGAGGCAGTGCGACGGCAACTGGACATGCAGGAGCCTGGGCCCGAGTTCAGAGGGCAGCCAGGTGACCAGTGCGCCAAGCAGTCAGGGACAACAGCAGGGGAGAGGAATAGAGAAAGCGGAAGCAAAAAGGAAGGTCTTGAGTTGCTTTCGGAACCGGAGGGGTTCAGCTCAAGTTTGAGAGAGGCAGGGAGGCTGTTCCAGAGGGAGGCCCCAGCCGAGGAGGGAGATTTGCCCCCACTCGCTGCTTGGAGAAGTGCCTGACCCCTAGAGAGTTGAAGGTGGATGAGCAGAGAGCTTGAGAAAGAATATGTTTAGGAAGAGAAAGTTGGAGGTAGTGCGGTCCCAGGCCCCGGAAAGCCTTATGGACAAGAGAAGGAGCAGAGGTGGCTGTGGGGTGCCTGAAAGAAAGCTGGGTTTCATCCACATATCACTGAAAATTGGTGCAGAAAGTAGCAAGACGGTGGGCAAGATGTACCAGGTAGTGGTTGAAAAGCGAGGGAGAAAGTTTAGACCACTGGCGAACACCACAAGTAGAGAGAGAGATAGAAGAGAGGAAAGACCCCAGGTGGACCTGAGAGGGTCAATCAGTGAGAGGGGAGGTCCACCAGGCCAGGGCCTGATCAGTGATACCCAGGTTGTCACAGAGGCGATTGAGCAGGATGTCATGGTTTACACTATAAAAAGCAGAGGATAGATCGAGGAGAATGAGAACAGAAGGAAGATTAGAGTCAGGATTAGAGAGAAGGTCTTCACGGGTGTCCAGGAGAGCAGTTTCCGTGCATCTGGCAGCTCTGAACCCAGGCTGGTCAGGCTGGTGGTCGTGGAGACAACCAACAGATGCAGTAGGCAGATTAAACTGAGAGATGGCCAGCTTTTCGGGTGATATTTAGCCGGGGAGGAAGGATCGGCAGAGGGCTTCTTTAGAAGGGGGGGCACAAGGGAGTGCTTAAGAGGTAGGGCAAGGTTCCAGTGGCAAAGGAGTGATTGCAAAAATCTGCCAAGGCTGGAGCAAGGGTGTCAATGTGGCCATTGATAGTTCTGGATGAGCAGGGGAGAACCTGCTTTGATGAGACTTTCATAGATCAGACTTGTCTAAAAGCATCGTCAGGGGTGAACAAGGGAAAGGAGGAGAAAGGAGGAGGAGAAACGTCCACAGACAGGTGAGGAGTGGTAGAGAAGGAGGAAGAGTAGGTAGAGGAAGAGAGGGTGGACAGGATGTCTTGAGTTCTAGTGGTGGAATGAGAAACCAAGGCCATGCAGAGGGCCTGGGAGAGAACAGGAGAGGTAGAGACTGCAGCAGGATTGGCCAGCTCCTTGCATATTTTGCAAAGGTTGACAGAGTTGTTAGATGCCGCAGACACAAGCTTAGATCTAGGCACGCTTCTTAGAGAGGACAGAGAGTCTGTACTGCCCATGGAGTAGGTGGCAGGCCAGTTTGTCAGGGGGTGCGCCTGATGCCCTCAACTTCCTCTCAGCTGCCTTACACTTGCATTTCAAGGTGGCGAGGTCAGAACCGTACCTCGATTTGCACTTGGATTTGGGCTTCAAATAGGGGTGTAACAGTACACCGATATGCTGGTATAATTACTGTGAACTCCTTACTTTAATTATAAAAACTGTGCTTGTTTGTATAACGTTTTGCTGTGCTTGTGCCAGCATCTAAGCACAGAGTTTGCTTATAGGCTGCACTGAGTGCACAGCGGCGTAGACTTCGTGCACGGAGAGGCAGAATCTGCTCTGGTTTTTTTGTCTGGCAAGTGAAGCTGTGCAGACTAGACTGCAAAGCAGCTTGCTGCAGTGCTTCGCATGTGGACAGAGACAAAAATCTGACTATTATTGTATTGTCTAAATTGCCTAACGCCCCCAAGACTGAGTTTTCTCTAAACTGTAAATCTCCAGGTTTTTTTTTATTACTGAATTGTTAAACCTTCATTCGTTGCATGCAGTCTCTCTGCAGGAAAAAAAGAAGCCTGCAATTGCACGAGATCATGGAAAAATATAACTAACATGTCCCGCTTTTCAAAGAGTGCGTGGCTTATTGATTGCCAGGGATGATCCATTATCTAGCTGTTTTACGGGGGCTGAATAACCGGCTGAAGATGCTTGGGGGCTCATTTCTAAATGCTATTTTGGGAACCCACTGTCTAGAGCTGGAAAAACACGCATGCAAATGTGTGCAACAAATATGTAGTGTTAGTTTGCGGGTTTTCAAATGCAAAAGGCAGTGGAATATGTTTCTTTTTTTTCTACACACAGTTTCAGGTAGCACAGTTTTATATTGCTGAAGCGCAAACTTTAGTGGTCTGCAAACTACAGCTGATGTTTTGTACTAAGACCTACATGATCCCTCACCATTGACGATGCTGACAAAAGTTGATGGGAGCAGTAGTGCAAAACATCTGGAGAGCCAAAAGTTGTAGACCCCTGTTAGGGAGAATTCTCATTCAATGGCTAATTTCCCTTACCTAGTGAGTCCCTCAGCAGCTTTGCTGGATTTCTGGAGTTATCTTTTTCACTTGGTAAGAGTGTGAGCTTTTCCCCCACTCTTACCCATGTTTTGCCATATGTATTTCATCTGTTTTTGTGATTGTGGGCTCTGGAGTACACCACTTCAGTAGCCCCCTTCTTTTGTGTGTTGCACAGCACCTTCATTGCAGTGACACAGGGTTGTCTTTCAGACTTCCTACCGACTCCATTTCTGAGGCTGACTACTGTCCTCCAGAAAAGGGTAAAGTTGCCATTAACTTTACTTAGTCATTTAAACCACAGATCCAGTACACACCATCTTACATGGAGTATTGGAAAGGGTTACTTCTTAGCCCTTTTTATCTGTACCTCCTAGAGCATTGTTTCGCTCTTTTATCATTTAGACTTGGCTGGTGGCAGTGGTATCTACCATAACTTTTCTACCGCGATTGTACTATAAACGTGGTATTGTTGTAGGCTATTATATTAGTCTCGAACCTAAACACGCTTGACCAAATACTTTTTCTTTTGGCTCCGGTCGGGTTTATTCACCATTTCTTTTTGTTAAAGTCCTTCTTGTGTTTTACTTTGCGCGGCAAACCAGGTTTGCCTTCTTTGTTCACTGTATTCTGGTGGGCTTCTGCCAAGAAGCCCTCCTCTAGGCGCCTGGGTGTCTAGGTGGGCTGAATGTGAGGTAGAGGTGTAGTCACCCCCTGCATAGGGTATCCTAGGAAACCCAAGTCACACTTTGCCATGATTGGCTGAGGTGGTTGTCCGGTCTGGACAACCCCCCTGTTGCGTGATTGACAGCCAGGCTGTGTGAATGGGGGATTTTCGCATAAAAGACAGGACTCTTGGGCTAGAAGTCAGAGTCGCTACTGTTACTACAAGGAACCAAAGAGAAGTGGAGAAGAAGTCGGCTGCTGCAACTATCCCGTCCCGGTGAATCCCTGCTGCGGTCCTGTGCTATCTACCCTTCAACGACCAGAGAAGATCCAGTCAGGAGTCTTCTTCCCTTGACCCTGGTGGGGATAACCAGCTCATCTTCTACCGCCAGAGGATCCTCTTCGTGGTCGAAATCGCTGCACACTGCTGTAGTGGTCCGGATAGCCATCTGAAGAGCCTCTCCTGTGTTTAAGGAGCACACTTTTTATTCACCATCGCTGCTGCCGGCTTCAGCCCTGTGTGGTGCAGACCCCTCCAGACGTCCTCCTTCTTGCCGAAGCTCCAGGAAGGGTCTGCAGGAAACTACCAGGAACAACTGCCGTGGCACCAGCGTCTTCATTGAATAAGGTACTGTGTCCTGCTTGAGGAATTCGGGTGAATCCCTTTTTCTCCTCCTACAAGGTTTGTCCTTATCTTCCCTCCTTATTATAACTTTTGCTTCCTCCATTGACAATATCTAAGTACTCCTGGCTATGTTGAATTGTGAACTGTCTGACTGTGTGATCCTCGACAACAGGAACCCCGTTCCACTTGACACTGGCTCCGGCCCATTGACTCTGGAATTTCTGTCCATGAGTGTTCTCTGATTCTGTCTGCCTTGACAAAAGTATTGCCTATGATTTTTGCCCCCAACTCTCTCTGCGTATCTCAGGTGCTAAGTGTGTTTTTGCCCCGGTAACAATTCTTGCCGTGGATATGCGTTTATTTAGTAAGACCGAACTGTCATTACTGTCAAAAAGTGATCGCACATGTATTCCCGGTAACGTCTCTTGTTTCACAACACCAGTCCGTTAAAAGATAGGGTACTTACTTGGAGTTATACTGTACAAAGTGAATTGGTTAGTTGTAGTGTATTTTATGTGTGGGGTTGAATTTATAGAAGTGTTGTGTTTATAACAAACGGTTTAAAAATAAATGTACTTATATTTTTTACCTGAAACCATGAGTCAGTGTTTGCTTGAGTCACAGTAATTGTGGTCCCTTTGTGTAATCTCTGCTACTGCTCATATACTCTTGAGATAAGCCTGGCTGCTCCACTACAGCTACCACTTTAACATAGTAGTACAGGCTTGTACCAAAGGTAAAACTTGTATTGCCACCTGTAGTCTTAATTGTGTGTAGTGGTCCCCAAGGGCACTGCACAGGATTCTGCCTAACAACCCCCGACATACCTAATCAGAAAATTAATAAAGTGTAATGATTAGGAAGAGCCCATTTAGTTCAACATATGTCAAGAACTTCCGTTGGGTGAGCCATCTGTGTAGTTTATAAATGATCATGGATTATATTACAGATTGTAATAGATTATAATGGAGTATGGGTTTTCTATTGCATATTGCAATGAGTGAATGTCATGTTTTTATGATTGAATTTGCATAGTATTATACACCGTTGAACTTAAATAATCTCCAAAAATATTCACTCCCGCACCAGACCAAATAGCTGAAAAAAGGGCAAACATGGTTTATGATAATATATACTTACTTAGGAAATGCATACCATCAGTTGTGATTCTGTACTGTGTATATTAAAAAGGGACCGGCCTATTGCCCTCTGCACTGCCCTGCAGAACAAAGTAGCCTGCATGGGTGGGGGGGGGCTGAAACCCTCAATGACCACTTAAACAACGCTAACATGCTTGCTTTTTCAGAGCAACAAGGACCTCAAAGACTTTGTAAGTGGTTTCAACCCAGCACTCCACCTAAGTCAATGCCTAGTATGGGATGCCCAATTGAAACCCTTATTTATATATTTTTATGTCAAAAGTTCTTTTATTTCTGGATGATGTACCCTTACATCACACCCATCTCTTTGAATGCATCCCGGTCTCATTGAACCAAGATATAGGTTTGTTTTGCAAATTAAAAGATTTATTAGATGAATTGAACAATATATATCACACTTTTATGAATATGAACAATATCTGAATACCACACTTATGAATATTTCTACAATGATCAGCAATGGTTGATATGACAATAATCAACAATCTCTTTAATCAATTAGGAGTAGGAAAAAGAAGAAGAATGTAGCAGAGCATAAAACTTTGTGTGAGTTCACTGAATGCAATGATATGAAATTAATGCAACACAGAAATGAAACTTGATATGAATTCAACCAAAGACAATGTAATCACTCTTTCCCCCTGTTACTACTCACTCCCCCCGATATGCAATATGAAGAGATGGAATGAGGGCACACAGGTTTCAGGAATAACAATCAACAATTGCAGTTTCTATCCCGATTCCATCTCGGGCAGTGAACAGGAATGATTTTTTAAACAGGTCAAATGCTTTTAAATGTGATTTGATATGAATAGGAAAATGCTAAAATTAATTTTGACTCGCTAAATAGGATTCAGGACTAGTGAGAGTTGCTTTGGAAAGGTTCAGGTAAGCACTAGCAATGATTGTTGAATGATGAGCAGATTGAAAACAAAATTCAGAGTTGAAAGCAAGAAATAGCTGTTTTTACATGTGGTGAAATTGAGCCAAATGCAAAATCGTGGCAACTTTTCCGCGCGCGAGAAATGCGATTACGGAAAAACTATAATGGAAAAGCTGAGGATGTTAGCTTCAAAATTACATTTAAATTTCGTTTCTAGCACAGAGGTTTTAGTAAAAGGGCCCTTGACTTTCTTCAGAAAAATATCAGCGCACAGATGATTATCACTACCATTATCACAGAATTATATGGATGAGAGAAGGATTCAGGATAAACACAAGAGATTGTACAATGCAGTTTTGGTTATGTTGGAATGGGTTGGATTGGATTACTTAATACTAAGATTTGCTATGGACAGTTCTATGCTAAATACTCACACTATGGGTTTGGAATGGAATAGGCCCGTCAAAGATTTGCTCAAAGGTTTGGCTGGAATTCGCTCGCCACTGGACAGGTCTCAGGCGCTTTGTCCTGCTCTCAGCAAGGCACTCTCGTCTGCACAGCCTCTTGGACTGGATCTGACGAGCGGTTCTGGGTTACAGCTCTGCTCTACTGATCTGGATCTCAGGGTTCTAGCAAGGGTTATTTGCCAGAAGCAGCCAAAACAGCACAGGCAGGCTGTTGAATGGGTTAGGCCCCGTGGAAGGTAAGGGGTTAAAATCAGGTTGCAAGATTTTAAAGGCCCGCTGAGAAGGGTTCAGCTTTCTGCGTTGGGCCTCTGCTTCAGGGTTCTGGAGTCTGGATATGGGTTCTGGAGTCTGGATCTCCCTTCAGAGTGCTTCGCCAGTCGATCAGTGATGGGTGAATTGTGTGTCTTGCCTGTCCTCAGCAGTCCCTATTTATCCATTTTCCAAAGGGGTGGAGAGGCTGATTATACTATGCCCAACCCTCTAAGAATCTGATAGGTCAGAGAATTCCCTCTCCCCTGATTTGAGAAGGAACAAAGTGTCATGATGTGTCAGAGTGACACTGTGTTTATGGTCCAAAGAAAAATCCTACCCTTTGCTTCTGTTCCAGAAAATCTATTTTTCCTAAAAAAACATATTCACAATATCCCCAACTTGTTAATATTACATATACACATCACATATTAATTAAGGCACGTCTCTGTTCAAGCCCCTTCTTCATAAGAGTTTAGGTTCACAAATGACAATTTTTCGCGCTTTTGGATGGTTTCCCAATGTTAAATCTATACAAATGTTTACCCATACATGCACATGCCATCTGGACATAGTGCTGTACATTTTCATATTTTTCACATAATAACAACTGCTACAAAGTCCACATTTTGATAGTTCAGTCTCTGAACATCGCAAAAATTCCAGAGTAGTTTCTACTTGTGAGTAATATTTTCATTTTAATAATCTCTAAATTCCATATTTTTGCCAGTTCGGTACAATTTTTTCCAAAGCAATATTTTCTGTGCTCTCTGAATACACACAATGGTTTGTCTCCGCCTCCAAGGTCTTGGCTGGGCTAGAGAGTCACATGGCCTTCTTCCTGGCAGGGCTGGTTTCAGTTCACACCCAAATTAGCATTTCCATTCAGTTCAAGGGAGTCCTTTGTCTGTTAGCAGAACAACAGGCCAAAGCCCCCCTCCCAGTTCCTTTCACATCAGCCTGCCAGTTTTGTAGCAGAGAGCAGGGGGAAAGATTCCTTTGTTGGATAAAAGGGTGTGGAATGTCTTTGAAGCCCAGTGTAGTTGGCTTTAATTCACTTTGAAAACCAAGTTTAACAGTTTTGTCCTAAAATACAAATTACATTTTTAACAAATATCCACAAATCTCTTAATTTCAGCCTTCTTAAACTATAGAGATTGAATTGTAACAACCCATCTCGCTTTTGATAGGAAGTCTCTTCTTTGGCATATTTTGACTCAATGTACAACTTTAAAATGACAGGTTTAGAAATCGCCAGCTTCTTACAGAAGCGAGTAACGGTACTGCGCCCATTTTTGACATATTTCTTTCCAGCAAGCATCTTTAAAGGTGGATTTTGTTCTGATAAATGCACTTCTGCTGATATTGTATTTATGTGGATTCTTGAAGTAGAATGATGTTTAACACCCAACAAGGAGGTTGGATCTTTTGTGTGGTTTGTGAACCATGATTTTAGCAAATTTGACAACCAAGAAAAACTGATTTCCAAACAGCTCTGTGTTTCTTTTGGCAATCAGCATTGCTTTTTCAAGTTGTTTCAGGCTACTCTGTGGGTAGGCCAATGGTGGGTTTTGGCAGTGGTCTTCTGTGTTACCACTGACATGGGCAAAAGTGGATTGGGGGCCTATTTTTCAGGTTCGTCTGCGCACTTCTGGGTGATTTTTAGTGAGCAGAATGCTTTCCGACTGCTATTTCTGATGTTTCTGATGCAAGCAATGTACAGTGATGTTGCAGGGCCTGGACTAGTGGTTTAAAACATCCCACAACTTGGAGGAGGGCTGAAATTCCTGCCTATCCTTGCCCTCACCCAAACTCACTTTTGTCCACAATAGGTGCAGGGCTTCTTTTCCCTTGTGATGTGTGCTGTCAGTGTCCACTGTGCAGTCAGGGCAGCCCCATTTCAGTCGGTAAAGGAACAAGCACGTTTGGTTTCCCTTGTTTAGTCCGCGGCAAAGAGTTGCCCACTTTCAACACATTTATATATATTGATTTTTGTGGTGTGAGTGTTTGTGGCAGTTTCACTTTGCTTTAAAAAAGTGTTATATAAGGTAATTACAATGTGTGCTATACCGCGATAACCATGGTATACCACCATTTGGGAATAACGTTATCATACCATCAAACAATCCATACTGTGACACCCCTAGCTTCAAACGGATTCTCATGACAGGGGCAAGGTCATCCAGAGTGTTAGAGATAGAGAGATGAAGGTTAGAGAGGGTTGTGTCAGGGTGTGAGTCAGCCAAAGGTGCAGGAGGAGGAGAGAAAGAAGAGGCAAAAGCCTCAACTGACAGACGCTTCATGGGTTTGATGACCAAGAAGGCAGGTGGCAGGGCTGGAGTCGGCTTGACCTGAGGGGTAGAGAGAGAGAGGTGGGAGGAAAGGAGAAAGTTGTGCCTCTGAGAGAATATAGTGGTGAGAGGGTTAGGGAAGGGGAGGTCTGAGGAGATCAGAACACCCAGGGTGTGCCCTTCAGAGTGAGTCGGGCCAGAGGGAAGAATAGAGAGAGCGAGAGAGTTGCAGAGGTTGTGAAAGAGTCCCAAAGAAGGGCTAGTAGCATCCAGTATATCCTCTTACTGTAGGTTGAAAGAGTTGAGCATACCCAAAGAAATATTAGATTTAGATACAAATATAGACAAGGACTTGCCATTTAAAATGAATGTTGAAGGCCGGTATATATACTCCTTCCCCAGATTAAAAGAATAAACAATCCGTAGAAAAAAAAAAACACATTATGTTCAATTTGGCACCTGGAAAAACCTGCGTAGAAGAGCCATACAAATGTCCAATAAATAAATAAGTAAATAGTGTCTACCTTGTATGACAAAATCACATTGATGGAGTGGATAGAAATCTGGTGCCCAGTAGACTGAGTGATTTGGCCAAAGTTCTCTCTGAGATAAGCTCTCCTATAGCTCTTAATGTTTATTTTACTCAATCACAAACTCTTTGTGAAAATCTGACATGGTTCTTCTTAGATGAAATGTAAAAGATTCAGAGTGAGTTGGTTCTCACCTTCTTAGGAAATAATAGGTCTACCACTGCAATCTCTTTGCCAGGTGATATGAACCCCATTAATATGTGTTCCTCCTTTCTGCCAATGACTGTCTCTCATTGTGACGGATTGTGGCTGCTCGTCCAACCAGCTCTCTGATGCATTTTACCCAGCTACGATTATCAAGAAGGTACATTTATTGGTGGTACTGAATCTTCGCATAAAGTGATCAACTGCTTTTTTAAATTTGGTTTCTTGACAGACCGCCTGTTTACACCCTTATTGAAGAAAATTGGTCTGGATCGTGGAGATTCGCCTAGTTTTTCCCCTATCTACCTGCTTCCAAATCTCAGCAAATTGATAGGGATGGTCACAACAGCTCATTTACAGTTGTTTGTAAAAGAGAATCAATCGCCTTTTGGAAGACGCCCAAGCTGGGTTTTGTTCTGGCCGCAGCACGGATTTAGGTGCATGGTTAATGACAATGGGATGGGAGCCTTGATCTTTTTGTACCTCACTGTGACAATCAACATTGATCATCCTATTCTTCTAACATGAGGGTGCATAACATATGGCCAGCGGGCCCAATGAGACCCTTCACCTCATGATTTATGGCCCTCCAGGAATGAGGTGCAACCCTTTTCTGGTAATTTCCTCTCTAAACGTTAGAGAGAAAATTAAGCAACACAGAAATAACAGAGGCTATGACGAATCCCGAGGTGTCGCCACTGCTTTAGATGGGGGAACCCCTTTCAATGAGGCTGCAAAGCTGGTCTGCAGGCAGCTATCCAAGAGACATTTCCTTTAACCCATTATACTGAGATTAGCTTGTGAGGGATAGGTTAGGATTTGGACACAGTATGGCAAACTTTGTTTTGGAACATTCTGACAATGACAGTTCATTAGCCAGTTTTGTTGAGGTCGGGAATTCCTTCTTAGAGATAGGTCTGTTAGGTTTCCCCAGTTTTTGTTATTAATAAAAGTCTTTGCCAATCAACATGCCACCCTTATGTCCGTCTCTTACTACACCCTCACACGGCTGACATCTTCATTCTTGTTTATTTTTGTACATTTAAGAGAAGAAAATCACCAAACCAAGTGTTTCGTCAATGTAGGCATTTTGCAACAAACAGTGAATGATAAGTGTTTGCCAAATGGACTTAGATAAAATGCCAATCTCTTCAGTTGCAGTGGCTTTTCCCAAACATCTTTAAAATCTCCTAAAGCACACAATACTTGCATTATAACGAGACAGCATCTCAAACTCTACACTGGTAAAATGGTGTTTCTTCAGATGATTGCTTTTCATTTTTAGTATTGTAGTTTTTATGAAAATTACAGTTGACATGGAACATGGCATTGGGGAAGTACAACTATGCATTGTTTCTCTTGAAAAAGCTTTTGAAAATAATATACATTCACAATTAGGAGAACAGTATACCTTAGGAGTTATTTTGTCAGCATCCCTTGTCTTGTTAACCACTGGCCTTAAGTAATTGTCTTTAACAAACATTATTGTTTTCAGTATGTTCCTAAGATGTATTACAAGATATTCGCAGAAAATTAAGACATTGAAGAATAGAGTCAATAAATACATTTCAGAATGTGCCTTTCGCTCACTTCATTTGGGCATTTGTCTGGCATTGAAATCCTGCAGGACCCCGTTAAGCAGTCCGACCCAGTATAGAAGACTTGCACATTATATCTTGTCCTCCAGCAAAGATAGTTGTGCACCTCTGCTCTAACACGTCTCCACTCTCTCGGTTTTAGTGATAAAGCCCTGGCCTGGCTCTCCAGTTTCCTTAAAGACAGGTTTAAAATTAATAATACTGCCTTCCTTCAAATCCTAAAAATAAACGCTAACTGTAGTGTCCCACAGGACTCGTCTCAGGCAGCTGTTGTTTAATCTTTATGAGTCCATTGGCCAACCGAATTCAGACATTTGAGACTTTGTTTTTTATCTATGCAGACAATACTGATTTTTCGTTTAGGGTACTCCAAGATCTTTGCGGCAGGCTGATTTAAAGGATATCTGGAATAAGTCAGTTTTTGGATGAATTCTAACCATTTTAAGTTCAATATTCATGAAACAGAGATACTGTTATGTTCAATTCTTCTCCCTCATTCTCGAATGAATTTTCTGAATAATGACACTCCAGAGTCCTCATTCCTTAATCAGTGGTCTGACAAATACTGGCCAACTGCTCTTGGACCGTGACCTGCTTCATCACAGAAGTTAGGGCCCTTGAAGACTGCCTTGATACTTTCACTTTCTCCGGAATGTCACATCATTAATGTATCCGGCATTTGCTTTTTAAATCTGCACACCTTAAAAAGACCACTAT
Source organism: Ambystoma mexicanum (assembly GCF_040938575.1). Lineage (NCBI taxonomy): Eukaryota > Metazoa > Chordata > Amphibia > Caudata > Ambystomatidae > Ambystoma > Ambystoma mexicanum. The sequence goes on along the minus strand of NC_090930.1, from coordinate 181,819,315 downwards.
ATTACCGTACATTGCCACAAAAAATGGCTGGTCCATGCATTCATAGCTATGCGTCTGGATTTTGAAATTCAGCCTATTTGAACTTTCTCATTTGGGGATAGAAAGAGTGCAAATTTTGCAGTATGCTGCAGCCAAGCAAATGTTTCATGTGTCCACATTTCTCCAGCCTGCGGATACCACACTGGTTACCAGTAGAAAAACATTTCCGTTTTAAACATTGTGCCTAGTACATAAATCTCATCATAACCAGTCCCCTTCTTTTATTAGTAACTAGCAGAAGTACCCGTTCTCTGAATGAGTTCTCTAGACAGACATGATAATCCTCTCATCAATTGTTGAAAATGATTGATCCTGTAGGTTGCTGTTCTGCCTCACCATGGTGTGGTGCAGTTTGTTGCAGTGCATTGTGGTGCAAATATCTCTGAAAACCGTGCATCCTAGGGTCTTGAAATGTGTTTTTTGATTCACAGGGAGGTCAAAATGTGTTCCTCATGTCGGGGCTGGTATTGTTTCCCTTCATGGTGAACTTGGTTTATGGCTTCGTCGGCAGGCACCGTCTCACAAAAATCCCCAGGAAAAGTAATTTCACCTGATGCTGGAAAAATGTGGAAACGTCTGGAATGCTACCCGCCTACACTTTCGCCGCTCATGTCAATTTGTTTCATACATTTTTTGTTTCCCTTCCCAGTGAACATGGTTTACTGCTTCGTCGGCAGGCCACACACCCACAAACACATTTTTACTTTTGGGGAAAACCAAGGAAAGAAGTCATGTATCCGAATGCCATGTAGCCAGTAATATTCGATGGTCCTAACAGGAAAGTATGCAAAATGTTGTGCAGATTGGTGAAACACTGTGGAATTTTATAAGGAACAACAGGTATCCAGTAATTTTATCGTGAAACTAACAGAGTGGTAGATTTCAGTGTGGACAACTGAAAAAAACCAAAAAGTTTAAATAAATATTTAAAGGTTAGTTAGGTAAGGGGTTAAAATGGGTCGGATGGGGTTGGAGTGGCTTTAAAAGGGTGGAAGCAAGGGGGGAATGCGGGGAAACCACCCAAATTTAAAAAAAAACGAAAATAAATTCTGTGTTTTTCAATATTTTGTCCACTCTGTTATGTAGCACTCTGTTTTTGTGGTCGGTAAGATCACATATAGCCGAACAACGCTTCGCCAAGCTACAAATCAACCAACATATTTTGACTATGGCTGAAATCCAGGGAACGGGGTGGGTCGTCCAAATGTCGTATAGCCACTATTGTACGGAGGGTCCTAACAGGTAACTATGCAGAATTTGGTGCAGATTAGTAAAAAACGTTGGATACAGGGACCTCCTCCAGGAGCCTCCTGCGTTGACACCCCAGCTCCAAGGGGGCTGGTGAGAAAAATTTGCTAGCAATCTAAATCGGAAGAGAAACAGACTTGTTAAGTATCAAGCAAAGTAATTATTATTTGTATTCAACTTCACTTTGCAACTACCTGTAAATAAATATGTGCATTAAACAACAATACAACATCTATAACCACATTTCCCTTTGCAACCACCTGAAAACAAATATGTGTCATATAACATCTCAGTACAACATTTACTTTTCATATTTTTCTTTTCCTCTTTTTTTACATTCATACTTTTATGCACACCTACTTACCTGCTCTGATAAATCCCTTGAACATAAAAATGCTAGCTTGCAGGTACAACTTACCTTATTGCTTAACTCACCTTGATTTGATGGAACTTTTCACTCCTGTTACAGCCTCTTAACCTCATGTTTCGGGTGGAATGGCTTAATCTGGTTCACATCAACAAATTGTTCTACGCCTAGATCTCCTTCCTTCACCAGGATTCTGTAGACAACATCTGAAACATAGTCCACAATTTTGTACGGGCCATGCCACAATACTAGAAATTTGGCATTCTATTGTCTGCCTTTTGCAAAATTGAATTTGAATACTTGCTCACCCACTTCATATTCCCTCACAAATGTTGTCTTGTCCTAGTATGATTTTGCAAACTCAACTGCTCATTCCAGCTTTCTCTGTGCTAATGCAAATGCATGCTGCAGGTGTCACCTCAATCTTCCACATATTAATGAATTGTGGATGCATTCACTAGAACGTGTTCATTAGTCCTATACAATAAGTGTTCTGTCATAATTTCATGTGGGCTGCAGCTTGTGGCTTTTGATGGTGTTGACCTAATAAGCATAAGGACCAAAGGAAGCTGCAGATCCCAACTAGACTCTGCTTATGCCACAAACTTTTTCAAAATGTCAATGATTGGTCTATTGCACTATTCCACACCGCCAGAAGAAGATGGCCAATGGTAAATATGCAGTTTCCTTTTCACTCCCACAATGTGCCACTACTTAGTCACTGCTCTAGTAAAATTACTACTGTAATACCTCTTTTCTGGGGAAAATACTGTGTAGTAGTGTGCCTTTGGTAATCCCTCCCTTCTCACCTGTGTGTTTGTTTTGTGGAGCTCTCCATGCTGTAGTCTACAGGGGCACGTTGGTGGGGGAGCTTTTAACTTGGAAGGCTGTGGGTTCAAAGAACTATTGTCTTTAATAATGTCTTTGCATTTCCAAATTGTCTTGGGTAAGTATTTGAGCCAAAAATTATAGTTTGTTAATTTCAGAGTTGCCCATACGTTGGAGAGATCTCTCTTTCTAATATTTGTCCTTATTTTAACAGGTTCTTGGATGTCGGAAAATGTTTGTGGCTGCGGAATGACTGTGACTAATCTCCGCATGAAGAAACTTTTACACACTATGTGCAAGACTGTAGCCTTCAGGGAAGAGCACAGAAAAAACTAAGCGGTGAACATTTAAGGACACTTCAGGTACGTAACTTATATAAACTTTTTCTTTCTTATTTCTATTAAGTTTGTTCATTAATGAAATACCTTTTGTTTTGCAGATTTTCAGAAAGCTGTAGAAGAAATACCTTTGGAAGCTGCAGAGTCTGCTGAGGAAAACTTATGTATGAAGCTGCTGTGACGGCGAATGAAGACTGCTGTGAAGAAGATGCTGAGGCTGTGAGGGAACTTCTGACAGAAGGTGCTGCGGCTAAGAAACAACAGCTGACTGAAGAAACACTTCTGAAAATACTTTGGTTCGGTAAGTCTTTGAAATAACAATGGTATTCTGTTGTTTTTCTGAGGAAACTAATATCTTCGTCTTTTTCCTTTGACAAGTTTTGTGAGGAGAGATGTCGGTAGCGTTACCCACTGTAAGTGCGGCAGACACGAAGCAAGCACTCCAGCAGAGGCGGGGCTTAAGTAGTTCACTCCGCAAAAGGCATAGAATGTGCTGTAAGTTATCCGTGGACCTGGCGGCGGCCATGTTTAATGTATGAAAACCAATGTAAGCACTAGGATAGACTATGGGTGCAATACTATGAATGATACAAATGCCATTTGTACCAGGCTTGTAGCCACTGTAAACCTGCTGATTGATGTGTTGGCCTTTGTTTCTCCAGTGTGTCTGAATGGGAACTGTTCTCATTTACTGGGATCATGACGGAACCCCTGTGTCCTGCTGTTAAAGCATAAAGAGCGTGATGCAACATCAAACCCCTACATGAAAAGGGAACCACCCATTCGATTTGGCCTGACCAGATTCTAGAACTAAAAGTCCATCTTTCAATTGAAGTCTCTTCTTGTTATTTAACAACAACCTCAATTCCTCTCTCCCTTTACAGTCCTCCTCTTTTAAAGGAGTTTGTTCTGCATCTAAGAAATGATTGTAGAGCAGACCTAAAATCGGGTCTCATTGTTGTGCCTTGATCAAATCCTGGTCAGGTGTATCAAATCTCCACTGCACCACAGGCTGATCAACTTTCCCCTAAGATTTGGAGTGTGTTATCACATCTACCTTGATTTCACTGAACAGATGTTCGGTGGGAAATAATTCCCCCCCACTGCTCCGATTGTAGCCAACTGCTCTGCTTTGTCATTCCCTTCTTTGTCTTCCCCGAGCATTTTTAAATGGGCTTGTACCTTCTTCCAGTGAATTATCATATCATTCTCAGAGACCAGAAAATCGATAGCTTGAATCATTTTTCCAAGTTTGAGTGGCTTTTTGTTACATGTGATCATTCCTCTCAATTTCTACCCCATTAAATATTCCACAAAACTGTTTTGGACATAATCACAATCAGTAACAAAAAAATGTCTTTAGATTTATTTTCTACTGCTATGGATATTGCCTTATAGATGGCAGTCAATTCTGCAACTTGACTGCTTTTGGAACCTAACCTCATGCTTACTCTGGGGATGCCATTACATTTGACCCACACATTCCCTATTCCTATCACAAATTCTTTTTCAGTGCACCTCCGACGTGATATGCACATCCATCGATATACCTAATTGGTAGATCCCTACATGCTTCTTCATTGAATACCTAGTGCGTGGACTGTGCAAAATCCACCACATTTGTTTTTAACTCTTTGTTACCAGTAGCACTCATAGTTGCACAGTCATGTAAGTGGGCCAGCCCTTGAGCAATTGGGCTCTTTTTGCTCTCTCCATATCTCACGTCCACTGAGAATCCCTGCAACGCCAATGTCTTTGATGTGATTCTTGAGGGAGTTAAGTTCCCATATCTGATTTTTTACTCTTCAAAAATTGCAGAGGCTGATGGTTTCTTCAACAATTACATACTCCCCCTGAATACTGGGGCAGACATGTTGTAATACCCACACAGTGGTCAACAGTGCCTTTGCTATTTGAATTATGTTTATGCTATAAGATTGCTGAGATACACTGATCTGTGATCCTTATCTCTATCAATAAATCTTGGTTCTTTTTTGGATAAGCTAAACATGGGGCTTTTACCAGACAGTTTTTCAAATTGGCTACTGCCTCACATTGTTCCTTTCCCAATGTCCATGGTACCCTGCTTCAGTAATTAGTAAATGGTTGTGTGATTCCTGCATAGTATTCAATATTTTTCCTGTTGTAAATTGTCAGCCCTAACAAGCTCTTCAGGCCCCTCAGATGTGTGGGATCTTTTAATTTCTGGATAACTTCAACCTTTTCCTTTTTTGGGTTTAACCCTTGCTTGGTCACTTCATGTCCCAAGAAAAGTACCCTTCTTCTATACCACTGGCTTTCTGAAATGACACCTTTGCCCCAGCCTTTTGTAACCAGATGAGCACATGTCTAATTTCACTAAAGTGGATTTGTATGTCTTAATTTTTTATCAGGACATCATTAACATAGATCACAGTACCCCTCTCGGCTTCATCTGGGAGTACTTTGCTCAGAAAAATCCCAAACTCACTCCCACTATTGATATACCCAAAAGGAGTTTGATTCCATGCATACTGTAGTCGACCAAAAGAAAAGGCAAATAGAGTTTCTATATCTTCAGCTAAGGGAACACACCAATACCCTGCTGTAAGATCCAAAGTGGTAAATATTTTTGATCCTTGAATCTGCGCAAGGCCATGATCAATAAATGGAAGAGGCCATCTTGACACATGTACCCTCTTGTTTAGTTCTCTCAAGTCTGCACACAAATGCCATTGACCATTCTGCTTTAGCACACCTAATATGGGGTGTTTGAGCTACTGTGAATAGGTCTAATGATTCCTTTGAACACTAAATGTTTTATTATTTCTGTCAGGAACACCAAACAGGCCAAGGGTAGCATATATTGTCTCACAAATACTGACTCCCTACCATATCCTTCTGGCAGTGTCGAAAAATGCAAATCTATAATCCCACAATGATATGCGTCTTTGGCAAATACCTCTTTGAAATCCATAGGTATTTTTCTCAACAGGTCTCTCTCTTCTTCATTAGTGCCAGCATCTGCACCTTGAATTTGTTCCTCTACCATTTTAGAGAATTCTATGAAATCCTCTAAAGGAGGGACTTATGTGCTTTCTTTTAGCTGTGTGGTAGTGTCTCTTTCGAGAGACACCACCCACAAATATCTTGGTATATGAGCCTCTATTTGAATTTGCTGTTTTTCTTTTTCATATTCACCCACCTGAAATGGGATGCAATCGACCTGATGACAGCAATCCATATTCTTTGATTCATAAGTCTTTACAGACTGAATCTTGAAAATTCCAATTGGTTTAAAATCTAAGGACTCAGACAATTCCAGCTGTGGAGTGACATAGCTTTCAGTGATGTTTCCAATAACTGGGTTATTTAGATCAGCAGTGTAGTGTAACTCCTGGACTGCCATCCCTAATGTGGTACCTTCTTTCAAGTGAATGTCTTGGCACCCCGCGTTATTCACCAGTATTCGAATGGGACATTCCCAATTTGTACTAATGGTGTATATTAACATTCTAGCCCCTACCGTCCCATGGATTTATTGAGACTTACAAAATCATCAGGCTATTTCATCTGTTGTCCCTTTCTGTACTTCAGTGCTATTAGGAATTGCCTTGTGAAAGCAGGAATAATAACATCCTTTTTTACTTATAGCTCAATTGCATATGGCATCATTTGTGCACAATGGTAAGTTTGCCTTCTGTCCTCAAATTCAGGTGCTGCTCCACCCAGTCTAGATCAAACCTTTTGATTCAAGAAATCTAAAACCACTCAGATTCTGTGCATGATGTCATTTCCTTGATGGAATTTAGCTTTGGTTCCACTTACAATCCATAAATTGTGGTTAATGTTTTTGGACCCTATTGTGATTTTCAACATGCATCTTCCCACAATTATTTCTCTCAACTCGGGGCCTTCTAGACCAAAACTTTATTGATTTTTATATTTTAAAACTTGATATCTCTTCTCTGTTAAGCATTTGTTTGAACACATTCTCATTAATGAAACTTCTTTCTTAGAGCCAACATTGCTTCAATCATTTTTAGTTGCCCCTGCACAGAAATCCAGGCCTGACCTTCTTTCATGTGTATTTCTGCAATTGTTGAAATATATTTTTCCTGATCTGACTCCGTAGCAATATTTTGTTTGCAGTTTTCCTTACTTAGATAAAAACGCAATGTGTTCTCATCTATCTGTGTTTGCCAGTTTATCTTGGGGTCCAAGTAAATCTCTAAATATTGCTTCTCTTTTTCTGCTTGAATTTCACCCTGGCACATGAGAAGGACAGTGATACTAGCTACACAGCCATTCTGAAGATACACTTCCACTGCACTCTCTGTTCTAGCGATGGTGCGGCATTCTATTACACTGCTACTCTAGCTCATTTCTTTTTTGGGTTTCAGGTTTTTTTGGCCAAAGACCACAACACCCCATTTACCCCATGAATGAGGGTGACAGACTCTTAAGGCAATATGTTCCAAACAGGAATGGGGTCTCTTCAATGGGTGTGACCACCACCCCCTGTCTCATTCTATGCTTCACTACCTTGATTTCAACTTCATTGGCACCTTCCACTGGTATTTTTTTTCCATTGAAATTATACACAGGATTAATCCGCCTCAATTTCAGTATGTCTTGTGGGTGGTATCCCTTCATTTATGCTGTCCAATAGTTTCCTTGGTATCATGGTTGCCTGCGCGCCTCTGCCCACCATTGCAAAAACGTTACATTTCTTTTCAATGGTAACAGGAGCAAAATACCTGTCCTCACATTCTTCAAGTATGCACAGGAAGTGTGCATTATTACTAATTTCAAGGCTTACTTTCAATTGGCCTGCCTGGCTTCTTGCTAAGCAAAGGGGCATATGAAATTAAATTTTAACCCCCTGTTTGCCCATCTCTTTTTCAATTTCTCTGTTAATTGTTCTGTCCTGAGGATTCATTTGGATCTTTGCCACCGAATGCCCCCCTTCTACATCGGGACCACCTGTGTTCTCACCCCATTCCGCTTTTGTTTTTTCGATTATTTGGTTCCCTTTCACTTACCTCTACTCGGGCACACATTTTTTAAATTTTGATTAGCACTGTGTGGCAGAACATCAGCATCTTCTGTGTGATGTTTATCTATTTCTGGTAATGTACCTGTCAGCACTGCCTCATAGATCATCTGTGGCTCGAAATACTCCTATAGGGACTCATTCATAGTTGTGCTTTGCAACATTTTCATTTCTGTGAAGATATGATCACTGTTAGAATTGTCAGGTATGGAGAACCTTTCAATTATTCTACTATGTGTACCTACTGTTTCATTCATTTCATGTTGCATGGCCTTTTAAATTGTCTTCTGACCCTTTGCTATTTGGGTTCTTCCTGTGTATTTCTCTTTTCCCCTTCCTCATCTTCATCCACATAAATGGTTTGGCTCAACTCTAAGTTAAACCACACTTCCTTTTTGTGTCTGTTTTTACTCCCTTTGTCATCATTATTTGACTGTTTTCTTGGTTTTAGATGACTAGAAAATTCAGTTTGTTCATTTAATGGTGGATCATGGTAAATTGTGTTTTCATTGTGGGACGTCTGGGTGAGTATACGGCTCTGCGCAATGTAACTCTTCTGACATGCTGCACCCTCAATCAACTGCTGTTTCTGCTCAGCCAACATGATCACTTGGGCTTCTAAGTCCATGTTCCTAAACTCATCCATCTGTGCTCTAGGCCGGTACGGGTTGAATTCAACTTGATGAGGCCTGTTTTAGCTCCTTTGTGGAGACTGAATTCTGTTTGTGTTTCCCCTGAAATTCCAGGACAGAGATCGTGGAGAATGAGGGGTGTCTCTCATTTGACTGATACTGTTCCCTTTGTTGACTTCCATGTTTAATAAATCTATCGACATACCTTGGTCTTGCCTGATTGCCATATACCATTGTGACAGGGGCAAACCTACTCTAGGCCCCAATGCTGATATGGCCTGTTAAACATCTGATTCTGGGTGTCATTGGGCCCAAGCATATTTTTGTGTAATCCCACATTTGGTGAAGTACCAAGCTACCTAGGACTAATGTACACGCTTCTGTCGCTGGGGTCTATGGATTGAAACAAAGGGACCTGGAATGGTGCTGCCCTCTGTTAGGAATATTTCTGACACAAGTGCGTAATTCCCTCTACCGTAGAGCCCTCCAGCTCTATTGCTATATTTTGCGGCTTTGAACTTTTCATTTTAATGTGTTTTACTTTTGTGTTCTTTGGTTATGGAGATTTAAAACAACTGCAGTGGCATTATCTTTTTCTGTGTGTCACACAGCACCTTCAGTGCAGTGGCACAGGGGTGTCTTTCAGACTCCCCAAGGTTTAAATACCTTCTCTGGGACTGAATACCATCTCCCATAGCTTGTAAAGTTAAATTGGCTTTACTAGTCTTTTTAAGTTTACTGATCCAGCACACACTATCTTCCTATAGAGTGCTGGAGGGGTTGCTTAGCTTCCCCTGAGTCAACACACTCATGTAACAGTAAAATGTTACCCTTTCCTACTTTAAATGGCTGGTGGCAGTGGTTTCGATCAATTACCATCATAAATTACCGACCGCTAACAACTTCGGCTAACCAGGCTAACCAGGCTACCCTCGGCCTCCTCCTCTACTTCCCTCATCTCTGACTGTCTGTCTGCTATCCAGGAGTTGTGTGTCGCCAATGACCTCCTCATCGGCACACCCGCTCCCTCCTTTCCTGCAGCTCTCTGGCTGGCCTCCCTTGGCCTGCTTCCTGGTCCCACTTGCAAAGGCTAAAAACCTTGGGGTTACCTTCAACTCTACACTCTCCTTCTCTCCTCACATCTCTGACGTCTCTAAGTAGTCACACTACCAGCTGCACCTCCTCAGAGGCAAGCCCAGAGATTGTATCTCTCCAAGACTGAAATCTCTGCACGGCTCCCAGTGGCTGTGAGGATTAAGTTCAAAACCCTCTGCATCATCCACAAGGCCTTCTGGGGGCTGGGGCCTCAATACATTCAACTCTCTCTTCCTAAATACCTTCCTTCTCGAGCTCTTCGCTCATCTGCCTCAAACTCCCTCAGGGTCAGTCGCTTATCCAAGCAACGAGTTGGTGGTAGATCTCTTTCTTCGGCTGGGGCCTCCGTCTGGACCAGCCTCGCTGCCCCCCTGAAACTTGAGGAGAATCATCTTCGGTTCCGGAAGCACCTCAATACCTTTGTCTTTGCTTCTGCTTTTTCTCCTCCTCTCCCTTGCTGACTTCCTGGCTGACATTGAAATTGCACTGTGTACCTGGCCACCCTCTGATCTCGGGCCCAGGTCCCCCCCCTTCCAGTCACACTCCTGCACTGCCTTACTGGCAACCCCAGCACTTGGGGACTGTTTCTGTATCCCAACAGTCCCACTACTGGCACTTGACACCTGATGTCTACACTTACCCTGCACTTGCCACCAGCTGGCTGTTCTTCTACTCATTGTTATTTATTCTTATCCCTTGTACTGCACTGTCCTCTCCCCCTTCCCCTTTGCACTTCTCCTCCCTCCCCTTCCCATGCACTTGCGCGATCTGAATGACACCTGGCCTAGTAAGATCGTTGTCTGTCTTCCCTCTGTCTCCCTCCCTTGCCTTGTCGCGCCTCGAAACACTTGTGTATAGGAGCGTTATAAAAGCCATATCACATCATATCATTTCATATTTAGGGTGCAAAAATCCTCCTATATTGTGGGTCCAATATATTTTATTTTCTGGTGGCCATTTGTCTCCAGCAGAGCTGTTTTCTTTTTGGCAGTTGACGAAAAAGGCTGGAAAATGATAGTATGTCTTGAGGAGCCAAGGACGTCAGGTTGCGTGCATGAGGTGACATTTTATGCAAAGGTTGATGGCTAAATGGACATGGACTAGGGTGGATTCAATTAGGTTTTTTGGAATGGTAATGTTTTTTGTAGAGAAAGATGCTAACTTGCTACATAGCTCTATAGCTGTTTGATGGTGGTTGGATATGATATTGACCCCCCGAAAATCACTGAGGTTTGATGTTCGATGCTGATATGATGTAGTCAGCAAGTAGGGCTTTGTGTCTTTGAGGATATGTGTTTTGCATTGAACTAGCTTTGTTTTTAAGCTGTTGTAGGTCTGGGAACAGTACTGGCTATCTCAGGTGTACACCATTTTTGTAAAGTGTGTTTGGTCTTGTTAGTAGTCAGTGGGGTGATGGCTTCAACGCTTCGTACAGAACTCATTTTATTTTCTATTAAAAAGAGTTACCATCTTCCCATTTGAAAGATCCTCACAACCCTCCCCCACCCATCTTTGAATCTCCTTAGTTTGAATGTGCTAGAGAGGTGTGTGTTTGGACTTTGATTGTAGGTTCAATCACACTGGCTCCACTTAGTCATCCATCCGTGTAATGTTGATTTATTTTTTATTTTATTTTTATTGTTTATAGTGCGAATCTGGCCCGTAGGCAGCAGAGTGCTTTACAGAGTTAAGAAGTTCGAAACTAGAGTTGAGCTAGCATTTTTAAAATTAATGCAGTAATGTGGGGGATTGTCAGGATTTCAGTCCGGGGGAGGAAGCGATGAAAGAGCCATGTCGTCGCAATTTTGCAGAACTGCATGATGGAAGGGGCAGTACGAGCCTCCAGGGGAGTGAGTTCCAGAGTGGTTGGGCATAGCAGGAGAAGGACCGCTTTCTGTTCCTTTCCTTACAGGTAAGCATGGACTCTAACCTTTTGATGGTCAAGCTATGGGAGGTGCAGGGACCTCCTTAGATACAGAGTTTGGATGCCAGGTAAGATGGAGTTCCGTTGGAGACCAATTTGTATGTGATGCACATGGTTTTAAAGAGAATCCTCGCGGGAAGGGTGAGCCAGTGGAGATCACGTAGGATGGGGTGATGTGGTCAAATCTGTGGACACCCACGATATGACAGGCTGCGCCATTGGTGGGCAGCTTTGAGGGGAGCCAAGTACATGGCTAGGAGCCTGGCATTGAGTGCGTTACACCCGTCAATGTGTGAGATGACCAGTGCCTGGATTACTGTACGGAGGTTAGCAGGGGGATGAAGGGTTTGATTTTCCTAAGTGTGGAGATTTGAAGCCAGACGGTTTGGGCTTTCTTGGTCATATGTTTTTGGAGAGAGAGACTGCTATAGACAATGAAGCCTAGGGAATTGACTGAATTGGTCAGCTTGGGGGTGAATCCGTCTAGGTTCATGTTGTCGAGCCAGTTTTGGACAATCTGGTGTTTAGAGGGGGGCCGATAAGGACAAAACCAATTTTGGTGGCATTGAGCTTTAGGTATGCGGATGACATCCAGGTCTGGATGGTGTCCAAGCAGCAGCAGAGATGAGAGATGTCTTGAGGGCCAGTAACCTTAAGGTACAGCTGCGTGTCCTAAGCATTCTTGTGGATGGAGATGCTAAGGTGATTTAAGAGGTTTCCCAGTAGCTCCATATAAAGGTTGAAGTTATAATGGGTGAGAGAATGCAGCCCTGCGGTACGCCGCAAGATACCAATAGCATTTGGACCTGAACTGCCCCATTTGCATGGCTTGGAATCTGTTGGGGAGGTATGAGAAGAATTACTTAAGGATTTTTGCTGTGAGGCCCATCTGGTGATGAGGATCAATATGAGCTTGGGATGGTCGACCGTGTTGAATGCTGCTGAAATGACGAGGAAGACGAGGAGGCAGGAGTCAACTCTGTCCATAAGAGGAAGTGCGTCATCTATCACCTGAATTGTGGCAGTTTGTGTGCTACATTTGAGGCAGAACCCTGACTGGTAGTCACTGAGGTGGCCGAGTTGCTCGATTTTGGCAAGCAATTGATTGGCTACAGCCTTTTTTGTTGAGTTTCCCTATGAAATGGAGGCTTGTGATGGGTCTGTACTTTGCTAGGTCGCCAGGATTGCGTGAGGGCTTTTTCAAGAGGGGGTGTATCAGCCCTGTTTTTAGAGATCCCGGGAAAAAGTCTTCAGCAAGAGTGGCATTGATGATATTAAGAAGTGAGTTCGGGGCACAGCCTTGGAACTGTTTCATGATGGACAGGGAGGAGATTGTCCGAGTAAAATCTGAACAAGCGGGAGTTACCAGTGCAGTGTGACTCCTTGTAGGCCTTTTTGGAGTCGATAAAGTCCCTGATTTTGGCAGTTTTGTCAAGGAAGAAACTGTTAATGCTATTGCATTTCTCCAGCAAAGCCAGGACCTTTGGATCCGGGGTAGGCCTGGTGCAGTAGCTGACAATGTCGAAGAAGGCTCTGCTCCTGCTAGGGGCACCATAAATTGCGGTAATCAGCTTTTTGTGCAAGGTTTGCAGGATTTTGAGTGAGGAGAGGAGAGATACTCTGGATGGTGGGGTTCATGCCACCGTTTTTCCAACAGTCTGTTTGCCATTTTGTTCACCCAAGGTCAGGAGTGTACGAGGAGGTGGATGGTCTGGCCTTCATCCATGTGGTCTTTAGCAGGGGGTGGGTGTTAATTGGTAATTAGCGGCAAAATAGAAGGCTTCAAGGAGGTCCGAAGCATGTCCGGTGGAGGGGACGGGGACGGTGGACAGAGCTGGTTCAAGGAGGTACACAGGAAAGTGTTTGACAGAGCAGCGGGTGATCTCAGATTGTTTAGCCTGTCCCTTATGGGGCTGTTCGTAGTGTTGCAGGGTCAAAGGGATTGCCAGGTGGTCTGACCAATCGAGTGGGATGTTGTGGGCACAAGAGATGAGAGCCAGAGGGGTGAAGACGCGGTTGAACGTGTGCCCTCCTGTGTGGGTTGGAAAGGGGATGATTTGTTGGAGGTTGCACTAGTCGGCTAGTGTGTAAAGTAGGTCACGTAGGTGTTTAGAGGGTGGTGTCTCCGGGTTGTTGAAGTCCCAGAGGAGGATGTTGCTGGCGTGTGTGATTGATGCTGAGAAGATGAGGTTGGTGAATCCTCTATGAACAACAAACTGTTCCCGGCCTGATGACATTTCAGATAGTGCAAGAGCTAAGACATAGATAAGGAATGGAGGAGGAGAGTGGGAAGGAAATGGAAAAAAACAAGCGACTACCGTACTAGGCCTAACAACATTTCTGGTAGAGCCGGAGAAAAACAAAAGGTGAGGAGAGGGGTGCAGGAAGGGAGGGGAGGAACAAAACAAGCGACTATCGTACTAGGTCTGACGACATTTCAGATAGTGCTGGGAGGGGGGACAAGTAAGGGGAGGGGGAGGAGACAGACGAGGTTGCTATCATACTAGGTCAAGGGACAATTCTGATAGGGTAAGTGGTGGTAAAGGAATGTGGATAGGGACATAAACCAAGGACCGTGACTGGAGAGGAGGTTTAGATGGTTGGGTTAAATAGGAAGGATGACGGAGAGGGTTTGTAGGACTCCTTTCATTAGATATGAATGTGCACAAATACACTTATTATGTTACAGTAATCGTTGTAGTTACCCCCCTCCACCCCCAGGACCCCATATATCAACGATGCTGCATTTATCATGTTCCACCTAATATGACATATATATATATTTTGATTATACACACCTCTTTTGAAAATGAATTCTAAAAAATCTCATTGTTCCAGCACAGTGGACATGCTTTCTTACACAAGAGCTTTTTGGCACCAGCGCACTGAATGATGCACAACATGCTTGTGACTGGTGAACCCTGGTGTTGTTGCCCATTATGAACACAAAAGTGATGAGTGGAAGGTTTTGAATGAATCTGAACCACTGGCATTGCTCTGGGCAACCTTCCACACCACTGCTTTATAGCCCGTCTGCACCCTTGCAAAAGGGGTCCAGCCATATGCAAATCAGTCAGGTACTGCCACCAATGGTAGCAGCCCAGCCCAGACTGTTAGGCTAGGTCCCCGCTGCACAGAAACACAAGCAACCCCAGACATGTTTCAGCCTTGTTGGGCCTCCTCAGTGAGGTGTAGCTTGGTTCCCTATGGCACAGTGAGCAAAGGACCCACATCTGGGCATACCCTCTCTCACATAGTGAGACAAACTATGAACACAAAAGTGATGGGTGTAAGGTTTTAAATTAATCTGGACCACTGGCATTGTTCTGGGCAACCTTCCACACCACCGTTTCTTAGCGCGTCTCCGCTATTGCAAAAAGGGTCCAGCCATATGCAAATCAGTCAGGTACTGCCACCAATGGTAGCAGCCCAGCCCGTACTGCTTGGTCAGGCCCCCTCTGCACGGAAACACAAGCAACCCCAGAAATGTTTCAGCCTTGTTGGGCCTCCTCAGTGAGGTGCAGCTTGGTTCCTTATGGAGCAGCGAGCAAGGGACCCACGTCTGGGCATACCCTCTCTCACATAGTGAGACAAACTATGAACACAAAAGTGATGGGTGTAAGGTTTTCAATTAATCTGGACCAGTGGCATTGTTCTGGGCAACCTTCCACACCACCGTTTTTTAGAACATCTGCGCCATTTCAAAAGGGGTCCAGCCATATGCAAATCAGTCAGGTACTGCCACCAATGGGAGCAGCCCTGCCAAAACTGCTAGGCCAGGTCCCCTCTGCACGGAAACACAAGCAACCCAGACATGTTTCGGCCTTGTTGGGCCTCCTCAGTCAGGTGCAGCTTGGTTCCCTAAGGCGCAGCGAGCAAGGGACCCAGGTCTGGGCATACCCTCTCTCACATAGTGAGACAAACTATGAACACAAAAGTTGTTGCCCCTTAAACATCTTACTATTGTTTTGCTTTTAAAATAATACTTAAGCTCAACCACCAGGCAGCACTTAGTATATAAATGAGTGCTGCTTTATAGAAACTACATGTTCTAAAGACTAAGATCTGGAGAGAGCAACACACTCACATTTATCTCAATTCAAATGCCTGCAAATAGCAACATTGCTTCAAATAAGAAACTCAGGTTTGCTTCCTCACCAGAACAAACCTGCCTTAATTATTGAAGCAGCAAAGCAAGACATTGCAACATGCATTTTTCACATCACTTACAAACAGATTAGGCCTGCGTTTCCAGATGGTCCCTGATCATCCGGTAAACGTGACTGCACATGTTTCTGAAAATAATCTCTGTATTTGCACTCAGGTTTTCATTCAGACATATTCAGTATGGCTCACAAATTGTGAGAATTACTAATCACTCCTAGAAATAAACGGACAGCCATCAGGCAAAAGACTTCCGTTACACCCATTGGGCAAAGCAGTCCACGCGTATGCTTGACTGACTTTTAGATTTCACTTTTAGGTGTGCATGACGGGATGGCTGTGGATCCCTTACATTCATAATAGGGCTCTACCCCTCCCCCCCAAACAACTAAAAAGTACCATCTGTGCATTATGGACATGAAAGATACATTTTTCGGACAAATATCAGGGACGTCATTTGGGGGCTGCCAGGGACTGCAGCTGGGACCCATGTGGTCTCTCTTGCTACTCCTAAAAAAATTAAAATAACAAATAATGTGTTTTTTTAATAATCTGTACCTCCTGGGCTGTGGCCACCACCTGGTGTCTCTTTGTTTCCGGAGTGGCTGGCTTTCTTCTTCAGGCCTCTGAACAGGGGGTTCAACAAGTGTAACACTTTGAGCAGTGACCCTAAAAAAGAAAGAATAGGAATGGCAAATAATGTGTCTTTCTGGACTCATTAATGGTTTATTTCAGGCACACTTCTGGGGGTGAGTCACTGATTTAGTCTGTTCTTAAACACCGCAAATTCACAATGCAGACAAAAACTTCCAAAAAGCATTTAGAGCAGGATAAGCATCCATTTCGGACTATGCCTCATTACAAGGTTGGAGGTAGCCTTGCCGGTAAAACGGGCAGGGCTACCTCCAAACCGGCAAGAAAGTCCAGCACCCACGAATGGGCAATTACCAGGGTATTCCAACCCTGTTGCACCTAGTAATTACCCTTTCATGGGTGCCGAGCCGGTAGTTCCCCATTCCCATTTGAGCCCCAGAGGGCTACATGGGAATGGGGATGCCTATAGCACCGGTGCTACAGGCTTGCTGTGCTCGCGGATGCCTTTCATTCCGCCAGGTCAGTCCTGGCGGAATGAAAGGCACCCGCGAGCACAACTCAGAGTTTGCCGGTCCGGACACAACAATACCGGTAAGCTTACTGCTACCGTTGTATCTGGACCGGCAACCTTGTAATTAGGTCCATATGTATTTTGCTTTTCACAAGTTGCAGTTATAGCATGGTTTTTTTCTGCCATTGTCTCTGTTACGATCATCACAAGACATGATATGATATGATATGGCATTTATAACGCGCCTATACACAAGTGTTTCAAGGCGTGACGAGGCAAGGAAGGGGAAACAGAGGGGAGACAGAGACAACGATCCTACTATGCCAGGTGACATTAATTTATTTTTTATTTTTTACATTTGTAAAGCGCACTGCAGCCCACCGGCATCGAGGTGCTCTAAACGGAGTGTAAGAAGGCTTATTTAAGGGTTACAAACCCCCCCTCCCGGAAGAAGTGGTCTTGAGAACGATACAGTGTTACATATACAGCAGATGCGGTACAGATTACTTAGTTACAGAAAAACATGCACGGTTATATGAAGAGACTAGTTTTGATGGCCTTGCGCAAGTGCAGGAGAGGGGGGCATGGGGCACGGGGGAAGTGCAGGGGAAAGGGGAGGGGGCAATGCAGTTCATAGGATAGCAGTAAATATAGACAATTGGGCCTCATTATAAGTTCGCTGGTCCGGTAACAATGGTACCGGTAAGCTTGCCGGTACCGTTGTTACCGGACTGGCAAACTACAAGGTGTGACATGGCGGGCGGACCGGCACCCGTGAGCAGACCTACATGTTAGAACCAGCATCGTTATTAATGGCGCTGGTGCTACCAGCCTCCCCATTCCCATTGAGCCCTATGGGGCTTGAATGGGAATGGGGAGCATTTTTTACAGGTGCCCGGGAATGGACAAGTACCGGGTCTGGAAAGGCTGTAATGACCCGGTAATTGCCCATACCCGGGCGCCGGTAAAAAAAACTACTCCGGCGGCAGTCGTGATGGTAATAGTCGTAATGAGGCCCAGTAACTAAAGACAATAAATTAAAATACGGGCAGCTGGTGGCTGTGCAAGGGTAAGTGCAGACATCCGGTGTCAAGTGCTGGTAGGGGCTGTAGTACAGAAACAGTCACCAAGTGCAAAGTTGCCAGGGGGGCAGCGCAGGTGTGTAACTGGCAGGGCGGAGACCTGGGCCCGTGATCAGAGGGATCAGAGGGATAGCCAGGTAACCAGTGCAAATTTTGATTCGGCCAGGAGATCAGCAGGGAGGGGAGAGAGAAAGCAGAAGCAAAGAGGAAGGTCTTGAGGTGCTTCCGGAACCAGAGATGGTTCTCCTCAAGTTTCAGAGAGGCAGTGAGGCTGTTCCAGAGGGAGGCCCTAGCAGAAGAAAGAGATCTACCACCAACTCGCTGCTTGGAGAAGCGACTCACCATGAGGGAGTTGGAGGCGGATGAGCGGAGAGATCAAGAAGGAAGATATTTAGCAAGAGAGAGTTGGAGGTACCAGGGTCCCAGGCCCCAGAAGGCCTTGTGGACAATGCAGAGGGTTTTGAACTTAATTGTCGCGGCCACTTGGAGCCAGTGCAGAGATTTCAGTACTGGAGAGATACGATCCCTAGGTTGCCAAGGACTGGGTAACTTTTAATGAGCCCCTTAAAGTAAAAGAATGTGCTCACTTGTATATACATAAGTACTTCTTAGAGGATTACAGCTGCAGACCAGCTGACATTTTGAACACTTACCCCTGATGAGGAACAAACCTATAGCAAGTGTGAATCGCTGGAAAGGCTGACTCAGGTTCCGAGGTTGATACTTTGAGTAATTTTAAATTGAGTGAAAATAACACCTGTTGTTACAACGCTTAGAAGTGTGAGGAATCTGGCATGAAGACCCTTTTAACAAAACTGATATTTTATTTATTTATACAAAAACTTTATCAAGAGTTAAGGTTAATCGCACAACAAGTTAAGGTCTACAAGGAGTGTAATATACTTAAGCTGCAAACAATCACTGTATACCACTACAAATTCAACCACAACACTCGGAAATATAAACAGCCACTCCATAATAAAACTACAAATCCAAAGGTAACTGGCACTTTAACTATGACGGAAGTAACCGGCTTACTACTTCAATTGATTGTTAAGGTTGGATTCGAAAACACAATTAAATTATACAAACGTTTAATTTGTCTGTTGCAAAACATGCACAATTCAGATTTTGTTTTTCCACACCATGCATTTCCTGTATTATTATTTATGCAGTCATAATAGTTCCACAATGTTTTGCTACTTGGTACTAATTCAATTAATGGCAATTAATTCCTTTTAAATTAAATCAGTCTTTTACAGTCTTTTAACAATTTGGGTTAGGTGTTGCAATTAGTTGCATGTGTTTATGTTCATATTTCAAAGAAGTGTAAGCCAGTTGAATGAATTACCTAATTAATTATAGGTGTTAAAATAGTGGTGATTTTCCCACGGTAAGTGTGCTCATCATTGAAATTAACAAGAATTGCCTATAGGATTTCTTTATCATCTTGGTTTTCTCTGACACCCCATCCCCCAGCTGCTGTGATTGTGGTTGGGTGGGATTAATTTGCTTAAAGCGAAAATTTGATGCAATGAGTTCTACCTACTATGCAATGAGATGCCCGGCAATGTGTGCTTCTACATCAAACACTTCAATCATAAAGGCGTTAAATGTACTGAATACTGAAAGCATTCACTGGAGTCATGCGCTGGCTGCATTTCTTCTCGCTGCTGCTGTTTGAAAGAGTGAGCAAACCCAGAGAAACAATCAATGTAGGTAAAAACGCACAACGGTAAGTGCCCTTCCACATGAATGTGTAGGGTGGGTGTATTGCACCCCCAGAAGTGCCTGGAATAAATACAAATAATAATCAATAGAAACTTATTACAGTACACTCAAAAGTGTCCACATTATATGGTAAAAGAGCATTGATGGAGTGGACAGAAACCTGGGGCCCAGTAGATTGAGGTGATATGATATGGCATTTATAACGCGCCTATACAAAAGTGTTTCAAGGCGCGAAGAGTGAAGGGTGGGGAACAGAGGGAAGACAGAGACAATGATCTTACTAGGCCAGGTGACATTGAGATTGCACAAGTGCAGGGGAGGGGGGAAAGGGAAAGTGCGGGGGCAGTGCAGTACATACGATCAACAGTAATAAATAAATAGAATAAATAAACAATAGGTAAAAGGTGCAGCCAGCTTGTGCAGGGTTAAGTGCAGACATCAAGTGTCAAGAGCTGGTGGGGGCTGTAGGGATACAGTAACAGCCCCCAAGTGCATGGGTTGCCCGGGAGGCAGCACAGGTGAGCAGCTGGCGGGGGAGGGGACCTGGGCCCGAGAACAGAGGGTAGCCAGGTGACCAGTGCAGATTCAGTCAGGAGTTCAGCAGGGGAGAGGAGGAGAGAAAGCAGAAGCAAAGGGGAAGGTCTTGAGGTGTTTCTCTTTTTTTATTTTTTTATTTGGTTAGTTGAAAATGACAATTTTTCAAATATTTTTCAACAGAATTTGATACTAACAGTTCATTATCATACATAAGAAGGATACACATACTTTTACATTTCATTACATGAGTGCAAATTACAAAAAACTAAAAGTGACATGGTCAATTCATCATCATAATTACAATTAGGGGTTTTGTAAGAACTCTCAATAATCATGTTCAAGGGAGGAAAAAGCAGCATCTAAAATATTCATGGTCGCAATTCTGACTGATATTTTACGTGTAGCAAATATCTCGGACCAGAGTTCTTTGCTATTTCTCGTAATAAACATTTGTGGCATATGAGCTATAAGCATTATACGTTGGGATGAGAAAGGTATGCATTCAGTAATGATATGTTGAAGCGTTTCTTTGTGTAATTCTATTTTGTAGAAGCGACAATAAGCTAATTCTTTTTTAATTAAGCTTCTTCTGCCCAGGATTTCATTGACTGGCCATAAATTGAGGCGAAATCTCTGAATTTTTGTTCTTAGTTGAGCCGATGGACATTTGAAATAGTCAGCCATGGTACGCAATGGTACGCAACTTTTTTTGACCAAATCGATTTCTTTCAAAATCTTTTAGCTTTTGGCATTTTTCTTGCGTGAGCCACCAGTCAGCCTGCTATAATTTGACCTTGGCTCTGTTTGGATTTATAAGAAGAAGATTGATGGAAATACTCGCATCTTCTAATGCGTCTAAGATATGCGTTCGCCATTTCAATGGAAAAATCTTAGAAGTCAACAAGTGATTTGCTAGAATGGCAAGGCTATTTCGGCCCGTTAGTCCCAATAGACATTTACGCAAGGTGCACATTTTCCATGTTACTTGGACATGCATAGATAGCAAGCCCAGTTCGAACCTAAGTAGCATGGATGGCCTGCCTTTCAGCAAATTAAATACATTTTTCCAGAATTTAGATTCAAATTCATTCCAGAACTGTTGCAGTTTTGGTAAGGTTGCTTCTGCTCCATAAATCACAATAGGAACAACTTTTTGTTGGTAAAAAGACATTACATGTACACAAGTAAATTTGCCATATTTATGCAAAAGAATTTTCCCTTGAGCTGTTAGGATAGTGACTTTAGAGGTTAATGTCGCCTCATGAGTTTTGTCAGATGTGGAGTTGCTGAGCATTACTCCCAAATATCTATATTTAGATACAATGTTCAGTGCTTGTTTTCCTATTTTCCAGTTAAACTTCTTAGAGAATTTTGACTTTGGTTTCCCAAATTCAATGATTTGTGTTTTATCATGATTTATTCTTAAGTTGTTCTTGGATGCGTATTGAGCAAGTTGGTCAAGCAGTTTTTGTAACCCACTAGGGGTTTGACAGAGGAGCACCAAATCATCAGGATAGAGTAACCATGCTATTGTGCATCAGCTGAAACGGCAACAAAGTGGTCTCCCATGTCTAATATGAAGAGGTTAAAAAGTGTAGAAGTGAGTATGCAACCCTGCTTAAGGCCTTGTTCGGTCGTGATGCTGTTTGATAGGAGGCCTTCCATATTTATCTTAATCTATACTGAGGTGTTTGTATGAAGAAGAGTCACTATTTTGACAAGCGATCGGGGGCAGCCTTAATTAATCATCTTGGTTTGAAGTATCTCCCAGTCAATCGAATGAAACCCCCTGTGGAAATCAACAAATGCCATGTACAGAGGTTGCTTCTGTGTGGCGTAGGTCGACTTCAGGGTATTTAATAATGATATGTTGATTGCAGTCCCTAGGCCGGCCACAAACCCTGTTTGAAAAGGGTCTCTCCTGCTGGAGGCCAATGAACATGCATTTAGATCTCGAAGCACCAAACGGCAATAGATTTTTCCCAGGCCATCGAATAATGCAATTCGCCTGTAGCTCATAGGATTCTGTCAATCCCCCTTCTTATAAATTGGGACTATGATCGAATGTTGTAATTCATGGTTATTAATGAATTATCAAAAACAAGGTATAAAGAATTGAGGCCCAGAGGTCTGGGTGCTTTTTCAAGATGGCATTAGATAAGCCATCCGGACCTGGGGCACTGGATGAGCTGGCCTTGTTGATGTAAATTAGGACATCATCTTTGTCAAAATCCAAAGCAAATCTGGAAGTTAGTTCTGTTGATCCCAAAGCAGAATGGATCAAAGGGGCTGCATAAAAAGACGAGAAATTATTAATCCAATTTTGTTCAGTGACCCCATTAATTTGAGTGGCTAGCTGTGATGAATTGCTGATAGAATTTAATATCTTTCAGATTTGACTTGTATTTTTGTTCTGCAACTCTTTTAACATCAGCTCTCCATCTTTCCGATGGGTTGAAATTTTGTGCTCACGAACCCAATTCTTATAAGCGGTTTTAAGAGCACAAAGAGCAGTAGTTCTAAGTGCTGTCAGTAGCAGGTTTTCCTATTTTTAATAACATGATCATATTCTTGAGTCATGTGAGATCTGGTATTCTGAATTGTAGCAAAAAGCTGCATTTGGTCATAACAGCCCAGATCACCAACACAATGTGTTTCTGTGAAACTCTTGAAATTCAATTCTAAGTGCTCTCGATAATGACCATCTTAATCTATTTAGACTGTTATTTGTTTCAATCATGCCTGGCATTACACTCTGCTTACGCTCTGCAAACATCATATCTACATTTAACTTAAATGTAAGAGGGTTGTGATCACTGATATTTGTTGGAATTATTACAAAGTCAGATGTACAATTGAACAAATGTTAAGTTACATAAGCATAATCAATTATGGCAGCCTGAGTTCCTCTATGCCAGGTGGCGCGTGGTGGGGATTCAAGATTATTGGACCCGTTCAATAGTGTTAAATTCCAAGTTTTAACAAAGTTGTTCCTCAAATAAACTCGTTCATTGTTTTTCTAGTATTTTTTGTCAAACAGATGCAAGTTCAAATCTCCTACCACAATAATATGAACAATTCCAAGGGTAATCATAATATTTACCATTAGACCATTTAGTTCTC
This sequence comes from Ambystoma mexicanum, assembly GCF_040938575.1. Lineage (NCBI taxonomy): Eukaryota > Metazoa > Chordata > Amphibia > Caudata > Ambystomatidae > Ambystoma > Ambystoma mexicanum. Next base: position 181,796,067 of record NC_090930.1, on the reverse strand, counting down.
TAAAGAATAGCATATTTGAAATACACATCGGATTCCAATAGAGTTTAACACATGCCATCTTTAATGATCGAATGGTTAAGTGTGTAAATTGTATGGAAGAATTAGTTCTAGTTTATGAGTTTGATCGAATATTCACTAAGGAATTTGTAGCTGTCATTAATTCAGACATAGGTCTCCCCTTTGTTGCTCATTTGGCAGGTTGCAAGTAGATATCATCATTTTCCCAGGTGGGCAGAGTTATCAGCCACGTTTCCTGAAGTAATATGACATCATACTCTCTTAAAATACTTTGGGGATTATTAATCAAATGTCTGAATCCACGGGTGTTCCAGCTAATTAACGAGATTGTTTGATGGTATGTTGGACCTTCTAGTTAGACTCTCGTGGTATGGCTACAATCTCAAAGTCTACTTTCATCTTCTAAGGTATTGCATTTGGCCATCGTATTTACGTGACCCTGAGAGTTCTTAAAACAGGATTTTAACGGGATTTTCGGCTCAATGTTTGTTGTGATCACAAAACCTAGATTATATAATGCACTTTTGGCTGCCCAGATTATGTTTCGTATAATTGATGATTTGAACCACATTAAAGCTGTACCTAAATTTCGTTCATTGGGGAATTCAATTAGATCTTGATCATTTGATGCAATGGCCCTCATTACGACCCTGGCGGTAAGGGGTTTACGCCAGCGTTAGCTGCGCCGACCCCTTACCGCCAATTCCGAGTTCCCAGAGCGCCATGGTCACTTTTCCGCCCGCTTTTTGCGGGCATAAAAATCCATGGCGCTATGGGACCTTGGTGTTAATTACGCCACCGTAATGTACGGTGGCGTAATTAACGCCTTCCCCACTCCCATTGAGCCCTATGGGGCCGAAATGGGAATGGGGAAGGGTAAATGGGTCAATGGGGACTTACCGCCCCGCCGACCTCGGAATGGGGCGGTAAGTCCGCCATCCGCCATGGCGTAAACGGACTTTACGCCATGGCGGAAAAGTCCGTCGATGGCGGAAAAAATCCGCCAGGGTCGTAATGAGGGCCAATGTCTTTTAGAGTTGGTATATCTGCAAAAAGCATCAGGATACTTAGCCTATTCATAATATAATTTGAAAGGCATCTGCTCGATATGTGATCAGCAAGGAGTGTCTTGTTTCCGTTCTTTTTTTTATTTTGCTGAAGGTGCCATAGGTCGTTTTGCATTTACCTTGTGATGTTGCATGGTTGTTTGTGGGTTAGTTATCTGTGAAACTTTCAGAAGATTGCTGGAGCTACCCAGTATTATTGTCGGGGATCTGCTTTTAGCATAAGCTTCCCATAGTCGAGCAATAGAATCTTTAATGTCATCTAACTCCCCAATATGATAATTATTGGATTTCTTGGGGCTTGTTAGTCACTCAAACGTTTTTAACTCACACTCAGCAAAGGATACCTTTTCACTAGGAAGGACAATAGCATTGTTGGATGAAGTTTGTGGTGCAGGAGGGCTGGCCAACAAGACAGTGCTTTTAGCCAACCCATTTTTTATGATGGGTGGACAAGGTGGTTCAAATTTAAATTGTTGCATATAGATGTCTATCTCGCGTCTTAACGCTGCTCTGCCATCAACCATTTTTTTAATGATGCATCACCCTCATTCTCCATCAGAGTTTGAGAGCTGCTCGACAGCAGCAAGGGGAGGGTTTTATTCTGAGTCGAGGCAGCTGTCTGAATTTCTTCTGCTATCTTGACTTATTCATCAAGTGGAGAATGAATTGGGATAACCATAGGTGGTGCATGGCAATTGAGTTGCTTGGATTTATTCACCTGAGCCAAGGTGACATATTTTTTCGTTATGGCAGTAGACGCCAACGTTAGTCTATTAGTTGGTTTGGCCAGATTTTTTATGAATCGTCTAGTAGATCCATTTGCATCGGTTTTAGACGTTTCATTCGTTAATCATTTGATAATTTATTTTGCTGTCTAATGTTTCAAATAGTTTGGCAAGAGACATCAGTGCAACATTCATTATTTCTAACGTAATTTGTGTTGACTTAGTCATTGATAATTTGTCTGATGATGCTGGTAAATTCGCACTCGGTTTACGAGAAGTCGGTGCTATGTAGTAAATAGCAAGGGCAGAGATGTTACAGCTTGAGTGTTGAAACATATCAGGAAAATTTGAGAGATCATGATAATCTTCTCTGATCGAGAAACAAGAGTTTATCGAGTCAAGCTCTATAACCGCTTCCTCTATAGCCATTATGTTTGGGGCATCGGGAACCACAATGACCGGTATACCACATTGTGCATTGCGTAGAACCATGCTATCTGTAAGTGAAATATTAATATTTATAAGGTTAGGGTTTGCAACTTCAAATTCCTCGGCTCCATTAGCAGTTTCAAGCTGCTCTCGTTCCAACGTATTTGCTGATGTACGAGTTGCAATGCCATCCGTTCATACCATTGTTTCCTTTGTTGAAAGCGGTAATGCAGATGGATGTCCCCAAATCCATAAGTATGAATGTCCGTATTATTTGTTGATATTGACTTTCTTTTTTAAGATCTTGTTCTTGCATGAGAGGTCCGAGCAATCAGTGTTGAGCAGATGTTAGTGACCATGCCTCCTCTAATAGAGTCATCTTGATAAGGTTGTGTCTCAGACATTATGCTTTGTCTCATAAGTGGCAGCATATCAGTTGTGAGATGGTAAAGAACCTTTTATCAAAGCGCCATACTTACACCTGTTAGACTTTTGGAGCTGCAAGGTAATTACCAAATATGGAGCTTGACGTTGCAGGAAACGTGCCTCGAGGAAGCACCTCACCCAAAGCCCCGGACGCCGCAGCAAAGCTAAATATAAAGAAATAAAGATGTTTAGGCTCACGGTATGAGTGGTATGAGTAGTATATACAGTGAGCCACAGATAATTATCAGTCTAAGACTCAAAATACCGTGAATTGATCCGTTGCACATACAATTGCAAATGAAGTAATCGCAGAAGTCCAATGGGAGCGGGCAAAGCGGTGCTTCACGGGTGCTTCCTCGGTGCGCGTGCGCTGGTGCGCGCGGGTGCCCAAATTTGTACGTGAAGACCGATGGGCTTGGCTTATTTCTCAAAACAAGCTAAATATAAAGAAATAAAGATGTTTAGGCTCACAGTATGAGTGGTATGAGTAGTATATACAGTGAGCAAACAAAGGGGGGTCTGGGAATCTCTCTACCAGCACGAACACAGCCCAATGACCTGTTCTTGGGTGAATAACCCCTGGGAGAGACTCTACCAAGTCTTTAGCTCACTGTCCTTTTCACAGAGAAGAAATTTCCCCGCATATCAGCCTTTGTCCTGCCCAGGGGCAGTCCAGCGCCGAAATGCTAGGCAATTCTCCTCTGAACAAGAGTACCATCAGTAACCCCATACACGTGTTTCAGCCTTGTTGGGCATCATCAGTGAGGTGAAACTGTTGCCTCTCTAAGAACAGTGAGCAAGGGGTCCACGTCTGGATTGCCCTGTTAACACAGCCCAATGACCTGTTCTTGGGTGAATAACCCCTGGGAGAGACTCTACCAAGTCTCAGAGGAGAATTGCCTAGCATTTCGGCACTGGACTGCCCCTGGGCAGGACAAAGGCTGATATGCGGGGAAATTTCTTCTCTGTGAAAAGGACAGTGAGCTAAAGACTTGGTAGAGTCTCTCCCAGGGGTTACTCACCCAAGAACAGGTCATTGGGCTGTGTTCGTGCTGGTAGAGAGATTCCCAGACCCCCCTTTGTTTGCATACATTAACTTTGGGTTTCACCCTAAGTTAAAAGGGCAATCCAGACGTGGACCCCTTGTTCACTGTTCTTAGAGAGGCAACAGTTTCACCTCACTGATGATGCCCAACAAGGCTGAAACACGTGTATGGGGTTACTGATGGTACTCTTGTTCAGAGGAGAATTGCCTAGCATTTCGGCGCTGGACTGCCCCTGGGCAGGACAAAGGCTGATATGCGGGGAAATTTCTTCTCTGTGAAAAGGACAGTGAGCTAAAGACTTGGTAGAGTCTCTCCCAGGGGTTACTCACCCAAGAACAGGTCATTGGGCTGTGTTCGTGCTGGTAGAGAGATTCCCAGACCCCCCTTTGTTTGCATACATTAACTTTGGGTTTCACCCTAAGTTAAAAGGGCAATCCAGACGTGGACCCCTTGTTCACTGTTCTTAGAGAGGCAACAGTTTCACCTCACTGATGATGCCCAACAAGGCTGAAACACGTGTATGGGGTTACTGATGGTACTCTTGTTCAGAGGAGAATTGCCTAGCATTTCGGCGCTGGACTGCCCCTGGGCAGGACAAAGGCTGATATGCGGGGAAATTTCTTCTCTGTGAAAAGGACAGTGAGCTAAAGACTTGGTAGAGTCTCTCCCAGGGGTTACTCACCCAAGAACAGGTCATTGGGCTGTGTTCGTGCTGGTAGAGAGATTCCCAGACCCCCCTTTGTTTGCATACATTAACTTTGGGTTTCGCCCTAAGTTAAAAGGGCAATCCAGACGTGGACCCCTTGTTCACTGTTCTTAGAGAGGCAACAGTTTCACCTCACTGATGATGCCCAACAAGGCTGAAACACGTGTATGGGGTTACTGATGGTACTCTTGTTCAGAGGAGAATTGCCTAGCATTTCGGCGCTGGACTGCCCCTGGGCAGGACAAAGGCTGATATGCGGGGAAATTTCTTCTCTGTGAAAAGGACAGTGAGCTAAAGACTTGGTAGAGTCTCTCCCAGGGGTTACTCACCCAAGAACAGGTCATTGGGCTGTGTTCGTGCTGGTAGAGAGATTCCCAGACCCCCCTTTGTTAGTATATACAGTGAGCCACAGATAATTATCAGTCTAAGACTCCAAATACCGTGAATTGATCCGTTGCACGTATAATTGCAAATAAAGTTCTCACAGAAGTCCAAGGGGAGCGGGCAAAGTGGTGCTTCACGAGTGCTTCTTTGGTGCGTGCGCGCTGGTGCGCGTGGGTGCCCAAATTTGTACGTGAAGATAGATGGGCGTGGCTTATTTCTCAAAACAAGGGTGAAATGATCCGTTTCACGTATAATTGCAAATAAAGTCCTCGCAGAAGTCCAAGGAGAGCGGGCAAAGCGGTGCTTCAAGGGTGCTTCCTCGGTGCGCGAGGTGTTTCCGGAACCAGAGATGGTTCTCCACAAGTTTCAATTAGGCAGGGATGCGGTTCCAGAGGAAGACTCAGTTGAAAAAATAGATCTACCACCAACTCGTTGCTTGGAGAAGCGACTGACCTTGAGGGAGTTGGAGGCGGATGAGCGAATAGCTTGGGAGGGAAGATATTTCGGAACAGAGAGTTGAAGGTATTGAGGCCCCACACCTCAGAAGGTCTTGTGGACAATGCAGAGGGTTTAGAACTTAATCCTCGCAGCCACTGGGAGCAGGGCCATCTTAAGCATTTCTGGGGTCCTGGGAATGGACATCTTTTGGGCCCCACTCCACCAAACCAAAGGAATTAAGTGATCAAGAATATCTGGTGGCACCCTCGCCCCCACCGTGATCAAAACCTATAGGTTGATATGCTGCCTCTCAAAGCATGTTTACTCCCTTCAAGTCCCCTTACCCTCTTCATTCTTGCCCTAATACACTGGTACACAAGTAGCATTTGAAGGCCAACATCTACGGCTACATCTACAAAGAGGTTACTTCTCTTCTAGTATAGAAACGGGATACATTTTATCAATAGCATCCGGGAAGGTATGCAGCCTGTAGTATTAATACAGGACTCTGTGTAAAAGGTACATTTAACCCAGAATAGGCAGATAACTCACATTAGCTGCCTCAGAAAATGCAAAAGTGCTCAAGCATAGATAGAATAGACCAATTGTAAGGAAGGAGAAATCTACACATAGCATAGCATGGATAGTGAATGCAGATTAGAAGCTACCAGGACGGCGTCTCTATCCAGGCAGACTGAGATTAGAAATGGGACATGGTTTTCAAATAGTGTTGCCATTAGAGATCAAGGGAACAAGTGCCTGTGGTGTGCAGTATATCAATGCTCACTATTATAGTAGAAGCAACCCTATACTCATGAAACCATGAGGGCTTTTATGAAGATCATACCCTGAGAAGGAAATCACTCTGAAGGACTGACAATTTTGAAATGTTTAGGGACTGGCAATTCTGAGAGGTTAGGCAATGAAAGATTAAATGAGATGCCCAGGATCACACATTGCTCAAGTGGTGAAGCTAGGATTTGTGCCAACTATACAATTTCTGCATTTGAACACTTTCTTTTCCAGCTCTTACCATCTACTAAAACAATCTCATTTTATAAAACTGACTTGCAAAGTACACAAATTACATTTCCAAACCTGACCATTTTTAAAACCAAAATATTACAGAAGGGTGTTACGCAAAATGGGAATGATTCTAGCTTCATTCTCTCCATCATCAAGGGAAGTATATAAGTACCGGCATACCAATCAATGTGATTTAACAGATGTAATCTATGTATGTCTTTTGTACTTTTAAGCTTTAAATACTTCCAAAACAATGACTTGTGAAATAGTTATTCATAAACGTGCAGAAAAACCTTTCACTTTTATACAAAAAGCTAATCTTTTTTGTGTCAAACGAGCAGACCTTAAAATATGCTTGCCCAACGCCTACAACATCTAATCCGCTCTCTCCTGTCTACCATCCCTTCCACTCAAATAGCCTACATAAGAGGAAATATCAAGGAATGGGCTAAATGATGCCACCAGCATCCAAGAAGGCACACCTCACAGAAGACAGCACAGTAATGCAAGAAATATTATATAATTTGACCAGGATCACTGTATTGTCTGCTGGAAAAGCCAGGATACAAGCATGAACACTTTGGTTCCACAGTCTTGAATTTGGATACTTATTCACCTCTTGGAATAATAGTTTATGCTCATCTTTGGAGGGGATTGCCTAGGTTTTAGAATGCCCCATCTAAATAAACCAATTTCTAGACCTTCACCATACAAATGACATGTTAATTTTTATAGCAATCCCTATCTGGTGCAGGAACATTGCTGATAACAGAACCTTTTATGCTGCAAAACCACGTGCAGATGGAGGTATGTTTATAAACTTCAGACATAGGAAAGGTGCAGCTAGCCTTGCTGGAATATGCTCTTGTAATCTTTCATATGAACACATATCTCTGCAATGAGTGCTTAAGACACTGAGCTAACTTCGGAACCATTGTGGCACTCAATTTATCAATGTGGATTTCAACTTCGGCTATTGCACATGATCAACATAATTCCCACAGGAAGGAAAGAATGCTACAGAAGTGGAAGAAATACAAAAAATTGTGGGATCGCTACCAAGTTGTGTGCGCTCTTTTCCACTCTCAAATTTCAAACAAAATATATATAATAAAAATACGAAGGGGTCGGCAGCAAGTGATATCACTCCCTCAAACTTCCCACAAAGTTTGTACAAAGTAGACAAAAATTTTTCAGAGTTCGGGAGGATATCTCGCGCTCACACCAACAACTTTTTGTAAACCCTATTATCACTAATGCTACAATTCTTCTGAATAGGTACAAAAAATTTTCTCAAGTTGCATAACAGTTGTCAAATATATTATTTAATTTTGACTTTCAAAGTGTAGAACAGCCGACACGTGTTTCGACCTTTGGTCGTTATCAAGGCTGCATAAATCATTACATTCATGAAATATATCATAAAAAAGAAAAAGAAAATTCGAGAAACCATACCATATAGTGCCAACATGTCAGATCAGGATATGGGAAAATTCACGCCATAAGCAAGATGTAAAATGAAAATTCAAAGAAAAATAAACAAAAGACAATAGTTTAGTTTTTCCACATAGAAAAAATATAAAAATGGGTAAATAAATACATTAATTCTGTGTGTTCAACATGGTACCCAATTATCATCTGATTGTGTAATAATACTCAACCCCAATATATTAATTTACACAAATTACTGGTTATCACCCTGTGACGCCATTCCAACATGACCAGAGAGTATGTGAATATTCCAAATACATCATTGAACAATAAAGTTGCAACTTACCCTCTCTATATCAATAGATTGTATCTTCTGTCTTAGTATAGTAGACCCTTTAGGTTAAAATTAAGTAATATGAATTACATAAGCATTTTATCCTATATTGGAACATAAATTAAAAAATAAAATATTCACCAACCTGAAAGTCTATGTTGCTAACATGCCATATGTTCCAATGGTCTTAACATTCCATAAAAATTTTTTTTTATCCAATATTGGCTTTCTCCTACAAAAAATAAATGTATTATGGTAATTGTGCTTCATAGGGTTAACTATAGATCCCCCATGTGCTGTCATTTCAAATATATTGTTTGAGCAAAATGATATTTTATTGTGTTTAGTTCCCATACACACATCATGAGTTACTTAAAAGACCTCCCCCAAACATACCAAAAGGAAAGTTCATTATATCTTGCTTATGAATCTCCATAGGCTTACCTATACATGGGCTGGATCCCCGAACTTCAATATACTAAGGTGGTCCCACGAGGTTTTCCTTCCATTTAAAAGCATTGTCACTCGCGAAGTCGCGGGCCGCAACGCGATGACGTCACGCGCACGCACGCGCGATGACGTCACGCATGCGCGATGACGTCACGCGCATAATCGCGCGATGACGTCACGCGCACGTCCGCGCGACAGCGCCTCATATACGCACAATTAGCGTGATACGAACAAATATAAATAATTCTTGTTCATTAACTAAATCGATCAATTGTGGATATCCAATGTCTTAATACTGATAAGGCTACTCTAACTCGAATTTAACTTGCTGTATCGGTTAATACAAAATGAGATAATAAAACCACAATTAGTTCTACAATTACATCCTCATGATGTATATGCGTCCTTGAGACATATGTGTTTCATTACAACCCTTAAATTATTTGTATAATCTACATTTTCACTAATGAATGCATGGGATCCTATCTTCTGATACGAGCATTTAAATCTTATTCCTTGGCTGCTACTTCCACTTCAAATTTAACTAGCCATATTGGTTAATAAAAAATAATACAATAGAACCATACCTAATTCTGCACTTACATCCTCATGATGTGTATACGTCCACCAAACACATAAATTTCATTACATCCCTGAAATTACTTAAATGATCTATACTTTCACTAATGAGTACATGAGATCCTATAATTTCAGATCCCATACTTTCAAAGCTCTGGTAAGGCAGGAACAGCATCACAGGTTGTGATAATTACAGTTGGTGACATTACCGATAATGCTGGTTACATTCATTTGTAAATCAAAAAGGAGAAAGATTGTCGATCATATTACTTTATACGAAAACATGCATTTCATGGTCCTGATTAAGACCGACTGTGGTACTCCTGAAATAACAAATTAGTTTGCTCTCTTGTTGCCTGAGTTTGAGCCTAAGATTTCCACCCCGTTTACCCATCTTCACTTGCATGAGACCAATGAATCTTATATCCTCCTGGCTATCCAACTGATGTTGCAGCTGCCAATGAATGGACATTGGTGTCATGGGGACACTACTCTTCAAACTAGCCAAATGTTCCCTTACTCGTATTCTCAGTTGCCGAATAGTACTACCAATATAAAGCTTACCACATGTACATATAATGGCATAAACAACAAAGCTCGTTTTACAGTTAATAAACTGCTTAATCTTAATTGTCATTGCATTATCATCTGTAAAGGAGTCACAATTAGCATGCGCATATTTGCATTGGTTGCAATTACCACATTTGAAAAATCCCTTCTTGCCTTTAAGCCAAGTACCTTCAGTACTATCTGTCTGAACATCCAAAAAGGAGGGACTCAATTTCTGTTTAATACTGTGTGCTCTCGTGAAAATAAATTTGGGTTTCTCAGTCAGAAAAGGTAACAAATCCTTGTCAAGTCTCAAAATATCCCAATGTCTAGACACCATTTTATACAGTAAGGATGAGTCTTGCGAAAATTGAGTTATTATAGAGATACAATCACTCTCAGGTTTCTCTTTCACACGGTCACATAAAAGCTCCAATTGACTACACTCTTTGTACTTGTCTACCGCTTTCTTAATACATTTCAGGTTATATCCTCTCTTTTGGAATCTTTGCGTGAGCAGATCAGACTCCCTCTGATAATCCAAATCCAAACTACAATTCCGCCTGGCCCGATAAAATTCCCCAGCCGGGATATTATCGATTGTTGATCTCTGATGACTGCTTCTTGCATACAGTATTGAATTGACTTCTGTTGGTTTACGATATGTATGTGTTTCAATTTGCCCATTGTTCACAAAAATGTGCAAATCTAAAAAGTCAATGCTTTGTGGGCTCACTAGACCTGTAAACCTAATACCAAATTTGTTATGGTTAGTATGTAGCACAAAGGTATCATATAAATCAGGAGACCCTTTCCATACAATTAAAATATCATCTATATATCTTCTCCATGCTATTAGATTCGTTTGAAAGATCTCCTGATTGTAAATATGTGTTTCTTCAAATTGGGCCATAAACAAATTCGCCAAAGATGGCGCAAATCTAGCTCTTTTTGCACCAAGGGGTAACATGTCGAACCCTTTTAAGAGTAGCTACACTACAGCAGAAACTCTCAAACAGAAATGTATTAGATTGGAACGTTTGTCGAAAAAAGAAATTAATAAGTATTGGGAACATGCGTCTTTGACGAATTATTTAGAAAACAGTATTATCCCTCGAGGTTTGAGAGTTTTGATTTTTCCTAATTTTGACAATGATGAGGATGCTGATCTGGCAGAAGATTGGGAGAAGAATCTAAATCAGAGTTCTAAAACTATGTTAGAATTACTAATAACCCATGCTACAAGAGAGCACAAAAGAGTCATAATATCAATTAATAAACTTAAGGAAGAAATAAAAACTATGCCTAATGCCGAAACTACTAAAATAAAAAACTATGAGAAAATGAATGAAATTTTGCGAGAATATCAAGACGACATTAAATTGAGGAAATTTAGAAAATACTTCAGAGATGACAAGGATTACAGACAGCAACGTGTATATACTTTTCAAGCGAAATATGATAACATAATACCACAAACTAGACCTAGGTCTTCCAATACTACACCTGCCAGCTCAGATCCTGATTCAGAGGAAGAAGTTAGAGAAGGTGAAGCTAATAATCAAGAAGATATAGAATCCACACGCAGTGGAGGTCAAAGTTTTTTAGAACAAATTCGCAGACACAAAAAGGGAAACATACGATTTATAAATTCAAAACAAGTCAGATTTACAATACCACCAATAGGCACTACACCAATACCAGGTGCCACACAAGGGGCAGGAGAGGGGGCAAGCGGAAGCGGGAGTGGAAGCTCCGACGAAGATCAGGGTCGGCCAGGAATTCTGACCAGATCGAGCAGCAAGAAACGTCAGATGAACTAGTAAATTGTGACTTGGTCATTAATTTATCAGATAAATGTCTTTCGGAGGCTGAACATGCTGTGTTGAATAAAGGATTTTCTTTTGCACCAGGCGTCAGAACAGATTTTGTGAATTTTCAGATAGATATTTTCAAATTTATCAGGAAATTAAAACTGAAAAATTTTTTTGCAACACAGGTACAAACATTTCAACCTAAGACCACTCTGAGCCCACTTAGTACATATACCATTTCAGACATTCATAATATTACCACCTTGACTGCATTAGCTGAAGAAAGGACAGTGGATTTTGAATCTATTTGTTCATCACTTGGTGTTAACACTAGACACCTTAATCTCAAAGAATTGAAGCTTAAGTCTAAATTCACACCCAATTTAGGAACAGAAAATGTAATTGAAACCTTTCACAAGGCAATCATTAAGGATATATACAAGCATATGGATAGCAGATCCAAGAAAATCAAGCGACTTAAAACTAATTTGAGTCAAGAGGAATTGATAGCTTTAGAAGCTTTAATGAATGACAAGAGCATAACTATTAAAGAAGCGGATAAGGGGGGCAACATTGTGGTGATGAATACGCAGGATTATATAACTATGGCAATGTCCCATTTGAACACTCCACAATGCTATACCCCTCTAAAATCTAATCCAACGAAGAGAATTGTTGCTGAACATTTGGAATTAATTCAGTTATGGTATGACAGTGGCTTTCTAACAGAGGATGAAAAGAGTTTTTTGACTAATACAGAACCCACCATGCCCACTATGTATTTTTTACCTAAAATACATAAGAGTTACGAAACTTTACCAACAGTCAGACCTATAATGAGTGGGATAGGGTGGGTCACGGAGGGTATGTCCCAATATTTGGATGAAGCCTTAAAACCCTATGTTCTCAAAATGAAATCTTATGTTAGAGACAGTGCACACGTTTTGAAATTTTTCAAATCCTTTAAATGGGAATCAGACTATCTTTTGGCTACTCTTGATGTTTCAGCGCTTTATACTAGCATAGATCATGATCTAGCAGTTCAAACAATTGACTACACCTTTGGGAATTCTTCTGCTTCTTATATGCAGCATATACAAATGCTTAAAAGTTTTCTTAAATTTACTTTGCAAAATAATGTATTCATTTTCAATGGACAGTATTATGCACAGGCCAAAGGAGTGGCCATGGGAGCTAAATTTGCGCCATCTTTGGCGAATTTGTTTATGGCCCAATTTGAAGAAACACATATTTACAATCAGGAGATCTTTCAAACGAATCTAATAGCATGGAGAAGATATATAGATGATATTTTAATTGTATGGAAAGGGTCTCCTGATTTATATGATACCTTTGTGCTACATACTAACCATAACAAATTTGGTATTAGGTTTACAGGTCTAGTGAGCCCACAAAGCATTGACTTTTTAGATTTGCACATTTTTGTGAACAATGGGCAAATTGAAACACATACATATCGTAAACCAACAGAAGTCAATTCAATACTGTATGCAAGAAGCAGTCATCAGAGATCAACAATCGATAATATCCCGGCTGGGGAATTTTATCGGGCCAGGCGGAATTGTAGTTTGGATTTGGATTATCAGAGGGAGTCTGATCTGCTCACGCAAAGATTCCAAAAGAGAGGATATAACCTGAAATGTATTAAGAAAGCGGTAGACAAGTACAAAGAGTGTAGTCAATTGGAGCTTTTATGTGACCGTGTGAAAGAGAAACCTGAGAGTGATTGTATCTCTATAATAACTCAATTTTCGCAAGACTCATCCTTACTGTATAAAATGGTGTCTAGACATTGGGATATTTTGAGACTTGACAAGGATTTGTTACCTTTTCTGACTGAGAAACCCAAATTTATTTTCACGAGAGCACACAGTATTAAACAGAAATTGAGTCCCTCCTTTTTGGATGTTCAGACAGATAGTACTGAAGGTACTTGGCTTAAAGGCAAGAAGGGATTTTTCAAATGTGGTAATTGCAACCAATGCAAATATGCGCATGCTAATTGTGACTCCTTTACAGATGATAATGCAATGACAATTAAGATTAAGCAGTTTATTAACTGTAAAACGAGCTTTGTTGTTTATGCCATTATATGTACATGTGGTAAGCTTTATATTGGTAGTACTATTCGGCAACTGAGAATACGAGTAAGGGAACATTTGGCTAGTTTGAAGAGTAGTGTCCCCATGACACCAATGTCCATTCATTGGCAGCTGCAACATCAGTTGGATAGCCAGGAGGATATAAGATTCATTGGTCTCATGCAAGTGAAGATGGGTAAACGGGGTGGAAATCTTAGGCTCAAACTCAGGCAACAAGAGAGCAAACTAATTTGTTATTTCAGGAGTACCACAGTCGGTCTTAATCAGGACCATGAAATGCATGTTTTCGTATAAAGTAATATGATCGACAATCTTTCTCCTTTTTGATTTACAAATGAATGTAACCAGCATTATCGGTAATGTCACCAACTGTAATTATCACAACCTGTGATGCTGTTCCTGCCTTACCAGAGCTTTGAAAGTATGGGATCTGAAATTATAGGATCTCATGTACTCATTAGTGAAAGTATAGATCATTTAAGTAATTTCAGGGATGTAATGAAATTTATGTGTTTGGTGGACGTATACACATCATGAGGATGTAAGTGCAGAATTAGGTATGGTTCTATTGTATTATTTTTTATTAACCAATATGGCTAGTTAAATTTGAAGTGGAAGTAGCAGCCAAGGAATAAGATTTAAATGCTCGTATCAGAAGATAGGATCCCATGCATTCATTAGTGAAAATGTAGATTATACAAATAATTTAAGGGTTGTAATGAAACACATATGTCTCAAGGACGCATATACATCATGAGGATGTAATTGTAGAACTAATTGTGGTTTTATTATCTCATTTTGTATTAACCGATACAGCAAGTTAAATTCGAGTTAGAGTAGCCTTATCAGTATTAAGACATTGGATATCCACAATTGATCGATTTAGTTAATGAACAAGAATTATTTATATTTGTTCGTATCACGCTAATTGTGCGTATATGAGGCGCTGTCGCGCGGACGTGCGCGTGACGTCATCGCGCGATTATGCGCGTGACGTCATCGCGCATGCGTGACGTCATCGCGCGTGCGTGCGCGTGACGTCATCGCGTTGCGGCCCGCGACTTCGCGAGTGACAATGCTTTTAAATGGAAGGAAAACCTCGTGGGACCACCTTAGTATATTGAAGTTCGGGGATCCAGCCCATGTATAGGTAAGCCTATGGAGATTCATAAGCAAGATATAATGAACTTTCCTTTTGGTATGTTTGGGGGAGGTCTTTTAAGTAACTCATGATGTGTGTATGGGAACTAAACACAATAAAATATCATTTTGCTCAAACAATATATTTGAAATGACAGCACATGGGGGATCTATAGTTAACCCTATGAAGCACAATTACCATAATACATTTATTTTTTGTAGGAGAAAGCCAATATTGGATAAAAAAAATTTTTTATGGAATGTTAAGACCATTGGAACATATGGCATGTTAGCAACATAGACTTTCAGGTTGGTGAATATTTTATTTTTTAATTTATGTTCCAATATAGGATAAAATGCTTATGTAATTCATATTACTTAATTTTAACCTAAAGGGTCTACTATACTAAGACAGAAGATACAATCTATTGATATAGAGAGGGTAAGTTGCAACTTTATTGTTCAATGATGTATTTGGAATATTCACATACTCTCTGGTCATGTTGGAATGGCGTCACAGGGTGATAACCAGTAATTTGTGTAAATTAATATATTGGGGTTGAGTATTATTACACAATCAGATGATAATTGGGTACCATGTTGAACACACAGAATTAATGTATTTATTTACCCATTTTTATATTTTTTCTATGTGGAAAAACTAAACTATTGTCTTTTGTTTATTTTTCTTTGAATTTTCATTTTACATCTTGCTTATGGCGTGAATTTTCCCATATCCTGATCTGACATGTTGGCACTATATGGTATGGTTTCTCGAATTTTCTTTTTCTTTTTTATGATATATTTCATGAATGTAATGATTTATGCAGCCTTGATAACGACCAAAGGTCGAAACACGTGTCGGCTGTTCTACACTTTGAAAGTCAAAATTAAATAATATATTTGACAACTGTTATGCAACTTGAGAAAATTTTTTGTACCTATTCAGAAGAATTGTAGCATTAGTGATAATAGGGTTTACAAAAAGTTGTTGGTGTGAGCGCGAGATATCCTCCCGAACTCTGCTACAGAAGTGGTGCTGCATGGAACACACAAACTATGTATTCCACAATGAAGACATTTCATGATTAATTGATCAAGGCAGAATGTACTTGTCAAAACAGGCAATAGGTTTAGCGCATCAGCAGCATGTCATACAATCTCCTGGCGTGTGCTATTTAAGTCTGGTGAACAATGGAATCTTACTTTAGATCAGGCAGCCTTGTGGGGGCCCCCTCCAAGGTGGGGGCCTGGGGCAGGAGCCCCTTTTGCCCTCCAATAAAAACGTCTCTGACTGGGAGCCATGCAGAGATTTCAGTCCCTGAGAGATAAGTTCTGGATTAGTTGCAGAGGGTGGATAGTAGAAAAAGGCAGATTTAGAAAGAGGCTGTTGCAGTAGTCCAGCCTAGAGAGAACCAGAGCTCTGGAGACAGTGAGCTTCTGGGGGAAGTAGAGGAAAGGAAGAATACCTTTGAGGAGTTGCAGCTGGTAGTGTGACTTCTTAGAGACGTCAGAGATGTGAGGAGAGAGGGAAAGAGGGAGAGAGGGAGAGTGTGGAGTCGGAGATGGCCCCAAGGTTTTTAGCCTCACAGGTGGGAGCAGGCAGGGGGCCAAGAGAGGCCAGCCAGAGAGAGACAGGAAAGGAGGGAGCGGTGTGCCAGTGAGGAGAATCTCAGTCTTACTGGCATTAAGGCAGAGATCAATGGCGGCACACCACTCCTGGATAGCGGACACGGTTCCATGTGTTAATATCCCCGCAAAAATATTGCTATACAAAAATATTGCCATATATTTGGTGGCGATATTAAGCAAAGTAACCTGCGGGGGACACCCCCGCAAACCCCACAATGTATTTAATGGAGCTGGGGACACCCCCACCAGCCCTGGTCCCAATAACCCCATAGATTATCCCCACTAATAATATCGCCCTTGGCCTTACCCCACAACCATATATAGGGCAATATTATTGGTGGGGATAATATTACCTGATACTGCGGACACACAGTCAGAGATGAGTGAAGGAGAAGAGCTGGTGGAAAGGAGCCTGAAAATGAGCTGAGTGTCGTCTGCATAGCACTGAATGTTGGGGCAGAGAGCAGCAATGCGGTGGGCAAGAAGTGACAGGTATTGGTTGCACATCCAGGGAAGAGATGTTAGACTCCTGGGGAAGGTAGAGATAGAGAAAGAGGAGAGGAAGGACCCAAGTTGGACCTGGGAGGGTTGCTCAGAGAGGAAAGAGGTTAGCCAAGCCAGGTCTTGTTCGGTGATACCCAGGTTATCACGGAGACGACTGAGGAGGATGGCAGGGTTGACTGTGCCAAAGACAGAAGAGAGATCAAGTAAGATGGGGACTCATGGGGTATTGGAGTCAAGGTTTGAGAGCAGGTCTTCACAGCTGTTCAGGAGAGCAGTCTACATGCTTCGGGTAGCTCTGAAGCCAGACTGATGGTCATGGAGACAACCAACCGATTCAGTGTGAAGATTAAGCTGGGAGATGGCAAGCTTTTCCAGGAGTTTGCCCAGGAAAGGTGTGATGGAGATTGGGTGGTCGTTAGCAGGGCAGGAGGGGTCGGCTGAGTGTTTCTTAAGAAGAGGGTGCACAAGGGAGTGCTCCAGGGGGGAAGGGAAGACTCCAGTCGTGAAGGTGTGGTTGCAGAAGTCGGCCAGAGTAGGAGCCAGGGTATCAATGTGTTCCTTGATGGTTTTAGAGGAACAGGGGAGAACCTGTTTTGATGAGACTTTCATAGATTGCACTTGTCTAGAAACCTCATCTGGGGAGAACAGGGAAAAGGCAGAGAAGGAGGGAGGAGGGGTGGCCACCGAAGGGCCAGAGGAAGAGTGGGGAGTAGATGGAGGAGGAGGAGAGGAAGAGAGAGAGGACAGGATGTCATGAGTTTTAGAGATGAAATGAGAATCCAGGGCCTTGCAGAGGGCCTGGGAGGGGACAGGAGAGGTAGAGACTGCAGCAGGATTGGCCAGCTCCTTGCAGGTTTTAAAGAGTTCTGTTGAGTTGTTGGATGCCGCAGAGACACAGGCTTGGATGAGGGCTTTCTTCTTGGTGCGGACAGAGAGCCGTTATTGCTTTTGGAGCAGGTGGCAGGCCAGTATGTCAGAGTATGTATAGGAAGCACGCCATTTCCTCTAAGCCACCCTGCACTTGCGTTTAAGGGTGACAAGGTATGCGTCGTACCAGGAGTTGCACTTGGCTTTGGGCTTCAAGTGGATTCTCGTGACAGGGGCAAGAACATCAAGAGTATCAGATATAGATATATAGAGTGGAGCATATAAAGGGCTGTGCCAGGGTGTGAGTCAGTCGAAAGGGGAGGGGGGTTGAGAAAGTGGCAGTGACAGCCTCAACTGACACACGCTTCATGGGTCGGATAACCGAGAAGTTAGGTGGCAATGCAGGAGTTGGCTTGGCCTGAGGGGTGGAGAGAGTGAGCTGGAAGGAAAGGAGAAAGTGATCACTCCAGGAGAGAGGTGTGGTGAGAGGGATTGAAAGGGGAAGGTCTGTAGAGATCAAAACATCCAGAGTGTGCCCTGCAGAGTGAGTCGGGCCAGAGGGGAGGATAGACAGTGAGAGAGAGTTGCAGAGGTTGCAAAAGAGTCCAGAGGAAGGACTGGAAGCATCCATGTGGATGTTGAAGTCTCCAAGAAGGAGGAGTTGAATGGCCAAGACCAGGGAAGAGGAGCGGTCCGCCCACTCAGAAAGGAAAGAGGAGATCTGACCAGGTGGCCGATAGATAGTAGCCACAGTAAGGGAATGGCTAGGAGAGAGAGAGAGAGAGAGCCTGCAGATGAGGCATTCAAAAGAGGAGTAGGCATGCATAGGAATGACAGAGGCAGGAACCCACTCAAGGAAGATAGGCGCGTGGCCAACGGGCATGCGATGAAGACATGATTCCTCATCGCTCCCGGGCCGCCAGCCTAATCCTTCATCCATCCTGCTTCTAAAACTACTTTGGGAATACCCAATTATGCCTCAGCGAAGCGCGAAATACTGCTGTAATAAACCGCAGCACAGCGGATCATAAACGGTGTGTATTGCCGAAGTTACAGCGACCGGAAAATAGAGACAACAACCTGCGAAAAGAACATCCAAGATGGCCACCGGGGACGTGGAATGGACGGAGTGCACCGCGACTCCGCAAGGGTACCGGCCCAAGCAGTGAGGAGACTGTCCCTGGTTGCGCTGACAGTGCAGGAGCAAAGAACAGAACGTGCATTGGCCCATACCTGACAGAGTCAAGGACCATGTGTGTATGGGCAGGGCTTGGCGGCGCCTGCCATCCCCTGTGGGAGACCAGCGTACCCGTGATACCCGGTAGCAGCGAACATTCCACCCCCTGCACGTGGCAAGGGAGAGGGACCTGTGGCGTCTGGGGCGTCCGAGTGACATCTGCAGCCCTGAGACCCGAGTCCGTGCTGTGCCCTGCCCCGTCCACCCGTGTGGTCACCCCTCCCCGCATGCCACGGGAAGAGAAGGACAAGAATGCGGCATCTTCTTTCCCCCGGTTTGAGAAACAAGGCTGAAACAAACCTGCAACCTAGCGACAAGACCAGCGGCGTGGGCGCTCTGCTCCGCGTAGAGTGCTTGCTGGTTCCTCCCCAATGTGGCGACAACACGCCCTGGAGCTACGGAGGGGCACCATCAAAACAGTGGTAAGGAGGGGAGAGGAGGGAGGCGGGGAGCAGCAGCCGCGGGTGTGGGTCCCTACCCGCTCTCCGACCACGCCAACACGGCCACAAAGACCCGGCGGACACTAGATGCCCCTGCCTCAGCACAACACGAACGAGCTGGACACGGAGGTTCCATAACAGCACGGATACACAGACACCTCTCCTGGGCCAAAATACACCACACATGAGTAGAGGATATAATATTAGCAGGGCCAAATGGAAGTAACCCCTTAAGACACTGTAACCGCAACATTGAGGCATCACTATAAGGGCGGGATATCCATAGCGGGACCAGCAGCCCGCCGCGACAAATCCACGGGGTGCTGTGTGTGAGCAAGCCAAGGAGATCAGATGATAATACCCGCAAAGCACCACACAAATCACACGGACACCCTGCAGATACCTGAGTGTGCTGGACAGTGGGATAACATACGCAGAAGCTGCCACCACCTGATAAAACCCACACTGGGTGCAACTAACTGCAGTAAACAACATCATTACTCACCCCCCAATACATGTACCAAGTGCCCACAGCCTGGATACCACGACGCATAGGGGCTGCCCGACAACCAGGTCTCCCGGTGGGTCCCGTTACAGTAAATAGCCGACAACTCACACCACAGATAGGAGGAGAGAATACTCTGAGGTGAGGAACGTGCAGGACAGAATGCTGTAAGCAGTGGAAGCATACATAACAGGCTCCAAAGTAACGAATACGGCTGCACATACATTCCTGTGAACTACAGATACTCCTATCAAAAGTAGTAACAACAAAGCAGAAACCCACTCTGTGCAACCCCACAGCACTCTCCCTCATTAGACTCCACGATCCAGAAGAACAAAAAACCCAAGACTCTGAGACATACCCAGGTGCCAATACTGTCAGACCCCCTTCCCCGAGACGAAAGAAATCCCCATATCGCCACGACACCGGACCAACATGGGGAAGGGTAAACCGAGGAAACACACAAAGCAGAATAGAACAATACGCAACAACACCGATGTCCCGCTCACCGGAGCGACCGACTTCAATTGAACCTGACAACATGGAGGATGATATCTCCATCAGAGACGTGATGGGTGCCATTGCCAGCTCCAGAACATCAATGGAGAAGAAGATGGACAGCATTGGCGCCGACGTGTCACTACTGAGACACGACCTCCACAAATTGACCTTGAGCACTGAAGAGGCCGAGGCACGCATCTCGGAAGCAGAAGATAGCCTGCGGGGGGTCAACAGACACATGTCCGGCATGCTAGATCGCATCAAAATCCTGGAAGCAAGAGTAGATGACAGTGAAGGGAGATCCAGGCGCAACAACATACGCATACATGGCCTCCCTGAAAAGACAGAAGGGGCAAGCATGGAGCTATTCCTCGAAGAGTGGCTCACAGACATATGAAGCGAAATCCTTCTCCAAATTCTTCTCCATTGAGTGGGCAGATCGTATACCAACCAGCAGAGCCATGCCAGGCACGCCCCTGCGCGCAATCATTGCAAGATTCCTGAACTACAGGGATAGGGATGCTGTATTACAGATGGCAAGAGCGAAAAGGCCCATCACCTACAACGGATCCAAAATCGCTTTCTTCCCTGATTTCACCACGGAGGTGCAAAAAGCGCGCCAATCCTTTTACTCACTCAAAAAACGCTACAATCACTGGGAACGAAATATGGCCTGATCTTCCTTGCCCAGCTCAAAATATTCCATAATGGAACCACAGTGCATTTTACAGACCCGAAAGAAGCATGGAACTGGGCAGAGAGTCACATAGCAGGCGATTCGAGTAAAAAAAAGTAAACAGGGGGCGAACGTAACAGACTACACCCAGAGAGACCACCAGAAAACAGACCCCAGCAACAACAAGAAGGAATGCCACCACAAGGAAATGAATAACAATAAACAGGTAACAACCGAAACCAACACAATCGGTGAAAGCTGGAACGTAACGGAGCCTCTGCTCCAAACCGAAACATGAATCACATAGTACACAATGGCTGGTGGCCACACCATAGCTGCCGCCCCTGACAAGAAAGCAACCACACAGTTGTTAACTAGTTCTGTTCTGATCAAAGTTTAAGTTATGAACGGGTGACAGATGCTTCAGTTGGGGGCGAAGTATGGGGAGGGGGAGTTGGATATAGGTTCAGAAGATGGGAAAGCTCAACGGAATATCGAAGCATACGAAAAATAAGAGCTAAACAAACACTAGTCATTGCTCCCTGCCACAAGACGTGTGGGGGCAAGGCCACTACTCCAGGAGGTTTCAATGTCACCCAGAACCACGAGTGCTGACGTACCTCTGCAAAATAACAAGATTTGTACCTGCAGCAATAATACACACAGCAACACAAGCGGAATACCTTCCAAGAGGCATCTCGGATCACTCCCCTCTACTCATGTCGATCACGACATGCAAGCCAACCCCCCCACCAGTATGGAGATTGAACAGCTATCATCTGGACTCCCCTGAATTAATAGAATGCCTACAAAATGCTAGCATGACATATTTTTAACTAAATGAAGGATTGGTAGACTGTCCCATTACACTATGGGAAGCCTAAAATCCGGTGATACGAGGGGAAATCATTTCCTGGACTGCAGCACAAAGGAAAAAGCATCTAGAATAGTAAGAGAGGCATAGGCAGATGTAAAACAAGCGTAGGACACACACCTAACCCAAGACTGCACTGACACGAACAGAGCCCTAGTTCTGGCACAGAAGAAACTGCAAAACATTGCACTGGACAATGCTAAACAGGCACATGCAGCAATGAAAGCCAGAGTCTATGAAATGGGTGACAAGGCGGGGAAAATGCTTGCCTGGCTCAAACGAAGAGAAGAGGAGCACAACCAAGTAAGAGCAATCACATCCCAACAATCAGAACCATGTCTGACGGATGCAGAGATAGCAGAAGAGTTTGCAAGATACTACGAAGAGCTATATAAGGCACCCGCGTCTCCCCCTGAACTCTCTATGCTGGAGGAGATTTCCCTCTCCTCCCTAAACACCGAACAAATTGCTACATTAGAAAAGGAAATCACAGAAGATGAGATCATAGCAGCCATGATGCAGCTTCAATCCGGAAAGACACCCGGCCCAAATGGCTTCCCCATAGAAACTTGGAAAAAAATAGGAGGTAATGAATTGGCCCCTCACCTGCTCAAAATGTACCAACAAGCCCGAAACACAGGCTGCCTGCAAGCAGACCTAAGAAAGGCTACGATAATTGTAATACCCAAAGCAAACAAACCCCTAGACAAGTGTAGCTCGTATAGACCGATCTCCCTTATTAACAGTGAGGCGAAGATACTGGCCAAATTACTAGCGACACGCCTACATCAGGTCATACATGGTAGATCTACGAGAAGGAACATTCGGAGAACACATTTAGCCATTGAGAGTTCCCAGACCCTGAATATCCCCCTGGGTGTCCTCGCAATAGACTTTGAAAAGGCGTTTGATTAAATCCACTGGGAGACACTCTGGGAGAACATTCGTAAAATGGGGTTCTGAGAACAATTCCTATCCTGGGTCCAACTGCTGTACAACACACCGATGGCCGAGGTCAGGGTGAATGGCTGGACTTCTCGATCCTTCGCCTTGGGAAAAGGGACACGGCAAGGCTGCCCTCTATCAGCCCTCCTCTTTGCACTAGCCATGGAACCATTGGCTCAGCTGCTAAAAGGTACACCCACATGGAGAGGCATCCCGGGGGAAGAGGGAGGGCAGACTGGGAAGACAAAGTTTCATTATACGCAGATGACCTATTGATATATATGCGAGACCCCAAGGTGACATGTGCAGTAGTGACACAGTTACTCCAAAAATATGGGGCCTTTAGTGGCCTAAAAGTGAATTGGTCCAAATCCACACTATTCACATTAAACCAACTAGGCATGGAAGCTCCAGAGCCCTGCCCATATAAAACAGCCCCCGACCACTTTCAGAACCTGGGTATTAAGATCACAAGAAACCTCAATGATTACACGCCCAATAACTTACAACCCATTACAGACCGTTTTGCGGGGGATGTGCAACATTGGATGTCTTTAACACTGACCCTGTTGGGCCGAGCTGCACTGTTCAAAATGATAACACTCCCTCATTATCTATACTTGCTCTAGAATGCCCCACTGCACATACCTGGGAAGACGTTTCAAAAAATAGACTGCACACTCAGAAAACTTCTAGGGGGAGGTGGACGCCCAAGAATAGCCCTCCAAACACTACAAAGATCGATATGGGAAGGCGGCATTGGTTTGCCAAGGCTACAGTCATACTATTGGGCCAGCCAAATGTCGGTAATAAATGATGCACAGCATATAGAAGCCACGCTACCGCACGTGCGAGCATCACCCCCATGGAGCTATATGCTGCAACACTCAGAAAAAAACAAAGAAAAATAGCATCACAGACACCTCGCAATTTAGAGGGAGTCGCACGCTTTTATTGGTTGGGAGGACAGGGTCACACCAATACAGCCACTAAGGAACAATAGAAACCTCCCTGAGGTAGCCAAATTGCCGGAATGGCCTACGTGGGTGAGGTGTGGCATTAGCAAAGTAGAAGATATCGCAGTAAATGGTACTATTAGACCCTATGACGAACTGATCCTGTCCTTTAACCTCCCAGAGGCAGAAAGATACCATTATACACACCTCCGGCATGCACTACAACAGCATCTCCCTGCCCTCTCTAACATGTCAGATAGTACTCCACTGGAAGGAAACATAATCACAGATCACATTCAGGAAAAAGTCACCACAGTGATGTACAATGTTATTACCTCCTTTGCCACAGCAGAACTGACACGGCTCAAGACAAAATGGGAAGATGAGGTTGGGGAAATCATGCCAGAAGACTGGGTCCAGATCCTAATGTACCCCCGGGAAACCGCCATATCAACTAGACTACGGCTAGTCCAACTAAAAATATTACACAGGATCTATTACCCGAGAGTAGCTCTATATCTCTGTGGTAAAATAACAGAACCCAATTGTTTACGTTGTCGTGGAGAGGAGGGAACCTTCTTTCAGATACTATGGGAAGGCCCAAATATCAGTCAATACTGGCAACAGTGCTGTGACGTCCTTACGAGGGACCTACAACAGACAATCCCCGGAGACCCTAAGCCACTGCTTCTAGGAGCAGACAGCGAGATAGACCTGTCAAGATATGAAAAGCTAGGCTTCATGACTGCAACAGCAATAATCAAAAGAAATATAGCCCAACTCTGGGGAGCAGCTGAATTGCCACAGGTAGACCAATGGATCACTGATGTACAAATCTGCATTGCCATCGAAAGGAGAGTTTATAGAGCCAGGGGATGTCCCGAAAAAGCGGACAAGATCTGGCAACGATGGGAAGACATGATATGAACTTTTAAATCTCAAGATCTCGACAACATAGGCTGTGGGATATGAACACCGCAATGGAGAACTCACCATAAGATACACTATGTAACAAATGCTATCTGTATGAGCACGTATTACATCGAACGTTATTGTTGTTGTTAATATGATCTGGTCCAGTAAGGACCAGCAGTTGTATGTCATAAAAACCAATAAAATATGGTATTAAAAAAAAAGGAAGATCAGGGCTACAACCCCTCCGGAAAGATTGGTTCTGGGTCCGGAGAGGATCTTGTAGCCATCAGGGAGGAGAGTGTCAAAGCTCATGACAGAGCTGGCCATGAAACATGTCTCTGTGAGACCAAGGACTTTGAGGTTGAGTTCTTCAAGAAGGCGGCAGATGTCAGTCGAGTGTTTGACAGCTGAGTGGCAATATGGAGAAGGTTGCCTCCTTGAAAGACCTCCAAGGTGGGGTACAAATCAGAGGTATGCCCTGCAGAGGTGTAGCAGAAGCCCTAAGGGGGCAGAAGAGGAAGGAGGAGAGGGCAAGGTACCCAAGGAGGTGACAGCAGTGGGAGGCAAGGAAGCATGGAGGGAAGATAGGGGACAGCAGGAGAAGAAAGGAAATTGGTGAGGCGCAGGCAGCATTTATCAAAGAGGAGAAGGTTGGCCTGAGGGCCTTGTACCAAGACAGTACCATTAAGGTAGACATTAAAGATGACCTTAGAGGAGTGGAAGGGACCATGGGGGCCTCCCACCAGGTGCCACCATTAATGGGAGAGGAAGAGAAAGGAGAAAGCACAGAGACCATATGAAGAGTCCATGGGTCTGGTGAGGGAATGACAAAGAGGATGTCGGTTCACCCACTTGAGAAGAGGTGCATAGATATTGACCTCTGGTTGCCAATCGTTTCAAGGTACATACGGCAGGTGCCCAACCTTGCATCCATTTATTTGCACTGTCTCCTCCATATATTGCTGTCCAGGCTACGGCCCCATCATGCAGTTGCCACTGTGTTCATCATGTTGAATGATGTGGTGCCACCTAGTTTTGCAAATCCTGCAAAACGATGCCCTGAGAACTACCCTTAACTTACCAACTAAAGAACACATCTCTAACATAAGAAGAGAACAACAGTGGCTAAAAATCTGTGACGGAATTTCACTCAAAACAGCCTCACTAACCTACAAATGCCTCAATAATGCAGCTCCTCCCTACCTCGCAGAGAGATTTGTGAAAAGAACATCAACCCGCCCTACCAGAGCTGCCAATTCCTATTGAGAGTTTCAGTGAGTTGGCTGATTCAGTCAGTAAAAGAGCTATATGTACAAATGTCACTCTCCTTTACAGTATCTAGGGAGACCAGCTGGCTACATGTCACTGAACACATTGGTTCCAGTCCTGGGGGTTCGTTTTGACAAACTAATGAACTCCGGAATCTGTTGTGTTTGTTCTACTCAATGGGCCTCATTACAACCCAGGCGTTAAGTGGTTAACGGCGCCTTAAAAGGTGTCGGCGCCGTTAAACCCTTAACGCCTGATTACGAGGTCCCTTTGCATGTTGCACTTTAACACCTGCTTTTAGCAGGTGTTAAAAAACCAACCTGCAAAGGGACCTAGGAGTTAATTACGGCACCGTAATTTCCGGTGCCGTAATTAGCGCCTTCCCCATTCCCATTGAGCCCTATGGGCCGAAAATGGGAATGGGGAAGGGGCCATGGTGAATGGGGAATTACCGCCCCGCCAACCTTGGAATGGGGCGGTAGTTCCGCCATTCACCATGGCGGATTCCGGCATGGACCATGGTGCTAATAGCACCATGGTCCACCGCCTGGGTTGTAATGAGGCCCAATGTATTGAATTTGACTTAAGCATCTTACATCAATGATTTGCAAACAGAATGTCCAGCATTGGAACACTGATTCTCTAATCACATGGAGTTGACCATGCCACTCAAATCACAATATCACTATATCACCAGTATCCAGAACTCTCAAGTTGTCCCATGAGGTGTGTTAGTAGATCAATCAGTGGTGTTTTTTTTCTCAAATTCGATGAATCGCAGTGCTGATTTTGAATTGGCAAAAAACAAATACACAGGTTTAAGAATGCAAATATTAATACCAGGGTTGTGTAAAAAACTCATCCATGGTATGGAGACCCTTGAGAGCACTGTCAATAGCGTCACCTCTCAATCAGTTGCGGGGTAATGTTATGTTAACTGACTGCATTTAGCTCTAAATGTCACACATGTGCACTCCTTTAAATCACTTTCTCAGGCGATGGGTAGATCACAGAAATTCTACATTGTTTAAAAATGATTGCAGTGAATGCATTTACTACAGGAAAGGTTGGGTCCTGAGAAGGGGAAAGTGTCATGGAGAGGGAAAGGGGAAGTGCAATCAGTGCAGCATTGCTCTGAGTAAGTGCAAACCAGGGCAGTGCGGCTCTGGGTAAGTGCAAGGAGGCAGGTGACTGTAGTTTTACAGATACAGCCCCTAAAGTGCACGGTGGGCCCGGAGGCAGTGCAGGGAGGACTGGTCGTGGAGAGGCCTGGTATCCAGTGAGAGTCTGAGGGTAGCCAGGCCACAAGTCAGCACAGCAGGCAGGTGAGAGAGAAAGCAGGGAGAGAAAGAGTGTGAATAAAATGCACTTTATTGTTAATGTTCGGCAAAAGGAAGCACGACAGTAACATGACTTTGATGAGGAAAGATGGAGAGGTGACCATCGCAGGGTGTTACTGTCAACACTTATTAATAGCAATATCCCCTAGAGAATATGGGGGAAGGGCAAATTGGATGTACATTCCATGCAGCTATGAACAGGGATGTAACACAATCACAGAAAGAACTTTGCTACCTTTCATCAACAGATGTCTGAGCCCCGATGGATCTGACTCGTGCATCCTTTTTTGTAAAATACTTCGCTGTGTCAACCCAAGGTGCTTTGTGCGTCTGGAGTCAAAATCTGTCCCTGGGGGTCATTTTGGGCATTAAATAGGAGTGTGAAACCAATGTGTAATGCGTTTACGCTGCCAGGTACAGCTGTGCCCCATTTTACAGCCCCTTCAAGGCACTGGAGGGCAGCAAAGCAGAGTGTGCATCTCTGCTTTCCTTTCCTCCTGCATCCCGGAGGAGCACCCAGTTTAACAGCAGCATGGGATTTTCATGCAGGTGTAAAATGTTGGGATTTCAATGGAATACGCTTCGCAATTGCACCTGCTCAATAGCAACCATATTCCATTGTAGAACACCACCTGCAAAGCTTAATTTGCAGTGTGTTATTTCACTCAGCAGAGGGATAAAGTGAAGAGTAAAGGTTGCCTTTCCTTACTCTCTACTTTTACTCTCTTCTTTGAGAGTGATGTAATTTACATGCAATGGACCCAAGAGAGCATACATGCAAACGTTGTCGGTTCCCCGCATACAATTATTGTTTTCTTAGAAAGTAACTCCTTGTGTGTTCAAATGTGAGAGTCTTTTTGTGATGAGGACTTTTTCTCAAAACAGGAATCCTCCGCTTCTGCCGAGTCTGCATGTTTTGGTAGAGATGTGGTTTTAGAACAGAATGGCATTTGGCAGTGTCTAAGCAACTATAGTACTTCTTGAGCTGGCATATGTGGAACCTTCCACCGACTGCATATTTTCTAATCTAACCCTTCAGATAAGCCAGGGGAGGAAAGAATCCCCTTATCGCCAACCGATCCGCCAAAGGCTGGTTTTTGTTCCATCTTAGAAATCTCACTCAACCCCGTTTTACTGACTAACAACAACGTAATCCGAGGACTAAGGGGCGGAGCATCCTACCCAACCTGTAATTGCTTTTCTGTTCACCAGTGGTTTATGTAGCTCCATGTGTGGCCAGTTTGTTTGTTTGTTTATTTATTAATTTGTATGGCGCACCAAACCCAAAGGTAACTGGGCGCATCAGAGAACAGAATACATGGATACTTTAAGCTTAGTTACAGAGTTAGGGCAAGATACGGGAGAAAAACATTACAAATAAGAGATTAAGCAAATCTGGTGAAGGAATACACATATGTACCAGCGGTTAGAGATTAGAGTCGGGTCTGGGGTAGTTCACATTTCCTGGCTGTGATTAGAATGTAGCCAATTCAGTTTATTCCGTCTGAAGCTGTAATAGGATTGGTATATTCAATGTCCAGTGGAAGAGCGTTCCAGTACTGGGCTGCCTTAAACGGGAAGCTACTGCCGCCTGTTTTCTTTAGCCTGAATCTCGGTATCTGCCAGCAATAGGAATTGGCAGCTCTGGTAGGGCGGGTTGATGTTCTTTTCACAATTCTCTCTGCGAGGCAGGGAGGAGCTGCATTATTGAGGCATTTGTAGGTTAGTGAGGCTGTTTTGAGTGAAATTCCGTCACAGATTTTTAGCCACTGTTGTTCTCTTCTTATGTTAGAGATGTGTTCTTTAGTTGGTAAGTTAAGGGCAGTTCTCAGGGCATCGTTTTGCAGGATTTGCATTTTGTCAATAATGAATTTGTTGGCTCCCAAATACAAGGTATTGCAGTAGTCGAGTTTGGAGAGTATTAGGGCATTGGCGAGGATGATACTGCTAGCTTGGGTGAGGAAAGCTCAGCATGCTTTAATGAGCTTGCAAGTATTGGAGGTGGAGGATGCAAGGGAGTTTACCTGTTTCTTCAGCGTCAGGGAGGAGTCAAGGTGGAAGCCTAGTGTTTTCACTACTTTGGCTACTGTAATTATGTTGCCATCAATGTTAAATGCAGAGTAGTTGGGGCTGAGTTTCTTTAGGTTGGCAGCGGAGCCAAGGAGCAGGATTTCAGTTTTTTCATCATTCAGACATAGGCTATGAGTGGCCATCCATGCCTGAATGATGAGGTAAATTTCATTTACCAAGGCCGTATCAGCGACAAAGTTTCCCAAAAGGGTAATGAGTGTCATCTGCATAATTAGTGTAGGTGACACCCAGTCTGCCCAATTTGTCGAATAGGGGCTTGGTAAATACATTATACATAGTTGGCGAGACACAGGAGCCTTGGGGTACACCGCAGTTATTTTGATGGGGTCAGCTGATGCCGATGTAGAGAAAACTCTCATGGTTCGGTTGTCCAAGAATGATTGGACCGAGGCTATAGCCTCCCTAGAGAAGTGGGCCGCCGATGCCAAATGTTCACACAGAACTGTGTGATCCACCAGGTCAAAGGCCGCCGACAGGTCGAGAAGAAGTAGCATGGCTGTGTTTCCCTTGTCGTTGAGCTCGTCAATTTGGGTTTTGAGGTCAATTAAAGCTGTCTCTGTGCCGTGTTGTGGTCTAAACCCAGATTGGCGGACACCTAGGAGCTGGTTGGATTTAAGATAGCGCTGTATTTGTAGATAAGCTACTTTGTCTATTATCTTGAGCAGGAAAGGTACAGTGGTAATAGGCCTATAGTTGGTAGGGATGGAGGGGTCTAGTGTTTGCTTCTTGAGGAGTGGTAGAACCCATGACTATTTTAAATTGCTTGGTATGGTGTTAGTTGAGAAGGAGGCATTAATCAGTTTGGTTATAAAGGGAGCTAGGTCCCTTGCTGCATCCTTAATTAGTTGGGCTGGGCTGTTGTCGCTCTTGCAATTGGAAGGCTTGAGGGATGCAATAATATTTTCAGTTTCCCGGATGGAGACTTTGGTAAATTTGAAGGGGGCTAGGCTAGGTGTGTAGTGGTGGGGCTAGTGGGTGGCGTCTTGTTGGTGGGCAAAGAAGCTTTTTTTAAAATATTTTAGTTTGAAGTGTTAACATTTTGTTAACTAGGGTGTGTTGGATGCTAGTGCACCATTGTTTATCTTTAGGTATATTGTCAGGTGGGGGTGCAGGGGATTCCAGTTCCCTTAAGATAGTAAATAGTTCCTTAGTGTTAGAACTTGCGTTGGAAATCCTTTTGTTGAAAAGGTTTTTTTAGTAAGTAGGATTTCTTTTTTGTAGTTATAAGCAAATTGTTTGAGTTGCAGCAGCAGTTTCGTAGGCAGGGCAGGAGCCCTCACTGCCGTGCCGCAGACTGGAGAAAAGGCAGACACTGATGCGGACGACGGCACCCGCCTCATCCTGGCATCATCGTAGCCCATTGGGGTAAGAAGGACCACTGCAGCAACACCCGAGGGTCCCCAGCCCCATTGTTGTGCCTCATCCCCCTTTCACCTCTGCATTTGCCTAATATTGCAGTCTTTATCGCCCGCTCCACGAGGAGAGCTCCCAAAATGGCGACCGCAATGTTGTTTACACGTTGCTAGGTTACCAAGTCAGCACTGATTGGCTGAGCTTTCCTTCTTACCCAGCATCACGAAACCGGAAGGCGGTAGCCGGCCTTCCCAACTAAGGACGCCCATATAAGGCCATCCTCTGCTTCAGCCTTGCCTTCACCGGAAAGAGCTGCAGGGCCGGAGAGAATCCCGCATTTTACTGCCACAAATCTATCGGTAAGAACCCCTTCCCGACTCTTAACTCTGATGAACCATATTTACTAGCAGTGCCTCGCTACTTAGTAGATCATTGCTATAAGCCAACTGGTCACTGTAACTATCAGACTAAAATCTCTGTGTCGAGCCTGCCTGGCTGTGTTTTGCCACCAGGTATGGGGCAACTTGCTTTAGACACCATGCCGTCTTGAAACTACAGGCTTATACCATGGTGTACTTGCGGCTGGCAATAGAGCCACTGCATGTCAGTGGAGATCAAGTAATCTTACATGCCGCATGCCACGCGCCGCCCTCATACTCTGAACATATGCAGCGACCATACTCGGCAGACCGCAATGGAACTGATCTTGCTCCCCATCCTCACTAGTCCACCAAGCTCCTTTGAACGTTGTACTAGCCTACTTCTGCAATTGAATGTATTTTGAAAAAGTCTACCTTTGAAAATTGATTGTCTCATGACCTATCTGTAACTCGAAATAGCCTACTTCTTGTAATTGAATGTGTTTCAAAATAGCCTAACTTCTATTAGCCTTTGCTTGTTTGCATTAGCCCATTTCATCAGCCAAATGCATATTGAAATAGCCTAACATTTATAAGCCTTTGCTTGTTTGAATTAGCCCATTTTCACTAGCTGAATGCACATTGAAAAAGCCTAAACTGTGCAATAGCCTGTACTTACTTGAATTAGCCCATTGTGCATTCGCTAAACATATCTTGAGTAGCCTTTGCTTGTTTGGAACCACCTTACTGCTTAGCTTTCCAAACCAATTCTGAAAAGCATAATACCTACAAGCCCCATCATTGGAAGAGACCAATATCCCCTCACATAGTCACAACTATGTGCCACAGAAAGACCCAGGCAACCTCGCTGTTGTTCCTTACCCTAGCACTAATCTGCTTAACCATGTCTTTTTCTAAACATGTACCATGTCCCACCCTGGACAGAAACACCAGACTCCGAGCTAGACTTCCTCGTCTCTATGCAGCTCACACTAACAAGGTCTAAAATGCTCAGTATAAATCTACCCTGCCACACGCAAACCACTCCCTACTCCTAAACGTATTCCTATAAAACTCCAGAAGATGCCTAACTCAACTATAGTATCAGGAGCCTTGATTAACGGTAGATCCTTAGTCGCCCATGCCACTGAAATAGCTGACATCTTAATATCCGATGACCTTGACCTTCTGGCAGTCACAGAATCCTGGCTGCATGAAGCAGCTGGCCCAGCGCTCTCCCTAGCCATCCCAGATAACTACCACCTAATTAGAATGAAT
Source organism: Ambystoma mexicanum (assembly GCF_040938575.1). Lineage (NCBI taxonomy): Eukaryota > Metazoa > Chordata > Amphibia > Caudata > Ambystomatidae > Ambystoma > Ambystoma mexicanum. The sequence goes on along the minus strand of NC_090930.1, from coordinate 181,763,640 downwards.
AGACCTAACAGCAAAGGAGGCGGTCATTATAGCAAAAACTAACATCGCTCTAAGACTACTTACCCAACCACCCCTTAAATCATGCGAATTGCTCACAGCCAAATTGCCCGTTTCCGATTGTCTCACCGTAACTATTTATTTAATATATAGACCACCTGGCCCTATCGGTACCTTCGAGGAGGACCTATCTAGCCTCATAGCTAATAACACTAAAGACTCATCGCAACTCCTATTACTTGGAGATTTCAATTTAGGATTCAATAACCCAGATGACAAACCAGCCTGATCTGTAGCTACCATTCTAGCTGAACATGGCCTAACCCAAAAAAGTCCTCACCCCAACACATGACAAAGGTAGGACTTTGGACTGGGTTGGCACCTTAAACTGCAACACTGCCATCACTAAAATGACCCCATAACAATGGACAGACCACCACCTAATTGACTTTTCCTTAACTCTAGACAAACAAATCACTAAAGTTAAAGCTATGGCACCTCCACTACCCACCAGAGCTAAAAAGAAATATCACACCCGACAACATCATGCCACTCCTGCTCCCAACTATCAACGCACTCCCTAATAACTCAGACCCAGAATTCCTGGTAGAGACCTACAATAATGCCATGAGCACAGCCCTAGATACGATTGCACCTCTGAAGTCTCGCAAAAGTAAACAACAAGCTCATCTCAATGCCTGGTTCACCCCTCACCTAAAATATCTAAGATTGAAAAAAAGGAAACTAGAAGTTCAATGGTGTCACACCCCTTCTGAAGAAAACAAATTGCAACTCAAACAATTCGCTAATAACTACAAAAAATAAATCCTACTTACTACTGGCATATGTACCTGCATGTCTGATCCCCATTGTCTGCTGTAACGTCATTGCCACCACTAATGGCCTGTTTAGCTGCATTTCTGGTTGCAAGTGGTCGGTGTGATCTCATTTATTTTATAGCAGCTTATTTAACAGAATTTCAGGTCACTAGTGGCCTAGGTAGCTACATCTTTGTCAACTAATGGATAGTGTAACTGCATTTCTTATGGCTAGAGTGTCAAACTATTCCTCACCCTTTCTGCTATCACTTGCTACTGCCAACTACCAACAGGCTCCTACCAATATTCATCTTCCTCTTACTCACCCTATCACTAACTTTTACTGAGGGACCTAACTTCAAGTTTCCAAATCAAGCCTCCCCTCTGCCCACCCTATCACAGTACTTCCTTGACCTCTAAATGACCTCAAGTAGCTTTGCGTATATTGTGGGGTACATTTACCCACCCAGCAGAATTCCCCTCCATCACCAATCTGCACTTCAGCAGTTACCAGCAAAATGGCTGCGCTGGCACTGTTGAGCACTATCGCCTTGCATGTAAAAAGCCACAACTGTAAAAAGATGCAATTTATGTCCAAACTGATTTTTGGCAAAAATGACTGGGGGTGGCTTTGTACCTCATAAAAACACACCCCATGAAACTCAATCCCCTCCTTCAGTTCAATCTGCCCCTAAGAAGGAGGCGACATAACATAGGCTGACCTATCATATTTTTAGGGGTAGGTCTAGCTTAGTTCTGCCCAACAATAAATCCGGTGATGTCACTCGCCTTCTAAAAGGTAGAGGCTCACAGAGACAAGGGACTCTCTTCTGAATTTTCCAGCGCCTGCATATCCAGACATTTCACATTCACTCTGAAAGATTCCAGATTCTACTGCCAGGCCAGAGCATAGCTGACCCTAAACAGGCAGAACCACCCTTCAGAACTAAACCCCATAAACAAATCCCACTAACTCAGGGAGAAAGGGGGAAAATCTGTGGTACCCTTTGTGAGAGTATCCTGTGACCAGACTGGCTTTTTTGCCCCACTACCTGCATGCCGCTGTGCTGTGACCACACCTTTGCCCAACTGTTTTCTGTCCGGAGAGCCCGCCGCTGTGACCAATGGCCAGATATTGCCTCGCTGTCCAGAAACCCGGTTGGCTGTGTGGGATATGTTGACCCATTCCAAATTGCCCCACTGCATCACTTTACAAATGGGGAGAGAAACAGCCAAAAATGGATGTGCTAAACCCTGCGCACGAAAAATCTGCAAAACTGCATTTGGGTCACAACCACAAAAGGCTGCACACCCTGCCACACATAGTCAAGGGGGGGTGAAAACAGAATTCTCACTTCAGGAGCATGCCAGTGGGTTATGTTACATTCAAAATGGAGCAAGGCAGCAGAATTGTCCTGAAAATCGAAAATGCCTTTTAAAATGTACCTTTGCAACCTTCAAAGTGCTGATTTGGCGCTAGATCAATTTATTTTCCGGTGAATCCTTGAGACTAAAAGGGTTACAGATCATCCAGTGTGGCTCAGTGGAGCCGGGCCTCATTGACTGAAAGCAGAAATGTATCTCATGAAAAACCTGCCCAAAAACTTTGTTTTCAGTTCCACAGAAGAAATGCGGCTAAAAATGGCAACATGTAACAATTTCAACTGTGCAGGCAGAAACTCCAAACAAAGGCTGGGAACATATATCCAGACTGCAAAATAAATCCCAGCACTCAAGGGAAGAACTAGTGCTGAATAAAATGTGTGTGGTGCAGAGGAAAATCTGAGTATAGGATTCAGTTTAAATGTGCTTTTTCAGGAAGAAAGTGCAAAATCGCCTGTTTAAAAGCATGTTTTGTTAAAAGGCCTAATTCTGTAAGAAATGTGGAAGGATTGCTGATGTCAAAACCCACCTATAAACTGTGTTCATTTTATATGTTTAACCCTTTAAGTGCCATGGGTATTTCTCCCCAGTGCCAGAGCCTTTTTTGGTGATTTTGGTATGTGGCCATTCAATGGCTTGTAACTTTTCCGTTACATGAGATATCTCGGCCAAATTTGGCTCCTTTTTTTCCCACATGTAGGCGGTCGTAACGCCACCCAGGAAACCAAGGTTGCTGTAGGGGGGTGAGAGAAAATAAGGAAAATGTGCGAAAATTTTGGGTTTTTTCAAAAAATGCCAATAAAATGATGTACAAAGAAGCCTGTGGTTTTTTCCTTGTAAGAGCTAGGAACAAATGGTTTGCTATGCTGAGTTCCCCAATGTGTTGGCTTTCAGGAACAGGTTGAGTGGAAATGGAAAAAAATTATTTTGATGGGGTTATCAACCGTTTGGTGAGAGGTAGGCGATTTTTGCCATTTTTGCCAATTGGACATGCATGGACGGAATGGAAGAAAAGGGCAGGAAAGCCAAATTGGAGGACAGAAAGGCATATATTTCTGAAAAGTAGACAAAATTCCAAGTTTAGGAAGGGGTGATTTGCATAGGTCAGCCAACAACTAGGTAGGGGAAACTGCCATCGAATGGGGGAAAAGCAGGAAAATGACTGAAAAAAAAGGTATGTGTTGGACATGGTTGGCTTGGTACGGCAATGGCTTCTATGAATTTTGAGAAAAGCAATGCTCCGCTACATTCCCCCGACTCTTGCAGTTAGGAGAGCATACCATTTTTGTAGTGTTTGTACAAAACAAGCAATACCACAAGCCAAACACTGAGCCATGGTACACAGGAGTTTTACGCTCACGGCCTGACCGGACGCACTTAGCATGTGTAAATTGGGAAAACCAATGTGGTGAGGAACGGCAGCCATACATTTTTTGAAAGAGCATAGGCAGACCTTTTCAAGGGTAGGTGACTTGTGCAGGTTACAAAAGTGTATGGTGGCTAAAGCAGCGACTAAATGTAGGTCACATTTGGGAAAAGAAAGGGTTGTGAGACAAAGGGCTCCAGCAAATGGGTCAAAACGTTATGAAAACCACACAAACACAACACATGGCCTACCGTCCCGCGTTCCCACAGGTGTCCCGATGAAAACGGTACCTCACATGTGTGGGTGCACCTACCTGGCCGCCAAGGGAAAAAACCTAAAACACAAGTAACCCCAAGTCTGTTTTCACACCGGAAATGTCACACTCTCACATCATACAGATATGGGCCTCGGGTGTCCAAGCCACTGAGGAAAACTGGGAACCCCATGCATTTCCGAAAAGAGGACACCCGTGGGAATCCGCAAAGGTATGATATGCCCAAATTGCCCCAGATTTTATTACCCAGACACCCCCGCAAAGTCCGAAATGTGGGAAAAAATACGCAATTTCCACACGTTTCGCTCGGCTCACCCATCGAAACATGCCCCCAACAACACATGGCCTACCGTCACGCGTTCCCATAGGTGTCCCGATGAAAACGGTACCTCACATGTGTGGGTGCACCTACCTGGCCGCCAAGGGGAAAGCCTAAAACACAAGTAACCCCAAGTCTGTTTTCACACCGGAAATGTCACACTCACACATCATACAGATATGGGCCTCGGGTGTCCAAGCCACCAAGGAAAACAGGGAACCCCAAGCATTTCCGGAAAGAGGACACCCGTGGGAATCCGCAGAGGTATGATATGCCCAAATCGCCCCAGAATTTATTACCCAGACACACCCGCAAAGTCCAAAATGTGGGAAAAAATAAGCATTTTCCTCACATTTCGCTCGACTCACCCATCGAAACACGCCCCCAACAACACATGGCCTACCGTCCCGCGTTCCCACAGGTGTCCCGATGAAAACGGTACCTCACATGTGTGGGTGCACCTACCTGGCCGCCAAGGGGAAAGCCTAAAACACAAGTAACCCCAAGTCTGTTTTCAGAGGGAAATCTCAGACATTCTGCCGACCGGCACAATGTACAGATATGGGCCTCGGGTGTCCAAGCCACCGAGGAAAACAGGGAACCCCATGCATTTCCGAAAAGAGGACACCCGTGGGAATCCGCAGAGGTATGATATGCCCAAATTGCCCCAGAATTTATTACCCAGACACCCCTGCAAAGTCCGAAATGTGGGGAAAAAAACGCTTTTTCCGCACATTTCGCTCGACGCACCCATCGAAACACGCCCCCAACAACACATGGCCTACCGTCACGCGTTCCCACAGGTGTCCCGATGAAAACGGTACCTCACATGTGTGGGTGCACCTACCTGGCCGCCAAGGGGAAAGCCTAAAACACAAGTAACCCCAAGTCTGTTTTCACACCGGAAATGTCACACTCTCACATCATACAGATATGGGCCTCGGGTGTCCAAGCCACCAAGGAAAACAGGGAACCCCATGCATTTCCGAAAAGAGGACACCCGTGGGAATCCGCGGAGGTATAATATGCCCAAATCGCCCCAGAATTTATTACCCAGACACCCCCGCAATGTCCGAAATGTGGGAAAAAATACGCATTTTCATCACATTTCGCTCGACTCACCCATCGAAAAACGCCCCCAACAACACATGGCCTACTGTCCCGCGTTCCCACAGGTGTCCCGATGAAAACGGTACCTCACATGTGTGGGTGCACCTACCTGGCCGCCAAGGGGAAAGCCTAAAACACAAGTAACCCCAAGTCTGTTTTCAGAGGGAAATCTCAGACATTCTGCCGACCGGCACAATGTACAGATATGGGCCTCGGGTGTCCAAGCCACCGAGGAAAACAGGGAACCCCATGCATTTCCGGAAAGAGGACACCCGTGGGAATCCGCAGAGGTATGATATGCCCAAATCGCCCCAGAATTTATTACCCAGACACCCCCGCAAAGTCCGAAATGTGGGAAAAAATACGCATTTTCCTCACATTTTGCTCGACTCACCCATCGAAACACGCCCCCAACAACACATGGCCTACTGTCCCGCATTCCCACAGGTGTCCCGATGAAAACGGTACCTCACATGTGTGGGTGCACCTAACTGGCCGCCAAGGGGAAAGCCTAAAACACAAGTAACCCTAAGTCTGTTTTCAGAGGGAAATCTCAGACATTCTGCCGACCGGCACAATGTACAGATATGGGCCTCGGGTGTCCAAGCCACCGAGGAAAACAGGGAACCCCATGCATTTCCGAAAAGAGGACACCCGTGGGAATCCGCAGAGGTATGATATGCCCAAATCGCCCCAGAATTTATTACCCAGACACCCCTGCAAAGTCCGAAATGTGGCAAAAAAACGCTTTTTCCGCACATTTCGCTCGACGCACCCATCGAAACACGCCCCCAACAACACATGGCCTACTGTCACGCGTTCCCACAGGTGTCCCGATGAAAATTGTACCTCACATGTGTGGGTGCACCTACCTGGCCGCCAAGGGGAAAGCCTAAAACACAAGTAACCCCAAGTCTGTTTTCACACCGGAAATGTCACACTCTCACATCATACAGATATGGGCCTCGGGTGTCCAAGCCACCAAGGAAAACAGGGAACCCCATGCATTTCCGAAAAGAGGACACCCGTGGGAATCCGCAGAGGTATGATATGCCCAAATCGCCCCAGAATTTATTACCCAGACACACCCGCAAAGTCCAAAATGTGGGAAAAAATAAGCATTTTCCTCACATTTCGCTCGACTCACCCATCGAAACACGCCCCCAACAACACATGGCCTACCGTCCCGCGTTCCCACAGGTGTCCCGATGAAAACGGTACCTCACATGTGTGGGTGCACCTACCTGGCCGCCAAGGGGAAAGCCTAAAACACAAGTAACCCCAAGTCTGTTTTCAGAGGGAAATCTCAGACATTCTGCCGACCGGCACAATGTACAGATATGGGCCTCGGGTGTCCAAGCCACCGAGGAAAACAGGGAACCCCATGCATTTCCGAAAAGAGGACACCCGTGGGAATCCGCAGAGGTATGATATGCCCAAATTGCCCCAGAATTTATTACCCAGACACCCCTGCAAAGTCCGAAATGTGGGGAAAAAAACGCTTTTTCCGCACATTTCGCTCGACGCACCCATCGAAACACGCCCCCAACAACACATGGCCTACCGTCACGCGTTCCCACAGGTGTCCCGATGAAAACGGTACCTCACATGTGTGGGTGCACCTACCTGGCCGCCAAGGGGAAAGCCTAAAACACAAGTAACCCCAAGTCTGTTTTCACACCGGAAATGTCACACTCTCACATCATACAGATATGGGCCTCGGGTGTCCAAGCCACCAAGGAAAACAGGGAACCCCATGCATTTCCGAAAAGAGGACACCCGTGGGAATCCGCGGAGGTATAATATGCCCAAATCGCCCCAGAATTTATTACCCAGACACCCCCGCAATGTCCGAAATGTGGGAAAAAATACGCATTTTCATCACATTTCGCTCGACTCACCCATCGAAAAACGCCCCCAACAACACATGGCCTACTGTCCCGCGTTCCCACAGGTGTCCCGATGAAAACGGTACCTCACATGTGTGGGTGCACCTACCTGGCCGCCAAGGGGAAAGCCTAAAACACAAGTAACCCCAAGTCTGTTTTCAGAGGGAAATCTCAGACATTCTGCCGACCGGCACAATGTACAGATATGGGCCTCGGGTGTCCAAGCCACCGAGGAAAACAGGGAACCCCATGCATTTCCGGAAAGAGGACACCCGTGGGAATCCGCAGAGGTATGATATGCCCAAATCGCCCCAGAATTTATTACCCAGACACCCCCGCAAAGTCCGAAATGTGGGAAAAAATACGCATTTTCCTCACATTTTGCTCGACTCACCCATCGAAACACGCCCCCAACAACACATGGCCTACTGTCCCGCATTCCCACAGGTGTCCCGATGAAAATGGTACCTCACATGTGTGGGTGCACCTACCTGGCCGCCAAGGGGAAAGCCTAAAACACAAGTAACCCCAAGTCTGTTTTCACACCGGAAATGTCACACTCTCACATCATACAGATATGGGCCTCGGGTGTCCAAGCCACCAAGGAAAACAGGGAACCCCATGCATTTCCGAAAAGAGGACACCCGTGGGAATCCGCAGAGGTATGATATGCCCAAATCGCCCCAGAATTTATTACCCAGACACCCCCGCAAAATCCGAAATGTGGGAAAAAATATGCATTTTCCTCACATTTCGCTCGACTCACCCATCGAAACACGCCCCCAACAACACATGGCCTACTGTCCCGCGTTCCCGCAGGTGTCCCGATGAAAACGGTACCTCACATGTGTGGGTGCACCTACCTGGCCGCCAAGGGGAAAGCCTAAAACACAAGTAACCCCAAGTCTGTTTTCAGAGGGAAATCTCAGACATTCTGCCGACCGGCACAATCTACAGATATGGGCCTCGGGTGTCCAAGCCACCAAGGAAAACAGGGAACCCCATGCATTTCCGGAAAGAGGACACCCGTGGGAATCCGCAGAGGTATGATATGCCCAAATCGCCCCAGAATTTATTACCCAGACACCCCCGCAAAGTCCGAAATGTGGGAAAAAATACGCATTTTCCTCACATTTCGCTCGACTCACCCATCGAAACACGCCCCCAACAACACATGGCCTACCGTCCCGCGTTCCCACAGGTGTCCCGATGAAAACGGTACCTCACATGTGTGGGTGCACCTACCTGGCCGCCAAGGGGAAAGCCTAAAGCACAAGTAACCCCAAGTCTGTTTTCAGAGGGAAATCTCAGACATTCTGCCGACCGGCACAATGTACAGATATGGGCCTCGGGTGTCCAAGCCACCGAGGAAAACAGGGAACCCCATGCATTTCCGAAAAGAGGACACCCGTGGGAATCCGCAGAGGTATGATATGCCCAAATTGCCCCAGAATTTATTACCCAGACACCCCTGCAAAGTCTGAAATGTGGGGAAAAAAACGCTTTTTCCGCACATTTTGCTCGACGCACCCATCGAAACACACCCCCAACAACACATGGCCTACCGTCACGCGTTCCCACAGGTGTCCCGATGAAAACGGTACCTCACATGTGTGGGTGCACCTACCTGGCCGCCAAGGGGAAAGCCTAAAACACAAGTAACCCCAAGTCTGTTTTCACACCGGAAATGTCACACTCTCACATCATACAGATATGGGCCTCGGGTGTCCAAGCCACCAAGGAAAACAGGAAACCCCATGCATTTCCGAAAAGAGGACACCCGTGGGAATCCGCAGAGGTATGATATGCCCAAATCGCCCCATAATTTATTACCCAGACACCCCCGCAAATTCCGAAATGTGGGAAAAAATATGCATTTTCCTCACATTTCGCTCGACTCACCCATCGAAAAACGCCCCCAACAACACATGGCTTACTGTCCCGCGTTCCCACAGGTGTCCCGATGAAAACAGTACCTCACATGTGTGGGTGCACCTACCTGGCCGCCAAAGGGCAAAGCCTAAAACACAAGTAACCCCAAGTCTCTTTTCAGAGGGAAATCTCAGACATTCTGCCGACCGCCACAATGTACAGATATGGGCCTCGGGTGTCCAAGCCACCGAGGAAAACAGGGAACCCCATGCATTTCCAGAAAGAGGACATCCGTGGGAATCCGCAGAGGTATGATATGCCCAAATCGCCCCAGAATTTATTACACCTGACACCCCCGCAAAGTCCGAAATGTGGGAAAAAATACGCATTTTCCTCACATTTCGCTCGACTCACCCATCGAAAAACACGCCCCCAACAACACATGGCCTACCGTCCCGCGTTCCCACAGGTGTCCCAATGAAAACAGTACCTCACATGCGTGGGTGCACCTACCTGGCCGCCAAGGGGCAAGCCGAAAACGCAAGCAACCCCCAGTCTGTTTTCAGAGCGAAATCTCAGACATTCTGCCGACCGACACAATGTACAGATATGGGCCTCGGGTGTCCAAGCCACCGAGGAAAACAGGGAACCCCATGCATTTCCGAAAAGAGGACACCCTTGGGAATCCGCAGAGGTATGATATGCCCAAATTTCCCCAGAATTTATTACCCAGACACCCCTGCAAAGTCCGAAATGTGGGGAAAAAAATGCTTTTTCCGCACATGTCGCTCGACGCACCCATCGAAACACGCCCCCAACAACACATGGCCTACCGTCACGCGTTCCCACAGGTGTCCCGATGAAAACGGTACCTCACATGTGTGGGTGCACCTACCTGGCCGCCAAGGGGAAAGCCTAAAACACAAGTAACCCCAAGTCTGTTTTCACACCGGAAATGTCACACTCTCACATCATACAGATATGGGCCTCGGGTGTCCAAGCCACCGAGGAAAACAGGGAACCCCATGCATTTCCGAAAAGAGGACACCCGTGGGAATCCGCAGAGGTATGATATGCCCAAATCGCCCCAGAATTTATTACCCAGACACCCCCGCAAAGTCCGAAATGTGGGAAAAAATATGCATTTTCCTCACATTTTGCTCGACTCACCCATCGAAACACGCCCCCAACAACACATGGCCTACTGTCCCGCGTTCCCACAGGTGTCCCGATGAAAACGGTACCTCACATGTGTGGGTGCACCTACCTGGCCGCCAAGGGGAAAGCCTAAAACACAAATAACCCCAAGTCTGTTTTCAGAGGGAAATCTCAGACATTCTGCCGACCGGCACAATGTACAGATATGGGCCTCGGGTGTCCAAGCCACCGAGGAAAACAGGGAACCCCATGCATTTCCGGAAAGAGGACACCCGTGGGAATCCGCAGAGGTATGATATGCCCAAATCGCCCCAGAATTTATTACCCAGACACCCCCGCAAAGTCCGAAATGTGGGAAAAAATACGCATTTTCCTCACATTTCGCTCGACTCACCCATCGAAACACGCCCCCAACAACACATGGCCTACGGTCCCGCGTTCCCACAGGTGTCCCAATGAAAACGGTATCTCACATGTGTGGGTGCACCTACCTGGCCGCCAAGGGGAAAGCCTAAAGCACAAGTAACCCCAAGTCTGTTTTCAGAGGGAAATCTCAGACATTCTGCCGACCGGCACAATGTACAGATATGGGCCTCGGGTGTCCAAGCCACCGAGGAAAACAGGGAACCCCATGCATTTCCGAAAAGAGGACACCCGTGGGAATCCGCAGAGGTATGATATGCCCAAATTGCCCCAGAATTTATTACCCAGACACCCCTGCAAAGTCCGAAATGTGGGGAAAAAACCGCTTTTTCCGCACATTTCGCTCGACGCACCCATCGAAACACGCCCCCAACAACACATGGCCTACCGTCACGCGTTCCCACAGGTGTCCCGATGAAAACGGTACCTCACATGTGTGGGTGCACCTACCTGGCCGCCAAGGGGAAAGCCTAAAACACAAGTAACCCCAAGTCTGTTTTCACACCGGAAATGTCACACTCTCACATCATACAGATATGGGCCTCGGGTGTCCAAGCCACCAAGGAAAACAGGAAACCCCATGCATTTCCGAAAAGAGGACACCCGTGGGGAATCCGCAGAGGTATGATATGCCCAAATCGCCCCAGAATTTATTACCCAGACACCCCCGCAAAGTCCGAAATGTGGGAAAAAATATGCATTTTCCTCACATTTCGCTCGACTCACCCATCGAAACACGCCCCCAACAACACATGGCCTACTGTCCCGCGTTCCCACAGGTGTCCCGATGAAAACAGTACCTCACATGTGTGGGTGCACCTACCTGGCCGCCAAGGGGAAAGCCTAAAACACAAGTAACCCCAAGTCTCTTTTCAGAGGGAAATCTCAGACATTCTGCCGACCGGCACAATGTACAGATATGGGCCTCGGGTGTCCAAGCCACCGAGGAAAACAGGGAACCCCATGCATTTCCAGAAAGAGGACATCCGTGGGAATCCGCAGAGGTATGATATGCCCAAATCGCCCCAGAATTTATTACCCTGACACCCCCGCAAAGTCCGAAATGTGGGAAAAAATACGCATTTTCCTCACATTTCGCTCGACTCACCCATCGAAACACGCCCCCAACAACACATGGCCTACCGTCCCGCGTTCCCACAGGTGTCCCAATGAAAACGGTACCTCACATGCGTGGGTGCACCTACCTGGCCGGCAAGGGGCAAGCCGAAAACGCAAGCAACCCCCAGTCTGTTTTCAGAGCGAAATCTCAGACATTCTGCCGACCGACACAATGTACAGATATGGGCCTCGGGTGTCCAAGCCACCGAGGAAAACAGGGAACCCCATGCATTTCCGAAAAGAGGACACCCGTGGGAATCCGCAGAGGTATGATATGCCCAAATTGCCCCAGAATTTATTACCCAGACACCCCTGCAAAGTCCGAAATGTGGGGAAAAAAATGCTTTTTCCGCACATTTTGCTCGACGCACCCATCGAAACACGCCCCCAACAACACATGGCCTACCGTCACACGTTCCCACAGGTGTCCCGATGAAAACGGTACCTCACATGTGTGGGTGCACCTACCTGGCCGCCAAGGGGAAAGCCTAAAACACAAGTAACCCCAAGTCTGTTTTCACACCGGAAATGTCACACTCTCACATCATACAGATATGGGCCTCGGGTGTCCAAGCCACCGAGGAAAACAGGGAACCCCATGCATTTCCGAAAAGAGGACACCCGTGGGAATCCGCAGAGGTATGATATGCCCAAATCGCCCCAGAATTTATTACCCAGACACCCCCGCAAAGTCCGAAATGTGGGAAAAAATATGCATTTTCCTCACATTTCGCTCGACTCACCCATCGAAACACGCCCCCAACAACACATGGCCTACTGTCCCGCGTTCCCACAGGTGTCCCGATGAAAACGGTACCTCACATGTGTGGGTGCACCTACCTGGCCGCCAAGGGGAAAGCCTAAAACACAAGTAACCCCAAGTCTCTTTTCAGAGGGAAATCTCAGACATTCTGCCGACCGGCACAATGTACAGATATGGGCCTCGGGTGTCCAAGCCACCGAGGAAAACAGGGAACCCCATGCATTTCCGAAAAGAGGACATCCGTGGGAATCCGCAGAGGTATGATATGCCCAAATCGCCCCAGAATTTATTACCCAGACACCCCAGCAAAGTCCGAAATGTGGGAAAAAATTCGCATTTTCCTCACATTTCGCTCGACTCACCCATCGAAACACGCCCCCAACAACACATGGCCTACCGTCCCGCGTTCCCACAGGTGTCCCAATGAAAACGGTACCTCATATGTGTGGGTGCACCTACCTGGCCGCCAAGGGGAAAGCCTAAAACACAAGTAACCCCAAGTCTGTTTTCAGAGCGAAATCTCAGACATTCTGCCGACCGGCACAATGTACAGATATGGGCCTCGGGTGTCCAAGCCACCGAGGAAAACAGGGAACCCCATGCATTTCCGAAAAGAGGACACCCGTGGGAATCCGCAGAGGTATGATATGCCCAAATTGCCCCAGAATTTATTACCCAGACACCCCTGCAAAGTCCGAAATGTGGGTAAAAAAATGCTTTTTTTGCACATTTCGCTCGACGCACCCATCGAAACACACCCCCAACAACACATGGCCTACCGTCACGCGTTCCCACAGGTGTCCCAATGAAAACGGTACCTCACATGTGTGGGTGCACCTACCTGGCCGCCAAGGGGAAAGCCTAAAACACAAGTAACCCCAAGTCTGTTTTCACACCGGAAATGTCACACTCTCACATCATACAGATATGGGCCTCGGGTGTCCAAGCCACCGAGGAAAACAGGGAACCCCATGCATTTCCGGAAAGAGGACATCCGTGGGAATCCGCAGAGGTATGATATGCCCAAATCTCCCCAGAATTTATTACCCAGACACCCCTGCAAAGTCCAAATGTGGGGGAAAAAACGCTTTTTCCGCACATTTCGCTCGACGCACCCATCGAAACACGCCCCCAACAACACATGGCCTACCGTCCCGCGTTCCCACAGGTGTCCCGATGAAAACGGTACCTCACATGTGTGGGTGCACCTACCTGGCCGCCAAGGGGAAAGCCTAAAACACAAGTAACCCAAGTCTGTTTTCACACCGGAAATGTCACACTCTCACATCATACAGATATGGGCCTCGGGTGTCCAAGCCACCAAGGAAAACAGGGAACCCCATGCATTTCCGAAAAGAGGACACCCGTGGGAATCCGCAGAGGTATGATATGCCCAAATCGCCCCAGAATTTATTACCCAGACACCCCCGCAAAGTCCGAAATGTGGGAAAAAATACGCATTTTCCTCACATTTCGCTCGACTCACCCATCGAAACACGCCCCCAACAACACATGGCCTACTACTGCCCCATCTATTGGGGGTCCTGCCCCAGCTTTTGGGGTGCCCCCCCACCCCACCCCCAATGGCTGGGGGACACACCTCATGCAGGCCTCCCTGGGCCTCCTCCAAACGGCTGCGTGAGGTACACCCCACCTCCATTTGGGGTGAGGGGGGAGAGGGCCACCCCAAAAGGTGGGGCAGGACCCCCAATAGATGGGGCAGTAGGGTTTGGGCACCCTGGGGGCAGATAGCCACACTAATGGGCCCATCTGCACCAAGCCAAGTTGGGTAAACAAAAAAAAATATACAAAATCACAGGCTGCTTTTTAGGGGGGGCTGAGGGCCACCCTAAATTGGCAGCGCATGATGTACCGCAATGGGGGGTGGCCCTCAACCCCCCCCACCCCAAATGGAGGGCCCCACCTCATGCAACCCTCCCTGGGGGCAGATAGGGGGGGCCCCACCTCATGCATCCCTCCCTGGGGTCAGATGCCCCTTCCTAGGAACAGATATCTGCCCCCAGGGAGGGTTACAAGGGGTGCCCCCTTTCTACTTCGGTTGGGGGGGCACCCCCCCCATGGGGGGACACCCCCCCTTTCATTCAGTAAAAAATCCATGGTGGCTAGTGGCCCCCACCCCTTCCCCCAACCCTGTTTCCCATCATTTCATTTTTATTTTTTATTTTACATTCCCTTGGGGCAGATGGTCAGCCATCTGCCCCAGGGTTCACATGCACGTGCCCCCATGCTTTGGGGTCGGGAGGGGGGGGAGGGCTGCTTACTTGAAGCAGCCCCCTCCCCCCCCACCTCACAAAGAGATCCATGGTGGTCTAGTGGGTTGCTGGTCACGGATCGAGCGCTCTGCGCCGATCTGTGACCAGCAATGCCTCATATGTGGTGTCTTTGGAAAGGGGAGAAAGTCCCCTTTCCAGGGACACCACTTTCTGCTCAATCCCTGGTGGCCTAGTGGGCCCCAGGACCCCAAACCCCCTCCCACCTCCCCCCATCCCTCGGATTATTATTTTTTTTTCTTTTATATATTTCCCTGGGGGCAGATGGTCAGCCATCTGCCCCCAGGGTTCATTTTCATGTGTCCCCATGCTTTGGGGGCCGGGGGGGGAGAGGGTTGCTTACCTGAAGCAGCCCCCGTCCCCCCCAACTCACAAACAGATCCATGGTGGTTCAGTGGGTTGCTGGTCACGGTTCAGCGCTCTGCGCTGATCCGTGACCAGCAATGCGGCATATGAGTGGTGTCCCTGGAAAGGCGAGAAAGTCCCCTTTCCAGGGACACCACTTTTAGGTCAATCCCTGGTGGCCCAGTGGGCCCCAGAGCCCAAAACCCCCTCCCACCTCCCTCCTTCCCTCGACATTTTTTTTTTTTTTTTTCCCCACCCCTGGGGGCAGTGATTATCTGCCCCCAGGGGTCCCTGGCGCTGTGCCCCACACGTCACAAAAGGATCTTCGTTTGATCCGTGACATTGCTGCCCGCGGATCGAGGCGCCCTGCGCCCGATCCGCCGGCAGCAAAGCCACACAATGGGTATCGTTGGAAAGGGGAAGATCTCCCCTTTCCAACGATACCCGCCTCGATCTCCGGCTTGAAATACAGCCAGAGATCGAGGCGGAACAAGAAGGGCACTCACCTTCTCTCTCCAACGCAGCAGCCGAAAATGGCTGCTGCGTTGGAATTACTTTCCGTTTCACGCCGACGTGCGTCACGCACGTCGGCGTGAAACTGAAGGAAATCCAACCCCCGGGCAGTGAGGGGGGACCTCCCCCTCACATAGCCCGGGGGTTGGATTACAGTTTTGAGCGATCCCTGCTTTGCAGGGATCGCTCAAAACAAGGTGCCGAAAAGGACGAGCTATCTCGTCCTTGGCACTGCGTGTGCACTTCCAAGGACGAGATACCTCGTCCTTGGCACTTAAAGGGTTAATGAAAGATGTAGGCAACTTAAAGTTAAAACCCAGTCTTGAGTTAATTAACTATTTAATTCTGATCTGACAGCCTCAGCCTGGGAATGGATGACACCTCACTGCTGGCAGGAAAGGACTAATTGCTGCTGGGAGGTTTTCGCATACTCATGACAAAGAACTCATCAGAATTTTGTCTGGGCCCCAGCCAAAGACAATGGCAGGCTTGAACACCCATCCCCACAGGGGAGGGGCAGGAAACTTCCCTCTCAAGGAAGATGACCCCCTCCCTGATCAAAGGAATTTGACAGCTGTTGCCAGTTGAAAGAAAAGTTTAAAAAAAAAAACTGCTTAGGACTTTTGGTGGTTAAATGCCTATTTGTAATTAAGCTTTAAAGACTTTTAACTTTGCCACACGGATGATAAGGAGGATAAATCTAAAAGTTGGTAGATGTAAATCTTATTTTATGCTATTTCTTTGAAGACGTGAATGAACTTTGTACTGCATAAGGACAAAAGTTATACAAAAACACTAATTGCGCGAAGACTATTAATGCTGCAAATCTAATATTGTATACCTGTGCTCTATGGGTGATTGCACAGATATGTACCGAATTAGGACTTGTTAGGCCAAATCTTTATGATTGAAATTGGCAAAATTCCAAAAAAAGACAAAGCCAGGTCTCACTGGTGTGGGAGTTTGATGTAAAGGTAACCCACACAATATGTAATGTATGTGTCTGATTTTATTAGAGGGCATAATTATAGAAATGTGTATTTGTGGGAAAGTTACATTTTGGTCCCAATAACTGTGGGAGTTTCCCAAGTTACCCCATAAAATTTTACAGCCCTTTCCGTCTTCCAACCAAAACAAGGCAAGTGCCTTTGACCTATTACAGCACTGTGGGTGTGGGTTGTAAGTCTGCCCCTACCATAAGCGTAGTGATGTCACTTGGTGTGATTAATAAGGGAGCCTCACAACACAGAGACACATTCCTGACTCCATCCAGATTTCCGCGTTGCGCCCTTTAACAGAATTCTTCATCTTGTCCTGATCCAGACTACTTTGCAAAACCAAGGCCTCAGCATTTGCTGAACTCTTTTCAACTAGGCCCAAATCCTGAACCATCCCAAACTTCAGGAAAGCAATTTTGATCCAGTCTGGCTTGCTACCATTAAGGCTCGCCATCCCACTGATCTACAGTGTCCAGTGACCAGAAGGGCCAATACAATACAATCCAGTCTGAGGTGCCAGTACAATTGACCAGAACCGCCCAGCTGACCATCCCACCAGAAGTGCCCTGTTGCCTGTAGACTCGATCCGTGATGACCAGAACCTGACGGTCCAATCTTAATTTACAATGGACTGCAAGTATCAACAGGAATCATAGTAACCCATAGTATATTTACCTTGTTCTATCCCCATCTCTCAACCTATCCCACCTTTAACTTAAGAACCTCTAATATTGTCAGAACCATTCTTGCAACCTTGTTTGTAATCCCTAGTGTAAGCGCTGATTTTCTCTCATTTGTTTTACAAGACCATAAGCCATTAGTGATTTGGATTAAATAAAGTAATTCCCATGAAAGAAAAATGGAGTATCCGCCACATGAAGGGTTACATTCGGCCATGCGTAACTGTGGAGATTCCTGGGTGGCATTCTTCTTTTTCTTAGCATTAATATAGTTCAAGTAAAACCAACCTGTCATATTTAAAACCGATTTTCAGTTTTTCTCTGTTCATTTTTCTCAAAAACACCTCTCATTCAAACTTGCACAACTTCCTCAATTTTATAGTTAGCGACATAATTTCAACTCTGAGTGAAACCTAAGACCTGTAGCGACATGCAAAACCAAAAACCACATCCCAGAACAGTGTCCTTGACCTGTTTTTATTAAGAATCGCATAGTGAAATTTAGGCAGGAATGTGCAATTTTGCAAAACTTTTACACATGTGTTTCCCATTCAAAGTATTTCCAAACTCTCATTCTGATTTAAAGTGTGTTCTGTTGCTCATATTGCAGCTTATGTTTGTTAGGATCTTTACAGTGTTGCTCCCATAGGAATTTATATCAATTTAAGGATTTGTGCACACTTTGCATTGTTTTTCTAAGCCATTTTGAACTGTCATATTAAAAGTGCAAAGTTCCAAAAACGTTTTCTCTCTTGTTTGGGGAGGTGGGGAGGGAAGATTGCATTCAAACCCTATACACTGTTCTTTTATTACTGAATACCTGCTGCTTACTTACATCTGTGTAGAATTGCTCATTTGCGAATTAAGAACTTTGCAGGGGGAAATCTTAACCTAAGTGCTATCTTTTCACAAGCCAAAACTGTTCTTTTCTCTGTGTTTTACATCTGTGTTTTACATTTTGTGTTGCTAAAAAGTGAATTAAATTGCCTTACTTAATTTCTGATTTGTATGGTCACCACATTGGTGATTGCTGCCCCTTATATATTAAAACATATATGTGATTTGAATAAATAAATAAATAAATAAATAATGCCTTTACCAACCAGCCTGATTCCTGGTCCCATGTGACCTGGGGGGTATTTTGAGAAGGGTGTGATATGAGTGGTATATCTCTCAGAATATTGAACCTATAGGCACAATAAATAGGTATTTCACTTGTGCATTGCATGCTAGCCTGAGACCCGGGTGTACTGCCTGATTGAAATCCTTAACAGATCTGGGTGCTCGTCTGGGATTTTGAGTTCGAGTTACCACCCGTGACAGTCTAACTCAGCAGACCTGCAGGGTACAGACACCTTGTTGGTTGGTATACTGTGCTACACTGTACAAGCACATCTCAAAATAAATACTCCAAAATCAGGCCTGTTTGTAAAAGTAAATTAACCCTAAAATAAGTCATAAGAAAATTGATATTTCCAAAATGGTGATCCCAGTAGAAATCAATATGGCTAGGGAACACCTCTTGCACAAACTGTTTGTCAGGGGTGAGTGGCCTGAACAGAATGAACAGGTATGGCTGCAGGAAATCAAAGAACAGGTCACTGCCATGGACCTGGATACATTGCAGGACAAGGGCCATTACACCAAGTTCTTAGTGAACTGTACATGGTCCCAAAAGCGAAAGAGGAGCAGAGTAAAATTGCCAAAATAGTGCCCTACCTGTACCTCCACATAGGAGTAATACAAGAAAAGCATTCAGAAAATATAGTTCTAGCAAAGAATCAAGTGGAAACACTAGAAAGAATCCAGACTGATCTGGACTCTGCAGGGGCAAAGCCAAGAATCAGAGACAGAAGCTAGGCAGTATCTGACAAAACTGAAAAAAGATCTGGCCCTCCTAAAGCAAGAGAAGGCGGAGCAAGATACCCAAATTCAGGCACTGAAAGATGAGTGTCAGGAAAGGGTTGACTCTTTACAACAGAGTCAGCATAAGCTGGCGCAACAATTACAGTTTAAGAGAACCTGCACAGTGCAAATAGTTACCCTACATGATCAAATAGACAAATTAAAAGAGGAAAATAATAAATTGATTATTAAAGACATCCACTCTCAAGAGGAATTTGATGGGGGAGCACCAGAAGTCCAATGCATTTAAAAAACAAAGGGATGACCTGGCTGCACAGATGGGCACCCTAAAGCAGGAGAAGGACAATTTAGGCCAAGAAGTAAGCCAATTAAAAACCAAGCTAGAGGAAAGAAAGCTGGTCCCCCAGGAGCTCACGGAAGTAAACACCGAACACGAGAAGCTACTAGAGCACACCAGACGGGTGGAGGATGCTCTGGAAAAGAACACCCTGACCAATGATGCTAAAACCCAGGAGGTAAATCTCCTGCAGCAGAAATTGGCCCAGTATTTCCAAACCAGACAGGAAGCACAGAGAGACAATGAGGCTCTCTGTGAAAAGAATGATGTGCACCACAAACAGATAGCCATGCAAGAGCGAATTATTGAAACCAGTAAGGCCCTGATAGAGGAACACAAGATTCAGATTTTGGCATAGCATCAGGGAATAGGGGCTGAAAGAGAAGAGGTAGAGAGGGACAGAGAAACCCCTGAGCATCACACCAGGACCCCTGTACTTAGGGACTCTAACCCCTTCAATTCTATGAACTCTGCCACCTTCATGTCCACTGACTCATATGAACCAGGGGCCATGGGGATGGTAGACATCAACAAAATGGGTAAGATGGGACTGACAGATCAGCGCCCTCCAGAATTTACTCCTGTGAGGGGAGAGTCAGGGAATTGGATCTTCAAAAATACCACCTACCAAAAGATCAGTTTGTTAAATTTGGTGGGGAACTCCAGGAAATAAAGCTCATAAAGAGTATCCTCAAGCATTCTTCACAGGTAGAGCAGTGGGTGGGGGGGGGGGTACTCCGCCAATCCTGGGAGCAGGCTAGAGTCAGAAGACTCTTCTGAGCACCACAAAGAACAGGCAAACTGGCCCCCACATTCTGCAAGCCCTTTTCAAGCTTGCATAATCAGGGAGGGCTTAGAGGATCAGATAGCCACCTTCAGTAGTAATGCCTCTGAGTCAGAGGATAGTGGACACGGGTGACCAAGACCAAAAAGGCCAACAAATTCAAGAAAGCTATACAAAAAGATCCCCTGAAGCAGATCAAGGCCATTAGGAGTGTTATCACTCCCTGTCACAAAAATGCCAAGTATTCAGTCTGGGAACACCTTGAATTATACAAACAGATGATGGATACTTTTCATCTGAAAGATAGTCAGAGTTGCATCCAATATGTAAAATGGACATTCTCCGCTAAATATTCCAGCTTCTTTGCGGGGCTGGAGGATCAGAACCACTCAAGATGGACCACCTACAGGGCGGCCATCTAAAAACACTTCTCTGTCCATAGAAATCCCCAAGAGGCCCGCAAGGCGGCCTACAATCTGCAGTGTGGGAAAGACCAGACCCCACAATAATTTGTGCAGGAACTCAAACGTGCCTTCGCGCAGACCACCAGGAGGGTGCGCACAGACAGTAGGGAGTTCATTAATACCTTTTTTCATGCACTCCCCAAATACATCAGGACTCAGCTGGTGAGGGACTTTCACGAGAAGGGATCACTGGACTGGATCAATGAACAGGCGACCTGTATTTATGAGGTGCAGAAACCTGTAGAGAACAAAAACACCAATAAAACCCCCAAACCAGCCAACACCCCTGCTGCTGCTAAGGTGGCCAAGGTGAAGGTTGCCCCCATTTTAGATCTGGAGGTGGGGGAGGCCTAAAAATATACCTGCACAGAACCCATCCAATCAAGGAACCAGAAGGCCCTCGGGCCAATCCCAGACAGGTAGTCACGGGGGTAATCCCACAAATGGGACCCCTAACTCCCCTGATTACATTAGCCCCCGATACAAGGGCAACAAACCCATCCTGGGGTATGTGTGGACTCCCCCAGCCCAAGGGGGGGGATCCAACCAGGTAGGTACCAACCCAGGAAACTTCCCTCCTAACTTTCCCCAGGAGGGCAGTAATCCCCCAAATACCGGGTTGAGCTTCTTTCCCCGGTTCCCGCAAAACTTCAACCCACAAAACAACCCTTCTTTCTTTGCCCACTTTCCTGAGCCCAGACAGCCCAATCTGGGAGAGGGGAGGCCAAGGGGGGAGGGTTACCCAAACTATCCAAACCCAGGGTATTATGGGAGAAGGGATAGCTACCCTTCCTGTGATCCACCTAGGATGGACCACAGACCCCTGTATCAGCCAGAGCGGGTGTCCCAACTGGAGCGCCAGGTGCAGAACTTGTCCCAGGATCTGGTGCCCCATGTTGAGGGCTCAGCAGAACCCTAAGATGAACATGGCGGCAAAGAACTCCACAAACCAAGGGTCTGGTACTCCAGAATAATGACGGGGAGAAAACCCAGACAATTCACCAGTTCCAAAGGAGGAGGCACCGGGGGAAGGAGGGTGTAAGGCCTTAGAGGAAGCTTCCTTCCCCACTTGTGAAAAGCCTCTGGAAACCCAGGAACCTGACCAAAATCTCCTGCCCCCGAAAATCTGCAACCCAAGGAAAACGGGGCGGGTAGAAGAAATAAAGGACCTAAAAAGACCCATTTTGTCGAGGAGGTTAGGGTCCTCCAATTTGAAGGAGAGGGGTCCTCAGAGGACTCTGGGGGAAAAGATCTTCTCCTTCAGGGATAGGGGGACTCCTCCCAAAGAAAAATGGGTTCCAGGGATCCTAATAAAGACTGGGTGAATGTGGGGACTGTATTAGGATCGCCCACCATTAAACCCCAGCATGATCCAGAGAGCCACTTTGCCCAAACTTACACTGGGGACAGCCTCCAAAAAGGGGCATGGGGCGGGCCAGAATCAGAACCAGTGGAGCCCAAACTGCCCCGATATCCAACTGCCATATTTTTCTTACAGATCCCCAAGCTCCCACACAGAATCCTGCCCAAACTACCCCGGTGTCGTAATCAAGAGTCAAGAAACTAACCCACCAACTGACCCAAAATGCACATTATCTTTGCCCCCTTGAGGAGAAGTAGGGAAGATTTTATGCCCCGGTCCAAGTACAAGGGCAATGTACATTTTTGACACTGGTGGACACTGGATCCCAAGCCACTCTTCTGTAAAAGATCAGCTGAATTCAGGAAGGGGAGAGAGATACCAGATCCCTCTCACCCCTCTTCCTGGACAACTTCAGAACTTAGATGGGAATTAAATTCCTGTCGAGGGGACTGCGGATTTGGAAATTAAAATTGGGCGACACAAGGTGAAACACCCGGTCATAGTCGTGACTCCAGAGGGCACACCATGTTTACTGGCGAATGACATTCTGCGTAGATTGTCTACCCTAATAGACTGTGGACCCAGACTAATCGACCAATAAAATTAAAACATAGTGTCAACCATGTTAGTTTAAATTGCACATGCCACATGGTTGAACAAAAACAGGATAACATTGAGTTCCATTTTCAAAACAACCAAATTCCTGACGTGACAGTAATTGCAGTAGGACAACAAACTGGTGATGGGAATTCCTCTCTATTTCTGAAAATCAACCTTCCTTCCTGTTTCAAGCGGCATTCCACACTGGAAGGAAATACTCTAAAATTCTACACTAATTCACAATCAGAAAATCCGACTTCCATAGCTCAAAATGATGGGAAACCACCTCAAAGTGTCGCTGACATTCTGAAAATTAGAGAACAGTTGTACATCCCTATTCAGTTACATAAGGGGAAGGACTCTGTTGTCACCTGAGTGTGTGTGAACAACGGTAAGAGCTTCATCAGCAAAACCATGTTCAGAAAACTCCCAAAAGATCCAGCCATTCCCACATTTAAATTGATAGACAAATGGAAAATGGACCTGGAAACTCAAAATTCCAAATATCTCCTGCCTAGCAGGTGTATGCTCAAAATGTCCATAGGCAACAAAAGCATAGTACATAAATGTTGGGTCGTGCTAAATGTCCCTGCTGCATTTTATTTAGGCAGTGACATTCTCAATCGCTTTGCCATTAGTTTGGACCTGATAAACTTCAAAGCCTGCTCCCAATTAGGGGGTAATCCCATGGACATTGATGATTCAGAAAAAGCATTTCGGTCAGCCCAATTACTGCAGTATGCAATTGAAGTTCAAATTGGAGAGGAAGTCACCATCCCAGAACAGACCCGACTATTCTCACTTAAAGAAAAAATTCAAAGAGGACAGAAACTGCAAAATCCTGATGCATATGTTCACCTCAACGCCCATCTCCAACAGCAAGGGTTGGGGTTAAACCCAACACCATTAGTCAATACAGAACACAACACCATTCCAATATTGGTGGATAACAGCGACCTTAGGAGTATCACTCTGGGCGCAGGCACCATTATTGGAATGGCAGTTGATGACTGACATTTTCCATAGATTTAGGTAATGAACTGATAGGACCAATCCCCAATGACTGTTTTGACAGTGATAGCGACAATGACACAACACCAGACAGGATCTTCACCCGGCATGGGGGTAATTTCCTGGTGTACTCTTCCTGCCCTTATGGTAAGGAAGAGGTGACCTGTGACTTCAGAAGGGATGTGCTGATTGTCCAAGTCCACAAGGACTGCCTTCCCTGTCTGAAACCCTCAGTCGAGGTAAATACTTTAATCAGGAATGTCTCCACCCAGCTGGAGGAGGCCGCTGAGATAGCCAAACCAGAAGTCTTTCCGTGCTTCTGGCAAATGGTTGAAGAGAGAATCAACTTAGCTGATGCCTGTGAGACTCTGGAGCAAAAGCAAAAGTTGAAACAAGTTTTCTTATATTTTCAGGATCTCTTTGCGGTGGACTCATATGACTGTGGTTGCACCGAAATCGATACCACAAGAATTCCCACAGACCCTGGTATGACTCCAGTGTTTGTGAAGCAATTCTTCTACCACTGCCATGCTACCTAATGATGCAAATGCCACTTTATCTGTGTCTATGACCCCAGAAAATGCGCACCCCACTGGTTCGGGTGTGCCACCCTCAACCATCAATGTGACCCCTGAACCACACCTCAAATGTGCCCTCATCAACGCCCGATCCATCAATGCGCACGCGTTAGACATCCACGACATCATTACCACCCTAGATTTAGATCTTCTAATGGTCACCGAAACTTGGCTACACGAAGCCTCAGGCCCCGCCCTATCCCTCGCTCTCCCACCTGGCTATACCATCACGAGACAAGATCGCCTGACCACTGGAGGCGGTGTCGCACTCATAGCCAAAGACTCGATCACCATCAGAAAGGTGGACAAAACAATTAACAATAACAGCGACTACCTTCAATTGAAACTCACCATCTCTCACCAATGCACCATCACCTTACACCTCATATATCGACCACCAGGACCCCTAGGAGACTTCCAGGCCTCCATCACCCATCTCCTGGCGGACAACCTTAAAAAGTCCTCCAAAGCCATTTTCCTTGGAGACATCAACCTTGGCCTCAATGACGCCAAAGACCCCGCGGCCAAAGCTCTTGACACAGCCCTAGCCACCCTAGGATTCATCAACACCATCACTAACCCCACACACACCCTAGGCAGATCTCTAGACTGGATCGCCCACCACAATTGTCCCCTCACAGTCACAGGCAACACCCCCACCCCTTGGTCTGATCACCACACCATCACCTTCAACATCCCCACCACGACAACCACCTCCCACTCCCCTCTACCCTTACCTCCAGCCCTTACAAGGAGTGCCCGTCAACTGACCAAAGAAAGACTCTTTCCCTTCTTACAGGGACCTGCCTTCAGAGCCCCATTCCCCAACGACCCAGAAACCCTGGCCAAAAACTACGATACTGCCATCACGGCAGCAATCAATACCATTGCCCCACTTAAACCACGCAAAACCAAACCCACTAGACATGCTAATGCGTGGTTCACCCAAGACCTTCTAAAACTACGCATCGACAAACGAGCAGCATTAGCTCTTTGGCAAACTTCCCGGGATGATAAAGACAAACTCAACTTCAAATCCCTTGCAAATAATTATAAGAAAGCCATCATTAAAGCCAAAGCTAAATCTTTTGAAGATAGAATCACGGAGGCCAAATCGAACACCAAGGAAATGTTCGCCATATTCAGGGAACTTGAAACCCCCACACCCACCCCCCAAAACTTCACCAAGGATAAAGAATGGTGTGACAACATCCAAACAGCCATGCGCAATAAGATCAGCACCCTCCAAGCCAAAATCGTGAACACCAAACTATCACTTTCCACCCACACTACACACTCCCCGCCACCACCGCCCCCCTCACCCTCAGAGGCCCCACCCACCTTCTCTTTTAAAACCATCCAAGAAAAAGACATGATCAACATCATGAAAAACATAAAACCCTCCAATTGCAAAGGCGACCCCTGTCCTGCCTCCATCATCAAAGACTGTGCAGACACCCTGGCGCCCTTCCTAACAGCCTTCGTCAACGCCTCCTTCACCACAGGGAAAGTCCCCACATGCCTCAAGGAAGCATGGGTCCGACCCCTCATAAAGAAACCCACACTTGACCCCACCTCCCCTAATAACTACCGCCCCATCACCACTGTCCCTTTCCTCCTCAAGATTCTAGACAAAGCAGCCTACCTGCAGGTCCAGCACTTCCTTGAAGAACAGAACCTCCTTGGACTGAGACAATCCGGCTTTCGCCCAAGACACGGGACAGAGACTGCCCTACTCCACCTTAAAAACCAAATGGACGACGCAAGGGACCAAGGCAAACCTGTCTTGCTCCTTCTCCTGGACCTGTCGGCAGCCTTTGATCTTGTATCCCACGACATCCTCTACCACCACCTCTCCTCCACAGCCAACTTCTCTCAAGAAGCCACCACATGGATCACCTCCTTCCTCCAAGGCAGGACCATGCAGGTCTTCTCTGACCTAGCCACGGCATCACCCTCCATCATGCTATGTGTGGTGCCCCCAGGCTCCTGCCTCTCCCCCACCCTCTATAACATCTTCACCCGCCCCCTCTTCCTCATCCTTGACGCCATGGGCATCTCTTACACCAACTATGCCGACGATACACAGATCCTTCTCACCCTGACAGGAGACTATGACACGGACTCTGCCACCCTCAACAACATCTACAACACAATCCAAATGTGGATGGCTATCAACGGCCTCTGCCTTAACTCCGACAAAACTGAGCTCCTACTCGTAGGCTCCCCTGACACCATCAAAAAACTTGACGCACAGTTTAGTCACTGCACTATTGACTCAATCAAGATCCCAGTACTAGACACAGTAAAAACACTAGGCGTCTACTTAGACTCCGACCTATCTATGACCAGACAAGTAAACGCCATTGCCTCCTCTGCTGCTTACCATGCAAAACTCCTTAACGCAATCAGACCTTATCTGTCAAAAGAAACATGCACTAACATAGCCAGGGCCATAACTGGCTCGCGGCTTGATTATTGCAATAGTCTCTTCCTAGGGACCTCCAACAAAAACCTTGAGAAGCTCCAAGTAATACAGAACAATGCCCTGCGTGCTGCACAAGGCATTGCCAAGAGAGAGCACATCACCGCTGCCAGAAAAGCATCCCACTGGCTCCCCATAAAGGAAAGGATCTTATTCAAAGCTCTAAGCATCACCCACAAATGCGTCCATTTTGCCGCCCCAATGTACCTTTCCCAGAGGATCCACCCGGTCTCCTCTGCAAGACCCATCAGGTCACCCTATGCCAGCATGCTCTCAGTACCCAGGGTAAAAAGAGCCAGAGCAGGGGGCTCTAGCTTCCCGTACCTCGCTGCCGTACACTGGAACACCCTCCCTAGCTCCTTGCGCTCTGAACCCTCACTGGCCGCCTTTCGGAAAGCCTTGAAAACTACCCTGTTCACCTAACAAACATATGCCTAGACTTCATGAATGTTCATGTTTGATGCATTACGTGGTATGACATCACCTATATCTGATCACAGGTCACTGCCTCACTGTTAACCCAAGGCACAACCTTTACCCTTTGTAACTAAGTTTTCCTTACAAGTAACAGTGCCACAATGCCCCCGGGCTGTCTGCGCGCTATATAAATGTAATAAATAAATAAATAAATAAATAAATACCGCTTGCCTCTCGCATCCATGGAGTCCCTCACAGAAATAATTAAAAACCTGGAGTCCTGTGGGATAATTCGTCCAGTTCACAGCACCTTTAATAATCCAGTGCTGTGGATTTTAAAACCGATGGCCAGTGGAGACTCTGTGCTGACCTAAGGGAGCTAAACAAATGGGTCCACACGTCCCGATGGCCTCTTCCCTACATTGACCAAGGGCTGGCTCAGATCAAGGGGTCAAAGGTATACACTGCCATTGACCTGACTAATGGGTACTGTACCATACCTGTTAGTAGGCAGGACCAATGCAAGCTGGCCTTTACCTTCGGAGGGCAGCAGTACATATGGACCCGGATACATCAACTCCGGCAATGAATTTAATATCTTCTTACACAAGGCCATGGCCGACTTGGGTGAAAGGGGAAACCTGGCCTATGACGATGATGTTCTGATCAAAAGCTAAATGGTGGATAAACAAATAGCGGAGATCTTTTATGTTCTGACACAGTTGAGGGTTGCCGGAGAAAAACTATATTTCCAAAAGGCACAGTGGTGCACGACCCGTGTCAATTTCTTGGGGCATGAGATAACTCCTGAGGGTCTCTGTC
This sequence comes from Ambystoma mexicanum, assembly GCF_040938575.1. NCBI lineage: Eukaryota > Metazoa > Chordata > Amphibia > Caudata > Ambystomatidae > Ambystoma > Ambystoma mexicanum. Next base: position 181,735,595 of record NC_090930.1, on the reverse strand, counting down.
TGCAGGAAAAGAAAGTGGATGCACTCTTGAAACTCAAAGACCCCACAACTCTGTGTGAGCTAAGGAGCCTCCTTGGACTGACTAATTATAGCAGAAAGTTCATTGAGGATCACGCAGAGATCACAAGACACCTGATCCATCTGTTGAAGGGGGGGTCAAGTGGGAGTGGGGTCCAGAACAAGCCGAGGCAGGAAAGCAACTAAAAAGAAGCCTCTCACAAGTGCCTTGTCCAGCTTACCCTGTCAAAAACAAGGAGTTCTTCTTGGAGACAGGGATCTCAAATACATGCTTGACCACAGTATTATACCAAAAGCATTACAAGGTCAATAAAGTCATCTCCTATGCAAGCAAGACTTTATCCGCTGTGGAGGAAAAATTCAACGATTGTGAGAAGGCACTCCTCGAAATAGTGTGGGCATTGAAGAATTACCGCCCGTTCATCCAGGGGGAACACATCATAGTGGAGACTCCACACCAGCCTCTGCAATATCTTCAAAGTGACAGAATCTGGGCCGGAAATGTGAGTAATTCCAGAATTACCTCCTGGATTCTGTTAATGCAAGGCTGTCCTGTGGAGGTCAGATATGGCCAAAACAATCAGAGTCCCTTCGTGCAAGGTCTGGCTGACTTGAATGATTGTGCCAGAGAAAATTGTCTCGAGGACGAAAGTCTTAAAATCCAGGACAACATGGAGGTGTACCACAATTCCCTGCACAAAGTCTATGAAGAAGACAAGTGTGAGGGAATGGCCACTGTCTATGTGGATGGGTGCTCCTACCATGTTGACTACAACGGGGAAAAGAAACTCGTGGCCGGTGTGGGGAATGCCTGGGTGAATGATGCCCCGGAACCATCCGCTGGATACAAAATTGGTCCCCGTAGTAGTCAGGTGGCAGAGCTGATGGCGGTTGATCAAGCCATCCTCACTGCTGTCCAACACCAACTCCACGAACTGGTCATAACTACTGATTCAGATTATGTCCGGAACGGGTTCGTGGAGCACCTGGTTAATTGGAAAATCAGAGGCATGCTATGGGCTAACAACAAACCACTAAAACATGGAAACCTAATACAAAATATTGATAATCTGGTCACCTCTAGTTGGATGACCATCTACTGGAAAAAGATCAAGGGTCATTCTAAAGTAGAGGGACCATACAAAACTGGAAATGACTTAGTTGATCAGCTGGCCAAAACCAGAGGCATCCAAGGGGATCACCTTGAGATTGAGTCCCTGTTGGGAGTAATCCAGGTCACTGCTATCACCAGGTCCCAGTCAAATGCTCACAATGAACTCTCAACTGCCCAGTGGAGTAAGGAGACCCCAGATGCTGATTTAATCACGGCTCAAAAAGGGGATTCAATAATTGGTAAGTTTTATCAACACATTGAGGACCCTGAGAACGTACCCCTGACGGATACCAATTGCATTGGGAAAGAGGATCTCAGAGTGTTGATGAAATGTCCAAAAATGTTCCGAATCCAAGAACATTTGTTGGTGAGCAGATCCATATCTGGCTGTGACCAGTGGGTGGTCCTTACCTCAATCCAAAGCTTTATGCTAAGTCACGCCCATGATGCGGCCACAGCCGCTCATCGGGGGTTTCATACTACATTAGAAATCTTGCTAGAGGTTGCATAATGGTCACACATGGGGCAGGACCTCGACCAATACTTGAAGGGGTGTCTTGATTGTGCACAATTTCAGCCAACATCACTCACACATCGTGCTCCCATCCAAAAGAGGGGGATGACACTGCCATGGTCAGATTTACAAGTAGATTTACCTCCTCTAGGGGGAACAAATACATGTTAACCATAACATGCTTATTTACTAAATGGGTGGAATGTTTCCCGGCCCCAAATTGCAAGGCAGAAACAGCAGCTGCCCTGATGATCAATCACATCTTCTCGTGTTTTGGACTACCTCAAAGGATTGAGTCAGACCGAGGTAGTCACTTCACCAGCGAAGTGATGACAAAGATGTGGGAGATACTTGGGGTAAAGGAAACTACACATTGCATACCACAGTCCTCTAGTGGTCAAATTGAGAGATATAATAAAACCATTGTGAGCATATTTAAAATGTTTGTGGCAGACTCTGGTCCAAGTTGGGATATTTGATTACCCCTTGTGGAAGAGTTGTGCGCAGTCGATTCCATGAATCGTTGAAATTAGTTTTGCGTGCTGATTGCCGCCCAAAGTCCCAATTTACAATGCAATACATTCCATGAATCAGTCTCTAAGTCATAGTAAGCCTCCAGTTTGCAGCACTGCTGCTCAGAATTTCAAATTATGTCTATTTCTATCTAGACAAGTGAACACCTTTGTCATGAGTCTTTGGCTACAGAAATGTCATTACCGCCTAAAAAAGTGGGGGGGGTGAAGAAATTGCCACCACATTTTTATTGCACTGCTGAACTCTTAATGAGGCTCAAAATATTTAGTTGGTGGTGATTTGGAGAGCGTTTTAATACAGGTATTTTAAAACTCTTATTTTGCAGAGGCTATGTTTTACGTATGTGATGTTGCCATTTGAGGATACAGAAAAATAGGTGATTTGAGTGTGCCTATTGTGTTCAATAGGGGTGAGTGAAATGTTTGCCTCCGGAGATAAATGTGAGGAATGACCCCTGGAATCCACTTCTGCCCGGTCTACGAAATCAGCAATCCACTTCTGCTTGCTCTGCAAAATCAGCATTATGGTTCCGCCGTCTCAGACATTTCACCTGGTTTTGTGCAGCTTTGCTCAGTGTTTCATCCCCGTGTTAGTTTTGTGCAGCACGATGAGAAATTTCACATGGGTCTTTTTTTCGATCTGTGCTAGTGTAATTGCAGCGACACAATAAACAGTGTTTGGGTTTTTTGATCCGCACTATTTTCACACAGTGGCACGAGAAACTTCACAAGGTTTTTGGATTTGTGGTAGGCTCATGCAACGACACAAGACACTTCTTGCAGGGTTTTTTTTTAATCTGTGCTAGGTTTGAACATGAGAAATTTCATGCAGGCATTATTTAGATCCGTACTCATTTCGTGTAGTGGCAAAAGAAACCTTTTGCAGGTTTTTTACAATCCATTGTACTTTGCGTGACTTTTTATGATCCGTCCGAGGTTTGTGCAGCAACATGAGAAACTTTGCAGAAGCTTATTTTAGATCTGTTCAAGTTTCTCGTTGAGGCACGAGAAAGTAGTGCAGATCTACTGGTACAAGGTGTTTTCTAACTTGTTCTAGGGTTGCCCAGAGGCACAAGAAACTTTGCACATCTTTTGTTTGACTCGTGGTCATTCACGCAGCGGCAGAAGGAACATTGCTACACTTTTTTTTCATTCAGGTTAGGTTCACGCAGCAGCATGTAAACCCTCATGCTGCTATTTTTGATTTGTGATAGGGTTGCACAAGAAATTTTGCCCATCTCGTTCACTTTCGCGAGACGGCACGAGAAACCTAGTGCTGCTCTTTTCAATACGCAGGGAGGGGGGGGAACGGTGGATTGTGGCCAAACGGATCAAAATATTACAGATTTTGTTTCTGCAGGTGGTGGAATGGAATTTAACTATTTCGCTTCAGATTGCTTTAAAACATTATGCTTTAGATTGCGTATTTAGTGATTAGATTAATGTGCATCTATTTTGCGTTGCTGCAAAGTGGACTCTTCTCACACATGACACCATGATCCGGACGTGAACTTGCTCTTGGTCTTCTAGGACTTTACTATAATTCCCTCTATTGAAATGTAAAATAGGAAACCAGAGGCTACAGAATTTAAAGTGGAACACCGGGACTGTGTCAAGGAATAACACATGACACATGGCCACTATACATCCCAAGTGCTGCATTCACAAAATCAAACATTAACTGCTTTATAAATAGACATAGATTAAAAAAATGACATCAACTCAAAATAACTGCAAAAAAAGGTCATTATACACAAACAAAAGATATATGCACAAAACATAACCTATTCATTACAAGAACTGTCAAATATAACCCCTATAACACAGTATACACTTCGAAATCCCTTCCAATTGCTAACAATCAAAAGTTTTGCATGAACCAAAAGTGCTTTGTTAACTGGCCATGTATCCCTAAAGGTAGGTGTTGATGAGGTAGGTATTAATGTGTTTTTTTTTTTCTTCTAATTTTCAAATTCATGTTGATTACCAAAACTGCACAGAGCACCTGTTCTTAAAATGTCTTTAGGAGTGCAATACTGCCAGTTCATGTGTTTTAATTTAGGTGGTTTGCCAGGCACCACATGCCTTGTAATGGCCGCTTCTGGGCACAGCTAATCTCATTGCAAGTGCTTGCTTCTCGGTTCTGCCATTCATGATGGTTTCCCAAAAATTCAATTACATCAGGGATTCTACTGATAAGGGTGCTGATTGGATAAGTCTTTCTTTCTGCAGGGCTTTTAAGGGAACATGTTTTGTAATGATCCCCAGGTAAGCCTGATGCTGTAGAAGGGGTGGAGACAGGGCCGTGTGACACACAGTTGGGGTTGGGAGTAAGAGCAATAGACTAATACAGTCTGTAACAGAGTTACAGAAAATACCCGTGTGGATGCTCATTTATGGGATTCCCATTCTTCTGAGATCCAGAACTGTACTTCTATTCCCCTTGTTGAGAATTGCTACATGTTGCCCTAAAAATAAATAATGTGCTTATTTCTAACCTGAACATTCTTGCATGTTCTACAAATGAAGAGTGTACACCAATTTAGTGTCCGAGCTGGCAGACTTTCAAACTATAATAGATATTTGTCTACTTCGAATGCAAGCATGGTCGCTAGACATGAATTATGAAACACTTTATAAAATGGTCACATTATTAGTTGCTGAATCGGTGTCCTTGGCCCTTATGCATCTTCGGGCCCTTGACCTCCCTCTCCGATTACTTCAGCTCCTGTCTATCCACAGCACTTTGCATCTGCACACACTCTGCTCTGGAGACTCACACTTACAACCCCTGTGGCTCTGGCCGTGTAGCACTCAACATTCCTAGCACTTCTTCCACGGCTCTCCCACGAGCTTGGACTCCCCAGCACTTACCCCCTCTTACCTCTTGATTTCTGCACTTGCACGTTCTGAATACTCACAAGGCATAGTAGGTTTGTCCCGCTTCCTCTTCCCCTCAGCTCTTAATATTGTGTTGTAATGTACCCTTCCTCCCTCCCTGCCCTGTGGCTGCTTTGAAACAGTATATTCTCATTATATAAGCGCCTAACAAGCAAACAATAAATACATAAATATTAATAAAATATCAACACAAAATTAAATTGGATGTGTTGGGCAAGCCAAGTTTGCAAAAATGGTTAATTCAGCACAAGTCATTGGATAGTGAGCCGCAGTACACCAACAAAGCCTTAACCAATGCTGTAGAAAAGAACTGGGGACAAAATAACAAGTAAATATTTAATATTGTGCATGTTCTTGCTGGATACAGAGAGATCTGGGAGGATGTATGTTGGATTTTAGGAGTGCTGTTTCCAGTGGAGAAGAATGATAGATAAGGCAAAAGGGGCACTGCATCTCACACTTGGGAGAATTATCATTCCCAAGATCTGCCACAAAATATATTACTCCTCCATATCACTCACAGGAATGGATAACTACTGGTGTACGTTTTTATGTTTGCCCAACTTGTGTAGAGCTACCGATGTAATATATTCAAAATTGCAAAATGAAGATTTAAGATTTTCTAAATATTATAATTTAGTGACCTACTAAATTCACTTTGTGTCGTGATGGCTTTCACACCCAAAGGGAGGCGCTTGACCAGCGTAGTATTTACTCATAATAGGTATAATATGAAGAAGTCACAATCTCTGGAATATGAGACCCCTTCATTGTTATAGATAGTATATTTCTTTTACTTGTCCCTTGTTTTTCTGTCACTTCATACTTGACTAAGCTAGCAGCATTGTTTTCATTTCTCTTCTCCCAACAGAGTGTGGGATATTTCTCACACCGTAGCTTTTTTACTGTTTTTGAGGAGAGCGAAGTGTCAGGGAAGAATCCATCGGCAGTGGGAAGGTGTGAGTGAAGATTAGAGAACAGAAGGAGACCATCAGGAGTATGAAGAAAGTAAGAATTAGGAGAGGAAGACGGAAGAAATACAATAGGAGGGTAGATGAAGTATTGGAGAAGCAATGAGCTTGGGCGGCTATAATGGGGACAACGTTGAAGAACTTATATAAATGCTCCAAAAATCAATCCAATGAGACAAAATTATGGAGCACACCGGGTGCAAGGAAAACACAGTTTTATTACTTTATTTTGCAAAGTAACAGATGAGAGAAAACACAAGACAACCCAAAAACGCCCACATCGTGCTAAGGGTTATAAAGCGAAAAAAAACCACAGGATTAACATAATTACAAAAAATAACAATTCATACAATTCTAACATAGTAATTGGCTACGCTAATCAGAAACCTCCCATTTACATTGGAATTTACCATTGGCTAATCCACTATTTCCTGAACTACCTAAATTCAACCCATCAACTATAACGTCATCAGCATAAGCAACAATAACTTGTGGTTTAATTGTCTGGCAGGTTTCATGCTGACAGTGATGAAAAGTCTTAATGCTATGGGTTGTCACTCCTTTTAGGATGACATTTGATTTTGCATCCCCCCGGAACAGTCAAGTTAGCAATTAATGGGAACAGAGATGGAAAATTGGCTTTAGTAAAAAAACAGATACTCCCATCTCACTTCCCATGCTCGGGCCCCAGTGATCCCAGACATGTCCCTAACCTTGAATAGTTCATCTGCAACTCTTGTCTTGATACATGTTGCCAACCAGATGCCTGATCATCTAATTGGGTCATGGGATGAATAGCTTGTTTTAGAAAAACACAGTGAGGACCATGTGTGCAGAAAATAATTGTTCGTATTTATTGGTCTCACCAATACATTCTGCCATGGGTGCAATGGCACAAACTTGTTGTTGATGGCGTGGTGTATGCAGCTTAACTTTGTATCTTTGGCAATGTTACTACATGAATCCTGGCAATCACAACTTTGTGGATTCAAATAGTTATAATCTGGAATTAAAATAAATGTTGCATATCTAGTATCAAGCCCTGGAACCAGCCAATTCTAACAGCTTCAGCTATCACCATTCCATCTTCCCGTCTTCCCTGACCGGGGCTCACTGGTGCTTTCCAAGCAGGAATAAAAAGGAAAGCTTTTAATAAAACAAATACATTGTGTGTTTTCGAATGGGGCCTTGTCTCAAAATGGCAATACTCCTGCTCAGTGTTGCAACAAAGCTTAACAAAACTGATGTTCTAATAATGCCCTGTTTAACTGTACATGTAAGCCCTCATTTCTCTATCCTCTGTGTATTCAGCAACCTAATTCTGTCTGAAGTTCAGCATAACCAGTTCCCTTAAGTGTGACAACACTAACTCTATTGTACTTGTGTCCATAACCTACAAAACAACACAGCAACTTTTCAAACAACAATAGGCCTACAAACTGCTACTAAAAGTGTGTTCTTATTTTAATTATCCACTCTTGCTTGGGAGGTGTGGGATATGGTGCGTGATGTTGCATCTGCCCTAATTGCACCATCACAAACTAGCAAGTCAGAGGAAGTGGTAACAGGGACCACCTGCAAGATTAAAAGAGGGAGAAAGTCTTCCCAAGCATTAGGTAGTGCTTGGGGAGAAGAAAGCCTCTCCACGCAGGTGGAGAAGGGTGAGAAGACAGAAAATAATTGTACTCTAAACAACAGGAAGAGGAGGATGTAAGTCAGCCGAGTTGGTCAGATGAAAGTTGGGGGAAGAAGAAACTGTGGCAAGAAATATGAGACAGGAAGTAGCAGAAGAGATAACTAGGGAGGTGGAAAGGACAAGGGGGAGATCAGTGTATAGGAATTCAAAAATGAGATGTGATATCCTGAAGAACCAGCCGTATTGGTGCAAAGATTGCTTGGTAAAGATCAGACCAATATAGTAGCCACCCTCTCAATCACTGGTGTTCTCCTGTCCCACCTTTGAGGTATCAAAGAAGGCCACGGCCTGCACCACAACGTTTCTAGCAGTAGAATTGAAACAAAGTACAAAGAGTGATGCAATGTGAATTACGTTTAAAGACTATCAAGAGTCGTTCAAGATCTTAAGGCTGCTAGCCTCTAACTAGGCCAGACAATGGATGACCCCTGAAAGTGGTAGTACGTAGATGTGAATGAGGAAAAAGCAGAGCAGAGAGCTGGGGTTAACAATGTGACCCAAGACCTGGAAAGTCAAATAGCATATCAGCAAAGGGATGCAATTGAGAGAGCGGCCATCGTTTTGAGATAGAGGCACATTTGGGAGACCGTAGAGGAAGAGGAGTTATGTTGGAAATATTCTGATGCTTTGGTCAAGATTACATTCTCCCTGTTTGGTAGTTTTGCCAAAAGCTGTTTTCCCTAGAAAACATAGGTCAACTTCAGTCTGGTCTCCTGTCTGGTCTATTTATTCCTTTGCGGACACATGACACTGGGCACACACCGAAGTAGGAGGCCCATACACCAAAAACAATTGTGATCCTGTATGGTCCTCAAAGGTGCACATTCTGCTTCTGGAACCTTTCCTTGCATTTTCCCATGCACATGTGCCTGCTGGAAAGTGTCCTGTGTGCCTCTGAGCTGCACTGACCAATGCTGAATTTAAGGTGGTACATCTGAGGATGCACACCTCTACCTTGTACCAAGATGTATGACATAATTGCAACAAGGCAGGCACCATCTAGCAATCCAAACAAAACTGTACATTGAACACAACCTCATAAATAAACACATGATGAACCTCTAACACTGATACAAACATCACCCAACACTGACACTTACCAGTTAGCCAGTGTCACTTGTCCTACATAGACATTATGATCCTTGGTATGATGCTATGCCTCACAATGTTTATTTTATGTGCTAAGCCAAAGAACGTTCTGAAGTAATTACACATCATCAGTGCATTCACAGAATATGTCATTTTACCATTACAAAATGTCTGATCCATTGCTCACAGAGCCCAGTCCCACATGGATCTACGCATCCGGTTACATTTGGAAATGGGCAAAGGCTGTAGTAACCAGCTTTCACCATATTCAAATCGAAAGCAGCGATAGGAAGATTAATGTTATCCATTACCTGGCTAAAAGTGAGGGAATCTGTGGCCGATAAATAACAGCAGCTCTGCCTGGAAGGATTCAGTTCTGCAATAAAGGAGCATTGGGAACACCTTAAAGAACCTGAACCGTAATGCGTATGCCATTCCAAGGTTCCAGATTGGTGTGTATATGGTCCAGTGCATCCGGAAGTGCACGCATGGAGAAAAGTTACATTCATTCTATGGTTCTTGCATTAATTTTGCCTTCTTTTTGTACTTGTACGGATCCCCATTGTCTGGGCCCCATTGTTCACATTTGCAGAAGCATTCCTTGCTTTTTATATTAAACAGTACAAACACAGCCCTCATTGTTGACAATATGGTTACTAACCCAGGATTTTAAAAACTTTAAAAAAATGGTGTGGCCTTTGTTTTTGTTTTTTGTAAAATTAAAGAGCCATGTGGAAATTGGCCTACCTGTCATTATCAAAGGAAAATCAGCATTTTAATTTACAAAAGAAGGAGGAATCAAAGATCCCTTTCATATGGAAAACAGGATTTTTAAACACTGAAACAAAAACAGCTTGCACAGGTGTGTGCAAATAAAAGCAGTTTAAATGTGAAATATGTCTTTGCTCACAGACAAATTTCAGGGCAAAGACATGATGTGCGGGTTGACAAAAAGCAATATATATTATTTTTCACATACAAAACTCCAGTGGCATTTGAAAAGCCACTTTGTGTTCATGAAAAAATGTCAGCCTAAGACAAACCCTTTTGCTGGTTGTGGGAAACTTCACAAGGAAATCTCCCTCTTCCAGTCTGGATGTCACATCTCCCATTTAATTACCAATTGCAATAAAGTCCCCGGCTAAAGGTGTCAACATTCAGTGTTCTCCAGACCTGCTGGGCCTGAAGGCATTGACTTCAGGAGAGGTTCCCCTTGGCTGGAGCTTGACTAATATGTGTGAAAATGGGGGCAACAACTTCAAAGAGCAAGCTTCTAACACAAAAAGACTGATAGAAAAAAACTCTGGGTGCAGGCTGACCCAGTGAAAACAAATAGCCAGAAGGCAGGAGAAGGGCCATTTGTCCCATATGAAGAATCGCAATACATTTTAAAGGACTATTATCATTTAGGCCTTTTTCTCAGCAACCATAAGGCATATTGAATTCCTCTATGTACCATTTTTTTTTAGGTAATTTCCAGGCGATTTTGTAGATATAAAATACATCCACCTGAGACTGTAATGGCTATCTAAGATGTGTATGTTCCAAATGTATAGTTGGTGAGCGGGTGGAGAATACATTTAGGGATATGGGTAATGACTTACATGTTCACAACTGTTAAGCTTTTTATGGAAATGGCAGAAACGTGCCACATGACCATTGTGGGGTACATTTACCAGCCCAGCAGAACTCCCCTGCACCACCAAACTGCATTTCCAGCCGTTACAAGAATAATGGGTCTGCTGAGCACATATGGGGCGAGATGGAACATAGAACATCCCAAGAAGGGCTGCAGTTATTTTCTACATGTGCACCAAAAAGCAGAATTCTAAAGCAGTCTGACTCAGCGCTGCTATACTGCCAGCTCAGGACTTCCGAATGAAAGAGAAAATGTTCTGTGTTTTAAAATGGCTTTGCCTTGGCACTGTTTCCATCTTTTCAACATTACACATTACACAGTTTGAGTCCAGTAAAACATATCCATGCCCAGCTACCTTCAGGAGGAAAACCATCAAAAGAGGGTCATTCCTCCCAGAAAGGCATTGTGTGTCAAGTGGAAAACTGTAAAAAAAGCAGAGAAATTCGTTTCAGGGCATACGGCAAGTGTTTACTCTTGCAAGAAAGTAACACAGGCAAAACTCTTCACAAGAAGCTCTCTCTCTCTCTCTTTGCTTATTCCAGTTTCAAAGAACCCTTGTTTTGAACAGATTCATGTGTATTAGAAATTGACCAGAGCAATGGCAATGTTCAGAATAAAGATGCAAGGAAAATTACATTTGTAAATGACCAGAGAAAGTAAAATGAACCCGTGTTGCACTGCTCTGCAAAGCAGTGAGTCGATATCATACAAACTCAATGGAAATAACACTGTAATAGGCCAAGAAACACAACTGTACCTCTTAGGATGAAAAGCTGCAAAAATATAGGTATATTTAACTCTGTGTATTTTATTTTCTTCACAGAAAGAACTTCAGCAGCCTGACTATAGAGGCATTCCTGTTAGACCAGTTTCAGCTTAAAGGCCAAATGACACACTTACCAGTGATTTCCTACTGCCAGAGCAGGAACCCTGTTCTTTGGACTGCCAAGTGTCATGAGATGCTCCCAAGAACAAAGAGGGACCCCAATCCATGTGTTTCCCTCATAAATGTGAAAATTCTCTGCATACAAACTAAGGACTTCAAAGGAGAAGCCGTGGCAACCTCTGTGCCAGCTGACTAAGGAAAGACATTTTTCTGGGGGATTGAAAGGACTACCTACTTTTGGGAACAAAGCCGGCCCATATGATTGAAAGGACCTTTAATATAAAGACATTTATGTCAGTAAAGAAGCAGTAATGTAAAATTTTTGACAGCTTGAATGTAAATTTTGCACCATGAATATAAGACCATGTGGAGTACGCAAATGCCAGTAAAATGGCATTTCTGGGAAAATCATAGATGGTACAGTTATGAAACTTGTTGCAAATATGTCCCCCATTGATAAGCTTCAGTGTACCCATTTGTAGATTTATTGGGGAAGGATTTGCCACAGAAATTGTGAAAGATTGCCAGAAGGACTAAACAGCATCGTACAAACTTGGGGTTTGGAATGGTATGCTCCATGTGAAATCTGGTATTTGCTATCTAATTTTTATATGGGTGATGTTTATACATTTTAGTGTTTTGTTTCTTAACTGATTTTAGAAAAAGTAACTGTGGTATAACAAAGTACCTCATCAAAACACACACACTAAAACTCAGTCACTTCCCCCAGTCCAATCTGCGTACAGGGAGGCGGCGACATTCACAGGCTGACCTATCCCATTTTAGAGCTATGTCCAGCTTAGTTCTACCCACATAGTAAAAATCCTCTGATGTCATCCGGCCTATATAAGGAAGAGACACTCAAAATATGGGACATTCAAAAACAAATCCAGCATTCAAAATCCAACTCAGAGCATCCAGAGATCCAGACATTCCATATTCATCCTGCAAGATTACAGATTCAAGTGCCAGGCCAGGGGTAGCTGATCCTGATCCATGCAGTACCTCTTATCCAGGCAGAACCACTATCCAGGATTAAAAGCTACAAAAATCCCAAAAATTCAGGGAGAAAGGGGGAAAGGCTGCTGAACCCTTTTGGGATTATCCAAGTGACCAGACCTGCTTTGCCCGGCTACATGCTTTGCCCAGCTGATGCACACCGCTGTCCACTGAGACCAGACCCCGGTTGCCTCACTGTGTCCCTAGAGGAAAGCCACCACTGCACAGTGACCAGGCCCCTGTCCCAATGTCCAAAGATACAGCTGGCTGTCCAAACTATTCCATTCAAGTGGTTTTGTGAGTATTATCCTTCCTCAGTAACCAAAAAACTGCATCATTGCTGTGTTACCTTGCAATTTGTCCAACCCCATAAGAAACCCTATAAGAAATCGTATAAGTGTCCTAGTAACCTCTTAAAATTGTCAGAATCCTCTGTGTATCCTGTCCTTAGGAAAATCTGTGTTAATCTACATGTGTTAACGCAATTCTTTCCAATTCATTTCATTCCGTTGTATAAATCCTTAGTGTCAGGCATGGGAACTTGCGTACGGGTTTTCGTGTGCCTTCAGCAGCAAGACAAGGCAAACAAAGGAAAGCGCTGGGACAACGGCATTTGGTTGCCAGAAACGCGATCCGTGGCGGAGCCTGAAGGTTGCCATGGAAGCTTGGTGACGCTTTGCTAAGGAGGGGTAACGTTCGTGCACGATCACGACGTTGATCAGGTGACCTTGGGTATTTAGTCCCTCCTCCTTAGTTGCTCAGCACCTCTGATTGAGCATTTTGGCATTCTGTTTCTTGTCTCGTAATTCTATGATCTTTCCTTGTGTTTTTACCCGGAATTGTACTTGTTTCTGGCTTTGGATTACCCTACTGTTTCGGCGACTTCTCCGTATAGCTTTTCATGGTTTCTTGATCTCTGGCTTCTGTGACCTGGATTTCGTTTTCGCTATCTCCTTGACTGTTGTTTGGTGCCCGCTAGGTATATTTGGACTTGGACCGGCTTATGGATTAATCTTTTTGGTTTCTGAAATTACGTCTCGTGTGCTTTTGTATGTTCCTAGTACTTTGTGCTGAATTTCCTATTCCTGGATTAGAGTGACTCACAAGTTTTTTTCTTTTCCTGCGCCGTGGAACAGCCACTGCTGCTCCGTGGGACAGCCTCTGCTGCTCCGTGGGACAGCCGCCGCTTCTCTGTGGGACAGCCTCCGCTGCGCCGTGGGACAGACTCTACTGCAACGTGGGAATTCGAACTCTTGGAAGAACTGTTCCCCGCACCGTGAGATTACCGTTTGTTATCGCGGATTGCTGAAGGTGGCTCGTCTCATTCATTCTACGGATTCACTCATGGATATTCCCTGGTAAGGAAATTCTTGTGGTAAAGCTCAGTATCTTTATTTTCTTAGGCACATAGTGGTACTCATAGTGAATATTGTTTTTGCAGAACTTTTCTGGGCTCTCTTCTTAACCTGACCGTGGTAGTACTTTCCTCCTATTCAGTTCACTCAGGTTAGTGTTATTGGGTTTAGATTAGAATTGTGATTTTCAATCATCAGTCCTTTGGTACTAATTGTGTTATATTTCCTCCTTCAGCCATGTGGTCTCGGTGGGATATCCATTCTTTCAACTAATTGATTCCTTTGCACTGTGTATTTCTTACATTCAAAGGGGTACATTGGTGGGAAGAATTCTTCTTCTACACTACGGGTTCAAATTTGTGAAGAGGAATTCTGACACTTAGTACTATTTAGAGTAAATTAATTAATTCCCATATAAAGAGGCAGACGGCGTAAAAGGGCTAACATTGCAAATCAACCTTTACGCGGGCACTGTCTCTCTTTTATAATCCAACCATAAAAAAAATAGTCTCACTAGAACCTGTCATTTTCCTTTTAAAACCGATTATGTCTGTGTAATTGCTTTCATTATAAATCCGAGATTTCCCTTCCTACAAAGAATCCCATACTGTCACCCATCCAGAGTCACCCTTCACTTTCATATCATACCTGTTATGTGCCTTTATACCTTAATATTAAAACCATTTTCTGATTATATATGTTTAGCTCATTTTCGTAGCCGTTTCGCTATTTTAAACCCGTGAAACGGAGCAATTGCAATTTTGCCACGTGTGGTTCTTGCTGCAATGTCTTTTCCTTCCAAAGTCGCTTTTCTAACCTGTATGCCCGTTGTTAGTACATTGACTTGTAGCTTGTACGTTTTCTTGCCTCCTTAGTACCGCCACACATATTCTTGCCTTATCCATTCAACCGCACATGTAAAATAACTATTTCTTTATTCTGAGTACCGTTTTGCTCATTTTTCAAGGGAGTTTAATCCGATTTTGGCTTCCCATTCAGGGGTGATAGGTCGGATTTGCCTTCTGATTTTTGCCTAGTATATCTGACTCCTTGCTACTCCACTCCCCCCACACAACATTTGGTTAACAGTGGTTTGAGGGGGTGTTGCAAGGCGAATGCATAACTGTGGTGCTATCTGAAAATACTACCCGAAAAGTAATCTTGCTTCATTCATTTGTGCATTGTGTGTCTTATGTTAGAAGGTTAAATTAAGTGTAATTATCACCACACTGGTGATTGCTGCCCTATAATGAATGTGTTTGATTTTTATTCAAAATTAAAAATAAATAAAATATTTCATTATTACACACCGGCCAGGTTCATGGTCCATTGTGACAAGGGGTGTACATTAAGGGGGGTGTGAGACGAGTTGGCTGCGTTCTCAAAAATGGATTCTAATTATAATAAACTTAAAAGCATTTTTAATTGTGTGCTGCATCCCTGCCCAGTAGAACGAGTCCTGACGCATCTTTAAAATCCTTATCACTGTCGTACATGGTACGGACATGGTGGTCGGCTCACCTAATTCTCCATGATTAGCTGAATCAGAAAATACATTTATTATGGCAGTTACTAGTAAAATTATGAAGTTGTGATACATAACTCATTTTTGCCAAAAGGTTGAAAGGAGAAAAAATGGCGAATACAAATGGGAATTGCCATATGTTGCAACAGACCCTTAAACCAATTTTGACTTGAATGGGTTTGGGAGGAGAGAGAAGGGTCATTGTCCAATCCTAGTTGTGGTCATTATTGCAGGGTACTTCCCCAAGATTGTAAATTGGTGGTGTCATCCCTGTTATATAAGGGGGGCTGCATTAGGAGGAGGGGACACATAGAAAGGAACACACACTGACACACAGAAAAAGACAGACCGAGAGACAGAGTAGGCTGCTGAAACTTACCATCTGACAGCTGTAAGGCAACACCAGAAGAGATTGATGAGTGTGCATCTGGGTGGAGCTATCTATTTCTAGAAAGGCCTCACAGCTGACTGGGTCCTATGGTGGAGAACGTGAGGTCATCTTTGAGAGTGAGGTGACCAGACACCTGCTCTATCTTTCCAGAGTGTCCTGAGATGCAGCTGGCTTTCCTGAACCTTAAACAGAGGTTTGCTATGTAAGTAGATCTGAGCCCTGGGAAACCAAAAGGTGAGGAAGTCTGCTTGCCTTGAATCCTTTCCCTTTATAGTGGGTGGGGGCAAAACTGTGTATATCCTTAGCCTATTTAACTAAAAATATTAATGTAATTAATTCCCCATTTTGCAGAACACTACGGGGTCAATGCGCTGAAAACTATAGCCTATAATTTTATTGGGTAATCCCTTTGGACCTGATGTCCCCGACTTTTAAGGAAGAGGGGTGTCTTTGTTCTTTGTCCTTTAATCAGTCCAACCTTTTTTATCCAGCTTCCCCAACAAAGGCCTTTCAGTGGAAGGTTTGTCTGAAATCAAAATTCCCCAAATCATTCCAATTTTTCTGTCTGATTTCCCCAACACAGCCAAACTAGTGGGGGTTGTGGGCTAAAAACAAACCGCTAAATGAGCCTCTGTTCTTTTTAAACAAAAGTGTGGGCAAAATCATAATTGCCATGTGTACCAATCTTGAAATCCTACTGCTAGCCTTTTAAACCTGCAGGAAAATCAAAATCACAAAACACTACATGATAATTGCATTCATTATTGATCAGTGTAATTATTTCATGAAGTGAAATTTCCAGAACGTGATGAATTGTGATGGTTTTCTGTTCAAATCACTGTGATTTATTTATGATGAGAGAAGTTGATTGTGTTGTACCACGGATAGAGTGGTGTTTGATATTTTCTTGCTAATTTCTATTGCTTTTATTTAAATAAATACCAATATATTTCCTGTAAACCAGCCTGGTTCTTGGCTAATTGTTAGCTCAGGTGGAGGGATTCAAGGGGCATGTTATGTGTCTGAATTAGGACTAAAGAAAAGAATCTGTAAGCAGTTTGTTGCGTCACACCTTAATTGGGGAAGGAAGGAAATCCCTGTGTTATGGGTGGCTTCTCAATAAACCGTTACACACTTCAATTGTAGGGAGGTGTGTAGCATAGCACAACACCTTGCTACCCCAAACTTCCTTGCCCTTCCTGAGCTCAGGGACTTCATTTCACCAAAATGCCTGGGGTAGCGGAAGTGATATCACACAGCCTTTGACCTCTGATGACATCACAGGAAGTGATGTGATTGGATCTAAGTACGAAGTGACATCACAGGAAGCGATGGAACACGACCCTCCACCCCTTGACAAAACAGGAAGTGGAATCACATAGCATTGGTCTTAGATACACTATGGAAAATATGTTTTGCGATATCACTATAATGTGATATACATTTCATACAAGAATGGATCACCATATGTGTCATTATTATCAATGTATATAGGCCCATATTATCAAATTACTGTGAATGCAAGCAGACGTCCAAGGCCAAATGATAATGATGTCTTTTTATATAGCGCTCACGCTTAAGCGCTTTATATAGAACAAATATACATACAATATCACCCATCCTGTTTTTGCACTCATATATCGACCTCAGAAAGATGAAAGGCTGAGTTGAGGTGTTGAAGAATACACTAAATCAGTGTACACCCCCTGAAGTGTGCCTGAAATAAACCTTAAATCAGTCTAGCGATTATTGTATAGAATTCCAGAAAGACAAATTATTTATTATTCCTATTCTTCCTTATTTAGGGTCGCTGCTCAAAGTCTTACACTTGTGTTTTTTTTTTTAAAGGGGCCAGAACTAGGAAGCCAGTCACTCGGAAACAAAGAGCCACATGTCGCTGGCCACAGCCTAGGAGCTTACATTTAAACAAATATGTATGTTTTGTTCTTTTTTTTAGGGTTAGCAAGGGAGACCACAGGTGTCGCAAGGGAGGACTCGGGGGTCACAGCTGCGACCCCTGGCGACCCCCAAATGACATCCCTGCCTGAGCTGCAGAGAGTGATGGGTGGCATCAACGTAATGTCATTTCAAAAGAATATCTACTTTTCACATAGACCAGTCAGAAGCGCTAAATGGCTATTTGGGGAGCACTTGGAGTGTTTTCCACTTTCTGAATGACACGTGCATCTAATTTAGGCAGCCAGTATGACACACCACAATGCACAATGATTCCAATATGAAACGTAAAGGATGCGCAACCCGGACATGTAACAGTTCATACGAGAAGTAGCAAAAAAGTAGTAAACACAATGCAATCTCAGGCCCAAAGCCTTATTGCCCTAGAACACTTTCACAGCGCCACTATGCAAGTGTATGTTGCACTGTGCACAAATCAATGCAAATTTGCGCAACATTCACACTGGTTCCTGAGGGGATGGGATGTCAAGAGCAAAGCATGTGAAAGTTTGAAAATCCTTTTTGCAGTTTTTAAAATGAACTTGATCTGTCATTGGAGGACAGTAACTTTAATGAACACAGTATAAGTATGGAGTGAACTAATAACTATACATCAGTACAACTTTAAATACTAGATCTGAAACGTTCATAATCACGAAGGACGTGCAGCTGAGTTGACCTAACAAAAAGGGAAAGAAAATTATATTTCATTTAATTTAAAACTAATTTATAAGAGAGACAGTTGTTTTAGAGAAATTAATTCCCCATATCTCGTAACAATGTTAGAGAGGGAAATGGCTAATTAAATACAACCTGCGTCTAAGAAATCCTGAAAAGAATGCCATGTCCTATTCTCTCCTTCATGTTAATATGACTATTGTATAGACACCCACCGAACCAGTATCTGAAATTTATATGAGCAGAAGCTGGTGGCTCCATAAGCAGAGAGACAATGGTATTGTTCCACCAAGGACAGATATCAAACCATTCGTATTCTACAGCAATCTCCACCGCACCATCGCTTACAGTGAGAGCGAGAAGTATTTTATGCAATAACAGGCGATAGGTTCAGCACTATTTGGGGCTCAATGGATCTCTGATACATGCCGAATACAGCCTTCTGTGATGCTGTTAATCGTTCCTCGTTTGTTGACTCCACGCCATTCATTCCTTAGCCATACAAACACTGTACAATAGAGGCATCTCTTTGAAGCTCAGACTCATTCCAGTGCTGAGTGTTGTCTGAAAGGGCGGTGCTTAGGGTGGAGCATCTGTCCAGTGAACCCTTGATAGATTGTGGACCAAGGTATGAACCTTGTACAAGCTTTATGAACAGAGTAAACATCTCATTAACTGGGCGGCCACTAAATCACTATTGTTGTTTTTGATGTGTTCAGTACATGGTATACAAACAGCATTTTATTACATGTGTTTTTATATATTCTGATAGATTTTTCAAATTATGTAATTAGCAGAATCCCATAGCAGCCCTGATCCACAGAGTACACGAGGCAGAAGGCAAGCAAACAAAATGTACCTTATATTGAAAGTGTTGAGGGTAGCAGGAAAGTAATTATCACCGATGAGTATACTGTACAGTATTTGGTAATTAGACTGCCAGATGGGGTGTAGCACATCTTTTTAAAAAAATCCTTATTATTGGCATTTAAATCAACATAACAGTGACGGCTCAATGATGACATATATATCGATTGTCAGCATTTTGAAGACCCCCTGCTTGGCCCACCTTCTCGGAATCTGAGGAATTATCCACATCACATCCCCCAATCACTCCCCTGCGTCCCTCCCCTGACAGTGTAGCACATGCTTAACTTTGTTCGTGGACTGTGGAGTAAATTCCCCATAGCCAGCGCGCTACTCAGAGAAGGGTCTATCCTGTGTCAGACAATATGACAAATATCAAATATACCTACTGTTAATGCACAGCTAATTCCGAAACAAGATGCAAGGAACCATGCAAACCAGCATTACTGTCCAGAACATAGAAGTTTGTAAAACGTGCAGTGAGTGTGACAGGTACAGGATCGTCAGGGGCTCAGTTATTGCCATCAGGATTCCTGGAGAAGTGCCCCATCAATCGATCCACAATGAACCCAGTCCCCTACAGCAGCGGATTCCTCATAATTGATTTTGTGGTGATTCTGATTCCCCTCGCTGCCCAGTCCCCCCTCTCCCATTCCCGGTGTGGACTACTGGAAGTCCTTATTTTGTTTCTACGGCTTCAGACGACTTGAGCTACCCACGAAGCAGAGTTATGGAGGTTATTAATATTCTTCACCTCATTAGGAAGTACTTAAGTCATGCCTGCAAATCGGAAACATAATCTGCTCCTCAATACTGCCCACCGACAATTGCCACTGGCTTGCGGCAGGGAAAAAAGGATCTGACTGTAGTTCTAAATCTAAAGCCAGCAACATGGCCTCCATTACTATACATAGCGAGCAGACCTTGAATAATAAGAAGGTATGTGATCAAGGTAAAATAACTGCCTTTCTCAAACCACGACTGCCTAGTACGCCGATTGATAAGGAGCAAGCTGCATTTCCAGCTAGTGAAGAGGTGATCACTAATGCACAAGAGTAATAATCATTACTTTCCACTATTAATAATAACCCACCGTTAAATCTCTGCCTTATCTTGCAAAGAGAATCAATGGGATCCGCTACTCAAGTCCCTATTGCCATTAATCCTTCTGCCAACATTATCAGTGCTGTAAATACGCAGAACTTATTCTGCACGCATGATTTGGAACAAATCGCAGAGACTACATCTGCTTCGTCACAAGCACTGGATAGATCTTTTAGCTCAGTCTCCTCTGCATCCTCCAGAGATGACCGTGGAGACCCAGAACAATTATCAATCATAAAAGAGTAGTTTACTTTATGCAAGACTATCTTAAACGAACAACGCTGTATTAAGAAAGGTCTGATGAAATTAGTTGACATTCTCTTAGTTCCGAACTTCACGACTGACGATGGGATTGCCAATGTATGTGGAGATGAGGCTGACCCAACAAACATGGAATCTGTGATGAATGCAGGTTTGGGGGTGGTGGAAGGGAAAGTGTTATCCGCTAAACACTGTTTGGCCTCTCATCATTTATCTGAGGCAGCTGAGGATTGGGAATCAAGTACAAAATTAAGAAATCCCAAAAGAAGACTAAGAAAGAGGAAAAATAAGAATAAAGGAAAGGGTAATGTTCTCACAAACGTGGAAGATGTTGCTAAAGACCAGCTTAATTCTCTGATACTCATTCCTTCAATGGACTTAGATAGTATACCAACTTATAATTGTTTCTCCCCACTTAAAGATCATCCCTCCCCTAGACGTACTGAGCACTTGAGCACAAAAACCATGGTGCGGGGGGGGGGTTGGACTCTTGGTTCTTCTCGGTTTCCCATTTACAAGATAAAACCATTGCTGTTATGGAAGCTAAAGATTTGGGCAACAAAGCCCTGAGTAATTTGGGGAAAGCTGACTCACAAATAGAGGTGGGCAAAAATAACCATCAATCTTCTCGTTCTTTAGCGGTGGCTTTAAATGAATTAGACTATAAAGTTCCTGATGATTATAATAAGAATGCCACACCTGATAATCCATATTTGGACAATCAAACACATATTGTTGAGCTTTTTGCAATAGCAGATAGCCCATAATTAAATTGGGAGGAAGTATTAAATCTGATTCATAGCTTGCCACAATTAAAATGTATTTCTACAAAGGACATCATTTTAGTAGAAATACCTGAATCAGAAAGCGACTTGAATTGATCAAAAATACAACTCATCTTCCCAATTATTGCTGTTCTACTGATGCATTCTTCTACGAATTCTTGCGAATGGGATACAAATTAATCAGAATCCAATATGATCATCGTAAGAATAAGACACAGTCAGCTAATGGCTATGCATCAGATGGGAGCGCTGGCCTTAATACAAAAGAGGTGGAGATTATTGTACAGAATGTCCTTTCAGCCTTAAATGGCCGTCTGCAATTCCATCATACCACGAGTAGGGAGGACCAAGAAATTGAATATTTTGATGATGTAGCATGAACAAGCAATGCTTTGCCCAACCATGCTTTCGCTAATAATATGGAACTCTAGAGGTTTTCATTCTTTTTATTCAAACATCCAAGGTCACCTTTCTTAAAATCTGCCACGTTGTTCATCCTACAAGAAACTTGGCTCATGCAGAACTACCATCTGGATGGATATACATTTATCCAGAAATTAGCTAAGAAGGGTTTATATGGAAATCCATTTGGGGACTTGATTATAGGTGCCAAATGTGAATTAACTATTGAAGAATTTACACCGGAATCTAAAAATGGTTGTGATTTTGTACTTGCAAGCTAGCTTAAGTTACTCTTATATTTGCCCAATGTAAAAGATCATGATTATTATTGTGTACAATCCACCGGGGAGTCATGAGTCTTTATACATCTTGGCTTACCACTTGGTTGCACTTTTAAATGAATGGGTATTTTTAGATAATGCAGCTCAATATATTTGAAAGGGTGATCTAAATTCCCAGTGCAAGTTTAAAAAGGACCTGGTTATTCATCTAACTTTGCTAAATAGCTCTGCGATTGCTGCTCAGGGCACTATAGCTCTCGATGAAGCATCTTTTGAAATACCAACGTGTGAGTTGGTTAGAGGACGGGCTACATTTCTGGAGAGCTATGGCCTGTTAAAACTGTTTTTGCTGAGAAATAGATATCTGTACGTGGACAAATGGTCAGTCTCATTTATGGATTGATCCACAGCCAGTTCAGACCATGAACGATTTTAGAATCATTCACACAAATTTAAGTGATCACTCTTGATTGAAATGTACTGGCCTTGTATGAACACGCATTTCCTACTTTTCTAATGGGTACTTATGATCTGCAGTTTTCTGGATATAGGATTCGTTGGTCGAGAATAACATTGATCACTTTAAGCAGGCAATCATTTCACAATGTATGTATGGTAGTATTCCATCTCACAAATCCCAAAGGGGAGTTTTTTTACTAAGATGGATGACATTTTTATAAAGATAGCAAGTCTACAAAACAGATAAGTGATTATTAAACAAGAGCATATACAAGCGAATTACGCCCTTATCGCAAGAGGAAATAAAAAAAATCAGCTATGGTTAATAAAAGAAAACAGACCTTATTTAATTCTGCCAGTAAGGTTGCAATTTCCAAAATGAAATTTGAACATAGGAACTGGTTGAGGTTGTAAAGAGCTCCTTGGCTTCGGCCAGATAGCAAATATTATTTAGTGCCTTGCATGTGCAGGATTCATGCACATTTTTATTGATATATGACCTCTACCACCATGAAAAGATCTTTATTATAGCAAAGATTGTTTAACTGGTTTTGTATTCCCCTTTCCTCCTTTAATAGTAAGTGTCTAGATTTTCCCTTAGAAGATATTATTATGGCCATAAATAAGTCATGGAAAAGTTCTGAGTTGATCCCTATTCATTGGAAGGACCCTCATGATTCACCAAAGAATTATGGACCTCTGGCAATGAATGAGTTTTTATTCAAAAATATTTCACAATTTTTGTTGGTTAAATTGATTTTTTTAAATTTATTTTTATTTAATTTATTTGTACTGTATTGTACTGTACTGTACTGTAACATTTTATGTTTATTTTTATTGCATTTCTTAAACATCAACAATCAAGAACTGTCCCTTCCCCCCCGTCCTTCACCCTCCACCCTCTCCCTCCTCCCTCCCACTGGAGTCTCTGTTCTCGTGTTCATGAGTGCAGCTCGTTTCGTTTTTAGTGCTATGTGAACAAGTCCACAATCCGTATGTTGTGTGGGCACCATGTAATCGCTCTGTAGGTATTAGAGCACCGTACCCCAGTCTGTGGTGAACTTTTGGCAGTTTCCCTGTATAGTGTACGTGATACGTTCCATTGAAGGATGGAACCAGACTCTTTGCAGCCAGTCCAGGCTTGAGGGTGGTGTATTTTGCTTCCATTTCTGGGCTATTGCTAGCCATCCCGCTATTGGGAGCCCCATGAAGTTCCTTTTCTGCGTGTTCGTCAGTGTCTTATCTCCGGGGCTTCACACGACACACATCCAGACCTCTTCTCTCAGCCCGTCCTTGAAACCTTTGAACATCGCCTGGATCTGGGTCTTTACTTCTGCCCAATATTGTTGCAGTTTTGGGCAGTCCCACGATATGTGTCTCCAGCTACCTACAGCGTCGCACCCTCTCCAGCATTTATTCTGAATAGTGTGCTTCATTGTATGCAGTCTTTCTGGGGTGTAATACCATTGAACCAGTATTTTCATCCACGCCTCTCCCGAGTGGATTGCTCTTGTCCATTTTGGGATGAGTTGCCAGACATGTTGCCATTGGATTTTAGCTATTGCTCTTCCCAACGTTGTTTCCCACTTCTTCATATATTGCCATTTGGTTTCTTCCCTCGGGGCATTTAGGAATTTGCATAAGACTGATACCAGTTTATTTGTACCTGAATGAGACATAATGAATGTTTCAAGTGGGGTAATAGATCTGGTTGCCGCTTTAACCGGTCGTGGGGAGGATAGCCAATGGTGGAGTCGGTCTTACTTGAATCTGTCTTTTTCGGCCAGATCCAGTAGTTCGCGGCATTCCTCGAAATATCTAATCCGTTGCTCATTGTACATATCCCCCACTTTCGTGCAGTCTGCCTCCTTTCATTTTCGGAATGCTCCCTGTTCCATACCTGGTAGGAACTCCGGGTTTTGAAATGGTGCCGGATCTATTCACAGTATTCCATTTTTTGTAGACCTGTTCCAGATCTCCAGCGGTGTTTTCATGACTTCACTTATCTTTACATTTTGGTGTCTATATTCCGCGCTGATCCACATTAGGTGGCATAATCGTGTTCTTGCCACCACTCTGTCCTGGGCTTCCGATATTTTTTTGGAGTCGTCTGTTATCCATTCCTTCAGGACCCACAATTGAGCCGCCTCATAATACTTCCTGAAGTGTGGTAATGGCATGCCTCCTGATTTCCTCTGCATGGTGAGTAGTATATTTGAAAGTCTTGGAGTTTTCTTCTGCCACATGTATGCCGACACTGTTTTGTGGAGAGCTTTAAAGAAGGTTGGAGGGAGTTGGATGGGGAGCGCCTGGAAGACATACAGCAATCTGACTAGGACCGTCATCTTTATCACTGTCATTCGGCCCCACCATGAGATCAAAAGGGGGTTCCACCTCTCCAGGTCCTGTTTGGTCTTTTCCAGGAGGCGTAGGTAGTTTCCTGCATATAGGTCATTCATTTTGTTCGTCAAGGTCACTCCCAGGTATTTGACCCCTTCTTTTCCCCCCTGTAGTTGAAGCTCCTCTGCTTGTTTGTGTATTTCTTCCCTGTTTCCGGCTAACACTTGGAGTTTGGATTCATGTTTGTTAATTTTTAGGCCTGATATGGTGCAGAATGTCTCTATTTCTCGTATAAGGGGGGTAGGGACTTTGTCGGATCCGATATTGCCATCAGCATGTCGTCTGCGTATGCAATCACTTTGTGTGTTATCCCTCCCATTTGTGTTCCTTTTATGTCTGAGGCCTCTCTGATCCGTTCCAGGAGTAGCTCTAGAAAGATTGCATATAAAAGTGGTGAGAGAGAACACCCCTGTTTGATGCCTCTCCTTATCTCAAATTTATCTGATAGTTCTCTGTTTATTGCTATTCTGGCTGTCGGCGTGTTGTAGTTGGCTCAGATTCTCTTGATGTAATTGTCTCCGATGCCCATTTTTTTCAGAGTGCAGAATAGCATCGACCACTCGACGCGGTCAAGCCATTTCTCCACCTCTATTGTCAGTAGCGCTGCAGGAGTTTGTATATGTCCAATCTTTTCTATGATGTAGATTGTCCTTCTGATGTTGTCATGCGTCATCCTGTTGGGGATGAACCCTGATTTGTCTTGGTGAATAAGATTGGGCATTACCTTCGTGAGTCTGTTGGCCAGAATTTTGGTATATAGCTTAGCATCCAAATTTATGAGTTCTATTGGGCGGTAGGAGCTTGGGCTCTCCGGGTCTTTACCTTGTTTGTGGAACACCAGAATTTTCGTTTCATTCATTGATTGTGTGATGTTGCCTGTGTCCATAAACAAATTATATAGGTCCGTTAGTGTTGGGACCAGGTCGCCTGCATATGTTTTATAAAATATGGCAGTGTATCCGTCTGGAGCTTTGTTCCTCGGTAGGTCCCGGATTGCCCTTAATACCTCTTCATCCATAATTAGTTGGTCTAGTTGCTGTTTCTCCTGTTGCGTCACAGTCGGGAGGGTTATGTCGCTCAGATAGTTGGTTTGTTCGCTCTCTCCCGGGTTATCTGATGCATATAGTGTTTGGTAGAACTGCTTGAAGATCCTTCCCATTTCCGTCGTCAGAGTCCTCTTCTGGACAAGCTCATCCTTCAGGGCTTTTACGGTTTGATCTTGTTTCTTCCCCTTTAGCTGCCTTGCCAGCAATTTGTCTGCTTTATTTGCTTTTATATAGTACCAATGTTTCCGGTGTAGCAGCTGTTTCTGTGCCCTTTTCGTCCTGAGAGATTCTAGTTGACCTTGTATATGCCTGTATTCTCTCTTTATTTTCGAAGAGTAGTTGCTGGCCATTTGTTCCCGTATCTCTTCACATTTCGCTTCCAGATCGGTTTCCCATTTGGAGCTTAATTTGTCTCTGTGTGCCTTGAGTGCCGTTTTGCATCCCCGTATGACCGCTTGAGGGCCTCCCACAGGGTTGCATTTGTTGTTCTCGGTGTGTTGTTGTCCTCTAGATAGTCTTTTATATGTTGTCTCATTTTTTCTCGCGTGACTGGGTCCTGAAGTATTTCCCCCGGCAGATTCCATCTCCAGAGGTTGGACTGCTTCCGTGTTATTAGGAGTGTCATAGGGGGGCATGATCTGAGAGTTATATGTTCCCTTTTTTGACCTCCCTTATCTTCCCCAGTAGGCCTGCGGAGGACCAGATATAGTCAATTTGAGAACTTGTACCATGAACATGCGAGAAGTGGGTGTGTCCCTGTGTTGAGCCCCTGATTTTCCTCCAGACATCTACTAGGGCCATCCTGTCCATAGATCTCTGTAGGGCCTTTGAGGGTGCCCCCTGGCACCTGGGGCTCAAAGTAGTTCTGTCCTTACTTGGTTCCCATGCTAGGTTAAAGTCTCCGGCTAAAACCATTTCAGCCTTTGCAAAGGTTTCCAGCTTATCTAGAGTGCCCCTAATGAAACCATCCTGCCGCGTGAGCGGAGCGTATATATTCACTAGGGTGAGAGGGTTGCCTTCTATTCGTACATTCACAACCAAATATCTTCCGTGTTTGTCTGGGAGGGCGTTCAGGATTTGCACATTCATGGTGTTAGCAAAGGCGATCAATACCCCTTCTTTTTCTTCGCTATTATTCGCTTGAAGGATCTGATTGAAGCCTTTTATATGGATCCTCCCTTTGTCCTGTTTCTTGACATGGGTCTCCTGGAGCATAATTATGTCAAACTTCTCTTTGTGTAGAAAGTGTTCCGCCTTCTTCCTTTTTACCGGGGAGTTCAATCCTCTGATGTTGTAAGTCAGGAGTTTTATCCCCATCTTCTGATTGTAGAGTATTGCCCTTGCTGTTCCTCTTGCACTCATACATTTACTCTTTTTTGTCCCCAGTGCGTTCTTCCCCCTCCCCCTTCCCCTATCCCCTGTGACCCCTCTATATCCCCCAACTTCCCCCCCTCCCTTCTACTTCACTGAGGAGGGCTCTGGGTCCTATGATCGCTTGGGCGTGCTGCCCTTAGCCCCATAAAAGACAGGGTCTCAATAGCAGCACGGGGTACGCTGAACAACCCATAGCCACCCTGGGACATAAAGTGCACACATGTCCAAAGCCAGAGGCAGACAACCACTCGCCCCGGCCAACAAAATAAAACAAGACCACAACCTGGTGAAACTCTGGAGGACGGACATGCCGTCAAACCCAAAGACAACAACGCACAAGGGGAAAGGGGAAATCGCCCTAGCAGAGGGAGAGAGCACCGACATGACCACCAAAGTAGATATGAAAGAATGGTTCAAGGAATTTCAGGAACAATTTATGGCCTCCATGCACACCCAATTTGAGACTATGAAGGATGAGATGAAACAGGTGGTGCAGGAGCTGAGAGTAGACATAGGGAACCTGGAGGAAAGAACAGACATACTGGAGAAAACAGTGCAGAACCTAGATAAGGAAACACAATATTACGCGGAAGTCCAGGAGAGATTGGCTAGGCTATGCCACGATTTAGAGATTCAATGTGAGGACCTGGAAAACAAATCACGCAGATCCAACATACGAATCAAAAATATGGCCGAGAGCGTCGAAGATAAGGACCTCAAACAGGCAGTGCAACATGTCTTCAGAGACATTCTGGAGGAGGAAGAAGAAGCAGAGATCCAGATCGACAGAATACATAGAGTGGGCCCATGCAAATGCCCTGCAAAAGGCTGGTACAATAATCCAGACGAGAGTCTATTATCGCAGAAGCCAGTGTTGCGCTATGCGCTGTGTCCGAGAAAGGCCTAATTTGAGACAATAATTTGATATAGTAAGATGACACAAGACTGCTGACATGCACTTTCATTGAGAGTTCTAAATTCAATATCATACCCAATGTTTTAACTTTAGGTAGTATTGCTAGCTGACAATCAGCAACTTGAAAGGCGGAGTAGGCAGAGTACATTTTGCGCAGCTTTGATCTAGTTCCGACATCATCATTTCGGTCTATACTTTATTAAGAAGTAGTCCATTTAGCATCATCCAATGCTGAATTAGATTGTAGGTGCTGTTAATAGTCAGCAAATCGAGTACATAATTCCTTCTGCATCCAAAAGATTAAGGAGGGGAAGAGTGAAAATATTAAACAATGTTGCAGATACACAGGATCCCTTTGTGACCCCACAGTCCAATGCATATCCTTCTGCCATAATATCCTCATGAAAGTCTCTTGCAGTTCAACTGGATAGAATTGACAGGACACAGCTGGAGGCCTTTCTATAAAAAAGAGGCTGAGTCTTGTAGTCTGGAGGCCAGGATAGAGTGATCCACGAGATCAAAAACCGCAGTGAGATCAAGCAACAACAAAAGGGTTGCTTTGCACTTATCAAAGTGCTGAAGAATAGCTGTTTTTAAATCCAAGAGAGTGGATTCCGTGCTGTGATGTAGTTCTAGAAAGTTTTGAATTTGGTCTTATGCCATCTTATCCAGGACCTTGATAAGAAACAGGGAGTTTGTTAAAGGACGATAGTTGCCTGACAGATTGGGATCAAGCAATGATTTTTCAGGAGAGGTGATACCCATGCTATATGCCATGATAGATGTAGCAACCAAATTCTCCCAGAACAAGAGGTTGACAAATTCTGTAATCAATGGTGTAAGAAAAGCTGCATATGACTTCACAATGGGTGCAGGACAGCTATCGCCTTTGCAAATAGTAGACTTGATTTTTAACAGCAGTCGCGAGCATATCGGATCCTGATGTTTCAGAGAATTCAAAAAGGGGCTGAGGGGTAGTTGGTTTACTAGTTTTACCTGGGTAAGCCCTCGGAGAGGCATGGATTGCCCGCAGAGTCCTCCTTGATCCTTTCAATATTTTGCCTTATAAAGTTCTGTAAATTCGTACACCAGGTATGATATGATATAATGTGGCATTTATAACGCGCCTGTACATAAGTGTTTCTAGACATGACAAGACAAGGACAGGGAAATAAAGGTAGGACAAAATAATTATCTTACTAGGCCTTGTATCATTCAGATCACACACGAGCAGGAAAGAGGGGTAAAGTGCCAGGGGGGAGGTAAAGGGGGAAGTGAAGTAACTCATAAGTGCAGCCAGTGGTTGGCTCATAAGTGCAGAGAGAAGGGACTGTAGGGTTGTTGATACAGATCCTTAAGTGCTAGGGAGCCTGGAGGAAGTGTGAGGGCAACTGGACATGCAGCAGCCTGGGGCTGAGTTCAGAGGATGACCAGGTGACCAGTGCACAGAGCAGTCAGGTGCATCAGCAGGGGAGAGGAAGAGAAAATGCAGAAGTGAAAGGGAAGGTCTTGAGTTGCTTCCGGAACCGGAGGTGGTTCTGCTCAAGTTTGAGAGAGGCAGGGAGGCTGTTCCAGAGGGAGGCCCCATCTGAGGAGATAGATCTGCCCCCAACTCTCTGCTTGGAGAAGCATCTGACCCTCAGATTGTTGTAGGTTGATGAGCGGAGACCTCGACCAGGAAGATGTTTTGGAAGAGAATGTTGTGGGTAGAGTGGTCCCAGGCCCCAGCAAGCCTTGTGGACAATGCAGAGAGTCTTGAACTTGATCCTTGCAGCCAAGGGGAGGCAGTGTAGCGATTTCAGAGCTGCAGAGATACAATCCCTGGGCTTGAGGCCAAGAACAAGTCTTGCAGTCCTGTTGCAGATAAATTGTAAAGGTCAAAGAGTAGTGGCTGATAGTTTGACTTCTTAGAGATGTCAGAGATGTGAGGAGAGAAGGAGAAGGTGGAGTCAAAGATGTCAGCAATGTTCTTAGCCTCACAGGAAGGAGTAGGAAAAGGGCCTACAGTTGGGAGCCAGAGCGAGAGAGGGGCAAGGAGGTAGCAGGTGTCCCAATGAGGAGGATCTCAGTCATTGGCGGCACACCATTCCTGAATTGTGGCCAGACAGTCTGGTATGAGAGAAGAAGCAGAAGTGGCTGAGGGGAGCCTGAAAGAGAGCTGTGTGTCATACGTATGACATTGAAAATTGGAGCACAAAGTAGCAATGTGGTGGGCAAGAGGTGCCAGGTAGTGTTGGAAGAGCCAGGGAGAGAGGTTGGACCCCTGGGGAACACCACAAGTAGAGAGAGAGATAAAGAGAGGACAGACCCCAGTTGGACCTAAGAGCGTTGGTCGGTGAGAAAGGAGGTCAACAAAGCCAGTGCCTGATCAGTAATACCAAGCTTGTCGCTGAGGTTATTGAGCAGGATGGCATGGTTAGCCTGAACACAAGGTCCCTAATTCAGTAACATGTCATGCAATGGATGGGATGCAGAATAACTCTTATACCGAATAATAAGACTGACTCATGAAGTTGGCAAAAGTCTCATACGACTGTTTTATTATCAATTGTCTAAAACAGGGATTTACAACAGACATCCACGGACATTCGGTCGAGCTCTCAAACATTTCTAATAAAAACATCACTTTATAAAAAAGAATTGTCATTTATGACGTCATACTATGTGGCAAACACGAAAAACCTATGAGGGGTTGTGATAGGCTCAAGGTGAACATCTAAACGGACAGATTGTGATTGGGCTTCTACAGTCAGGTGGACAACTCATGCCCACCCCTAGTGTAAGTCATCTTTGACAGTTAATAGATACACAGTATGCTATTGGATCTTCAAAGTATAAGGCCCTTTGTTATACGGCCCTCTACAATTGGTTGGCACGCTTGTACCCTTCTGGAACATTTGATTCACTAGCCTCATGTAGGCTCATACCCCAGGTGCCAGGAGGTAGACTCTACCATGTCTCCCCTCCCGATTACCCCTTTAACCTTCACCACTCATGCCTTCTGCCATGAAGATTGTCTTTGAACTTGACCTTGCAATGTATTCTCATCTCAGGGAATGTAAGGGAGTGGGGCACACACTTATTGTAGTTGTAGTCCGTGTGCCCAACTCCTAGTTTCATCCTTGTTCCACGTGACAGAAGACCGCGATTTGGCCTGTTTTGCAGTATTTAATTGTCTTGAATTAATAAACTTGGCACTCAATGTGTTTTTTTCTTTGCACATTCAGCTTCTCACGTTTGCTGCCTTTAAGAATAGAAAACCAGCCTTGGCTTTCTCCAACTTTGATATCAGGTCAAACAGATTCACCCTTCAAGTCGATGATCTTCAGATTATTCTTTGCTGTAACATGCACAGCTCTCAATCTTTCTTTCTTCGTGGGTTTGAACTTTACTAAGGTTTTGTGGCACCAATGTCCAGACACTATTCATCGGCGGCTTTGCCTGCAGTCTATTCACTATGTACAGCCAGCCTTTATCATTACTTAGCCTAGTTGCATTACGGCATCCGTACAGTTATTAAACAACTTGTATTTTCTTCAGTGCTCTTCACACATGCGATCTTCTTTTCGCACATAAATGCTTACTCAACTCCTCATTTCATCATCAGATTCCATAGGGTCTATACATCCTCTTCTTCAGCTCGTCTTCCCTGTACGTCATGCTCATCTTCTGTGACATCACCAGCTTCTCTTTTCCATTCTCATATTCCTTCGGGAACTTTTCCAAGAGAATAACATCTCTTCGAGGATATATCAAATATGTTTTTTTAGCGTATACCTTTTCTCAAACACTCCTTGTGGTATGGTCACAATTACTGGTGTCATGCACGGTTCTGTTTCAGGTTTCCAGCATACAGGCAACAGGGGGGCGGGATTTCCTGCAGACGCATTTGGCTGCTCCTCTACACTCCCCCCTCTGGTTGCTCCATCAACCACACCTTCATCAGCTTCCACATCTTGGCATCTTTTCTTGAAGAAGTGTTTCTTTGGAGTCCAGATCCTCATCACTCCCTTCAGAGAACCGGCTGATTTTACATGATCATCAACACTCCAGGTCATATAGCTGTCATGGCTATTCGGATTACAATGGACCCATCATCCCACATTCTTCTTCCGGTTCTTTGGATAGAGGAACTTTGTTCCCTTAGCTGCTAATGCTGGCCTTTATGTAGTATTTGATTTCTTCATCAGTCAATTCTTTTGGTCGAAAGCCTGACTCAACATCGATCATGATCTTCATTCCTACTGCTTTCTTGCCTGTCTTCTTCAACTGTGCGATTATTATCCTGATCACACAGAATCCAAACATTATCATCACCAACACTGCTCCAAGAAGCTTGAAGATGTTTGCCATCCACTGTGGAACTCATGAGAAATCAATGCAAACCAACTGTCATCTGCAACATGCTCTGTCTCATCTTCCATCTTGTTGTGCAGGCTTGCCAGCAACATTATGGCCTCTGTTAAGGTCCCATTCACGTCATTGTGAGAAGGTATGAACGTACAACATGATGGTCCATTTTTGGTGCAAACTCACCATCCATTGCTGCAATCATGTCCAGGACATATCTCATCTGAATAGTGATCAGCTATATGGCTCTCAACTTCTCTCTGATTGCATTTAATCTTTTTATGGTGGTGTTGATCCTCTGTAGAAACTCCGAGCAAGTGATTTGCAACCATCCGCATTGGCAATCGTATGAATCCCTGCCATAAAGATAGTCATGAAGATTGAAGCAGTTTTGCTGGACAGCATGTGCTCATATGGGATAGCCTCATATGCTTCTATTGATTCAGATGAGAAATAATGATCCCTTCTGGTTCGATTGAGAAATTCAAGTGATATTCTCCTTCTCAAATGGGCATCTGCTTTTGGAATTTCTCCAATGTTCAGGTCACTTTGATGAATCACTAATGCTGGAACATGGATCAGTACCAAGGAACACATTCCTCCCCAATTTTGGCCAGCTTCATAGAGGCTCTGGACCCACAAGTACACTAATGATCCATTAGGACTACTGTTCCATCCTTCATGCCTGGTACATTGAAAATTCAGCCACGCTGGTGATTATCTCCAACCTTGCTTGTATCATTGTTTCTGAAACACAAGGATGCACTCTTTAGAGGTAGTATCTGTAATGGTCCTCCTTTGTCATCGACCCATGCCAACAATTTTACAATCTTCGACCATTGATTCTTGCATTCATTTTCCACAGTGTCTATAACTGGTTTATACTGTGCAGTTAATGCTGCTGCCCTGCACACAATCAGGCCATCAGCCCATCCAACTGGAGTCAACGCTGTTCCTTTGATTTGCAATTGACCTCTTTGCCAACATCTCTGTATCTGTTCTCTGTTTTTTCCTCTCCTACCCTTCTCATGTGCTGATACCACATGTTATTACCGACATGCACTGAATTATCTATATATATGTTTATCCCGTCATATTCTTCCTCTGCACTTCTCCTGTATCCCCCTCTCAAAATATTAGCAGCCCATGGAAACATTTGTAATGCAGCTTTACTGTGGGGAGAAAACACAAAGGGTTTTAAGAATGGGCAGATCAACAGCAGTTCCTGGAGTAGGGAGGATCAAAGGGACA
Source organism: Ambystoma mexicanum (assembly GCF_040938575.1). Lineage (NCBI taxonomy): Eukaryota > Metazoa > Chordata > Amphibia > Caudata > Ambystomatidae > Ambystoma > Ambystoma mexicanum. Next base: position 181,701,835 of record NC_090930.1, on the reverse strand, counting down.
CCTGTCTGATTTGAATCCATAACATAGAACAAGCTAATCAGGAGAAAGAGAAAGACAGAAACCATACCTGTATATATGTATATCACGAACCAATATGTGAGTCCCCACCATTTATGCCACTGTGGTGTTTCTTGAGTTTGTTCATTCTCTAAAACCACATTAGCTTCAACATTCCCCATTATTGCAATTATTTGAGAAAGGAAAAACACGTTTACTCTTGTAGATACATCACCTCTTCTACTATCAAAATTAACAATCTTCGAATTACAGGGCCATTCTCACGATCCTGTAAAAAGTATGTATGTCAATGTTTCTTCTGACAAGAGCAAGATATGTTTGAAGGATAAATACAAAAACAGCAAGAATAAATCTATGAGCATCCCCGTCAGTTAAGACCATGGAATCAACCAAACAAATATTCAGTAAGAAATGAATCAGCATACTTCTCTTGATTCCAATTATCTAATGTGAAATCCAAATCAGGCATATTTGTGACCCATCAACATTTTCTAAAGTTCGTTTTCAAAAGATTCCTGTGACCCATGGCAAAGATTACACTCCTGCTATAATATCTGTAAAGAGTGTCCAAGGGGAGTCACAGTCCAAATGCAATCTGCATTTTTAATCAACCCATTGATTTATCGTCCTTCTTCTTTGTCATCGATCGAGTCTGCACACGCTGAAATTCTTCTTCTTATCTTGCTTCTGGGTTGACAACTGTTGGAGGTTCGGTCTTGCCGTGGTGCAACTTGATGTTGTTCAGGTGTATCTGGGCTTGTCTTCCTTGGACCTTTACTGCTGAGGGGGTAACATCTTCTACGACAAAGGGACCTTTAAATCTTGACTCGTGCCACTTCCTAGTAAAGTTTCTGATCAGCACTGTGTCACCAACAAATAATCGAGGTGCTGGTAATAGTTCAAAAGTTCCAGTTGCTGAAAGGTTTGCATCTGTGTTCTTCGAAAGAGACCCCTGGTGCTTGAGTTGATCTGAAATGACAAATATACTACCGGTCATACATGTCAAATACGCACATAACTAATTTCCTATCATTTCTGCAGTGCTCTGGGCATCATTTCTACTCCTCAATGCTGAATTAGATTGTAGGTGCTGTTAATAGTCAGCAAATCGAGTACATAATTCCTTCTGCATCCAAAAGATTAAGGAGGGGAAGAGTGAAAATATTAAACAATGTTGCAGATACACAGGATCCCTTTGCGACCCCACAGTCCAATGCATATCCTTCTGCCATAATATCCTCATGAAAGTCTCTTGCAGTTTAACTGGATAGAATTGACAGGACACAGCTGGAGGCCTTTCTATAAAAAAGAGGCTGAGTCTTGTAGTCTGGAGGCCAGGATAGAGTGATCCACGAGATCAAAAACCGCAGTGAGATCAAGCAACAACAAAAGGGTTGCTTTGCACTTATCAAAGTGCTGAAGAATAGCTGTTTTTAAATCCAAGAGAGTGGATTCCGTGCTGTGATGTAGTTCTAGAAAGTTTTGAATTTGGTCTTATGCCATCTTATCCAGGACCTTGATAAGAAACAGGGAGTTTGTTAAAGGACGATAGTTGCCTGACAGATTGGGATCAAGCAATGATTTTTTCAGGAGAGGTGATACCCATGCTATATGCCATGATAGATGTAGCAACCAAATTCTCCCAGAACAAGAGGTTGACAAATTCTGTAATCAATGGTGTAAGAAAAGCTGCATATGACTTCTCAATGGGCGCAGGACAGCTATCGCCTTTGCAAATAGTAGACTTGATTTTTAACAGCAGTCGCGAGCATATCGGATCCTGATGTTTCAGAGAATTCAAAAAGGGGCTGAGGGGTAGTTGGTTTACTAGTTTTACCTGGGTAAGCCCTCGGAGAGGCATGGATTGCCCGCAGAGTCCTCCTTGATCCTTTCAATATTTTGCCTTATAAAGTTCTGTAAATTCGTACACCAGGTATGATATGATATAATGTGGCATTTATAACGCGCCTGTACAGAAGTGTTTCTAGACATGACAAGACAAGGACAGGGAAATAAAGGTAGGACAAAATAACTATCTTACTAGGCCTTGTATCATTCAGATCACACACGAGCAGGAAAGAGGGGTAAAGTGCCAGGGGGGAGTGAAAGGGGGAAGTGAAGTAACTCATAAGTGCAGCCAGTGGTTGGCTCATAAGTGCAGAGAGAAGGGACTGTAGGGTTGTTGATACAGATCCTTAAGTGCTAGGGAGCCTGGAGGAAGTGTGAGGGCAACTGGACATGCAGCAGCCTGGGGCCGAGTTCAGAGGATGACCAGGTGACCAGTGCACAGAGCAGTCAGGTGCATCAGCAGGGGAGAGGAAGAGAAAATGCAGAAGTGAAAGGGAAGGCCTTGAGTTGCTTCCGGAACCGGAGGTGGTTCTGCTCAAGTTTGAGAGAGGCAGGGAGGCTGTTCCAGAGGGATGCCCCATCTGAGGAGATAGACCTGCCCCCAACTCTCTGCTTGGAGAAGCATCTGACCCTCAGATTGTTGTAGGTTGATGAGCGGAGACCTCGACCAGGAAGATGTTTTGTAAGAGAATGTTGGGGGTAGAGTGGTCCCATGCCCCAGCAAGCCTTGTGGACAATGCAGAGAGTCTTGAACTTGATCCTTGCAGCCAAGGGGAGGCAGTGTAGCGATTTCAGAGCTGCAGAGATACAATCCCTGGGCTTGAGGCCAAGAACAAGTCTTGCAGTCCTGTTGCAGATAAATTGTAAAGGTCAAAGAGTAGTGGCTGATAGTTTGACTTCTTAGAGATGTCAGAGATGTGAGGAGAGAAGGAGAGGGTGGAGTCAAAGATGTCAGCAATGTTCTTAGCCTCACAGGAAGGAGTAGGAAAAGGGCCTAGAGTTGGGAGCCAGAGAGAGAGAGGGGCAAGGAGGTAGCAGGTGTCCCAATGAGGAGGATCTCAGTCATTGGCGGCACACCATTCCTGAATTGTGGCCAGACAGTCTGGTATGAGAGAAGAAGCAGAAGTGGCTGAGGGGAGCCTGAAAGAGAGCTGTGTGTCATACGTATGACATTGAAAATTGGAGCACAAAGTAGCAATGTGGTGGGCAAGAGGTGCCAGGTAGTGTTGGAAGAGCCAGGGAGAGAGGTTAGACCCCTGGTGAACACCACAAGTAGAGAGAGAGATAAAGAGAGGACAGACCCCAGTTGGACCTGAGAGGGTTGGTCGGTGAGAAAGGAGGTCAACAAAGCCAGTGCCTGATCAGTAATACCAAGCTTGTCGCTGAGGTTATTGAGCAGGATGGCATGGTTAGCCTGAACACAAGGTCCTTAATTCAGTAACATGTCATGCAATGGATGGGATGCAGAATAACTCTTATACCGAATAATAAGACTGACTCAGGAAGTTGGCAAAAGTCTCATACGACTGTTTTATTATCAATTGTCTAAAACAGGGATTTACAACAGACATCCACGGACGTTCGGTCGAGCTCTCAATCATTTCTAATAAAAACATCACTTTATAAAAAAGAATTGTCATTTATGACGTCATACTATGTGGCAAACACGAAAAACCTATGAGGGGTTGTGATAGGCTCAAGGTGAACATCTAAACGGACAGATTGTGATTGGGCTTCTACAGTCAGGTGGACAACTCATGCCCACCCCTAGTGTAAGTCATCTTTGACAGTTAATAGATACACAGTATGCTATTGGATCTTCAAAGTATAAGGCCCTTTGTTATACGGCCCTCTACAATTGGTTGGCACGCTTGTACCCTTCTGGAACATTTGATTCACTAGCCTCATGTAGGCTCATACCCCAGGTGCCAGGAGGTAGACTCTACCATGTATCCCCTCCCGATTACCCCTTTAACCTTCACCACTCATGCCTTCTGCCATGAAGATTGTCTTTGAACTTGACCTTGCAATGTATTCTCATCTCAGGGAATGTAAGGGAGTGGGGCACACACTTATTGTAGTTGTAGTCTGTGTGCCCAACTCCTAGTTTCATCCTTGTTCCACGTGACAGAAGACCGCGATTTGGCCTGTTTTGCAGTATTTAATTGTCTTGAACTAATAAACTTGGCACTCAATGTGTTTTTTTCTTTGCACATTCAGCTTCTCACGTTTGCTGCCTTTAAGAATAGATAACCAGCCTTGGCTTTCTCCAACTTTGATATCAGGTCAAACAGCTTCACCCTTCAAGTTGATGATCTTCAGATTATTCTTTGCTGTAACATGCACAGCTCTCAATCTTTCTTTCTTCGTGGGTTTGAACTTTACTAAGGTTTTGTGGCACCAATGTCCAGACACTATTCATCGGCGGCTTTGCCTGCAGTCTATTCACTACGTACAGCCAGCCTTTATGATTACTTAGCATAGTTGCATTACGGCATCCGTACAGTTATTAAACAACTTGTATTTTCTTCAGTGCTCTTCACACATGCGATCTTCTTTTCGCACATAAATGCTTACTCAACTCCTCATTTCATCATCAGATTCCATAGGGTCTATACATCCTCTTCTTCAGCTCGTCTTCCCTGTACGTCATGCTCATCTTCTGTGACATCACCAGCTTCTCTTTTCCATTCTCATATTCCTTTGGGAACTTTTCCAAGAGAATAACATCTCTTCGAGGATATATCAAATATGTTTTTTTTAGCGTATACCTTTTCTCAAACACTCCTTGTGGTATGGTCACAATTACTGGTGTCATGCACGGTTCTGTTTCAGGTTTCCAGCATACAGGCAACATGGGGGCGGGATTTCCTGCAGACGCATTTGGCTGCTCCTCTACACTCCCCCCTCTGGTTGCTCCATCAACCACACCTTCATCAGCTTCCACATCTTGGCATCTTTTCTTGAAGAAGTGTTTCTTTGGAGTCCAGATCCTCATCACTCCCTTCAGAGAACCGGCTGATTTTACATGATCATCAACACTCCAGGTCATATAGCTGTAATGGCTATTCGGATTACAATGGACCCATCATCCCACATTCTTCTTCCGGTTCTTTGGATAGAGGAACTTTGTTCCTTTAGCTGCTAATGCTGGCCTTTATGTAGTATTTGATTTCTTCATCAGTCAATTCTTTTGGTCGAAAGCCTGACTCGACATCGATCATGATCTTCATTCCTACTGCTTTCTTGGCTGTCTTCTTCAACTGTGCGATTATTATCCTGATCAAACAGAATCCAAACATTATCATCACCAACACTGCTCCAAGAAGCTTGAAGATGTTTGCCATCCACTGTGGAACTCATGAGAAGATCAATGCAAACCAATTGTCATCTGCAACATCCTCTGTCTCATCTTCCATCTTGTTGTGCAGGCTTGTCAGCAACATTATGGCCTCTGTTAAGGTCCCATTCACGTCATTGTGAGAAGGTATGAACGTACAACATGATGGTCCATTTTTGGTGCAAACTCACCATCCATTGCTGCAATCATGTCCAGGACATATCTCATCTGAATAGTGATCAGCTATATGGCTCTCAACTTCTCTCTGATTGCATTTAATCTTTTTATGGTGGTGTTGATCCTCTGTAGAAACTCTGAGCAAGTGATTTGCAACCATTCGCATTGGCAATCGTATGAATCCCTGCCATAAAGATAGTCATGAAGATTGAAGCAGTTTTGCTGGACAGCATGTGCTCATATGGGATAGCCTCATATGCTTCTATTGATTCAGATGAGAAATAATGATCCCTTCTGGTTCGATTGAGAAATTCAAGTGATATTCTCCTTCTCAAATGGGCATCTGCTTTTGGAATTTCTCCAATGTTCAGGTCACTTTGATGAATCACTAATGCTGGAACATGGATCAGTACCAAGGAACACATTCCTCCCCAATTTTGGCCAGCTTCATAGAGGCTCTGGACCCACAAGTACAATAATGATCCATTAGGACTACTGTTCCATCCTTCATGCCTGGTACATTGAAAATTCAGCCACGCTGGTGATTATCTCCAACCTTGCTTGTATCATTGTTTCTTTAACACAAGGATGCACTCTTTAGAGGTAGTATCTGTAATGGTCCTCCTTTGTCATCGACCCATGCCAACAATTTTACAATCTTCGACCATTGATTCTTGCATTCATTTTCCACAGTGTCTATAACTGGTGGTTTATACTGTGCAGTTAATGCTGCTGCCCTGCACACAATCAGGCCATCAACCCATCCATCTGGAGTCAACGCTGTTCCTTTGATTTGCAATTGACCTCTTTGCCAACATCTCTGTATCTGTTCTCTGTTTTTTCCTCTCCTACCCTTCTCATGTGCTGATACCACATGTTATTACCGACATGCACTGAATTATCTATATATATGTTTATCCCGTCATATTCTTCCTCTGCACTTCTCCTGTATCCCCCTCTCAAAATATTAGCAGCCCATGGAAACATTTGTAATGCAGCTTTACTGTGGGGAGATAACACAAAGGGTTTTGACTCTTTAAGAATGGGCAGATCAACAGCAGTTCCTGGAGTAGGGAGGATCAAAGGGACACCTGTCTGATTTGAATCCATAACATAGAACAAGCTAATCAGGAGAAAGAGAAAGACAGAAACCATACCTGTACATATGTGTATCACGAACCAACATGTGAGTCCCCACCATTTATGCCACTGTGGTGTTTCTTGAGTTTGTTCATTCTCTAAAACCACATTAGCTTCAACATTCCCCATTATTGCAATTGTTTGAGAAAGGAAAAACACTTTTACTCTTGTAGATACATCACCTCTTCTACTATCAAAATTAACAATCTTCGAATTACAGGGCCATTCTCATGATCCTGTAAAAAGTATGTATGTCAATGTTTCTTTGGATAGAGGAACTTTGTTCCTTTAGCTGCTAATGCTGGCCTTTATGTAGTATTTGATTTCTTCATCAGTCAATTCTTTTGGTCGAAAGCCTGACTCGACATCGATCATGATCTTCATTCCTACTGCTTTCTTGGCTGTCTTCTTCAACTGTGCGATTATTATCCTGATCAAACAGAATCCAAACATTATCATCACCAACACTGCTCCAAGAAGCTTGAAGATGTTTGCCATCCACTGTGGAACTCATGAGAAGATCAATGCAAACCAACTGTCATCTGCAACATCCTCTGTCTCATCTTCCATCTTGTTGTGCAGGCTTGTCAGCAACATTATGGCCTCTGTTAAGGTCCCATTCACGTCATTGTGAGAAGGTATGTACGTACAACATGATGGTGCATTTTTGGTGCAAACTCACCATCCATTGCTGCAATCATGTCCAGGACATATCTCATCTGAATAGTGATCAGCTATATGGCTCTCAACTTCTCTCTGATTGCATTTAATCTTTTTATGGTGGTGTTGATCCTCTGTAGAAACTCCGAGCAAGTGATTTGCAACCATTCGCATTGGCAATCGTATGAATCCCTGCCATAAAGATAGTCATGAAGATTGAAGCAGTTTTTCTGGACAGCATGTGCTCATATGGGATAGCCTCATATGCTTCTATTGATTCAGATGAGAAATAATGATCCCTTCTGGTTCGATTGAGAAATTCAAGTGATATTCTCCTTCTCAAATGGGCATCTGCTTTTGGAATTTCTCCAATGTTCAGGTCACTTTGATGAATCACTAATGCTGGAACATGGATCAGTACCAAGGAACACATTCCTCCCCAATTTTGGCCAGCTTCATAGAGGCTCTGGACCCACAAGTACAATAATGATCCATTAGGACTACTGTTCCATCCTTCATGCCTGGTACATTGAAAATTCAGCCACGCTGGTGATTATCTCCAACCTTGCTTGTATCATTGTTTCTGAAACACAAGGATGCACTCTTTAGAGGTAGTATCTGTAATGGTCCTCCTTTGTCATCGACCCATGCCAACAATTTTACAATCTTCGACCATTGATTCTTGCATTCATTTTCCACAGTGTCTATAACTGGTGGTTTATACTGTGCAGTTAATGCTGCTGCCCTGCACACAATCAGGCCATCAACCCATCCATCTGGAGTCAACGCTGTTCCTTTGATTTGCAATTGACCTCTTTGCCAACATCTCTGTATCTGTTCTCTGTTTTTTCCTCTCCTACCCTTCTCATGTGCTGATACCACATGTTATTACCGACATGCACTGAATTATCTATATATATGTTTATCCCGTCATATTCTTCCTCTGCACTTCTCCTGTATCCCCCTCTCAAAATATTAGCAGCCCATGGAAACATTTGTAATGCAGCTTTACTGTGGGGAGATAACACAAAGGGTTTTGACTCTTTAAGAATGGGCAGATCAACAGCAGTTCCTGGAGTAGGGAGGATCAAAGGGACACCTGTCTGATTTGAATCCATAACATAGAACAAGCTAATCAGGAGAAAGAGAAAGACAGAAACCATACCTGTACATATGTGTATCACGAACCAACATGTGAGTCCCCACCATTTATGCCACTGTGGTGTTTCTTGAGTTTGTTCATTCTCTAAAACCACATTAGCTTCAACATTCCCCATTATTGCAATTGTTTGAGAAAGGAAAAACACTTTTACTCTTGTAGATACATCACCTCTTCTACTATCAAAATTAACAATCTTCGAATTACAGGGCCATTCTCATGATCCTGTAAAAAGTATGTATGTCAATGTTTCTTCTGACAAGAGCAAGATATGTTTCAAGGATAAATACAAAAACAGCAAGAATAAATCTATGAGCCTCCCCGTCAGTTAAGACCATGGAATCAACCAAACAAATATTCAGTAAGAAATGAATCAGCATACTTCTCTTGATTCCAATTATCTAATGTGAAATCCAAATCAGGCATATTTGTGACCCATCAACATTTTCTAAAGTTCGTTTTCAAAAGATTCCTGTGACTCATGGCAAAGATTACACTCCTGCTATAATATCTGTAAAGAGTGTCCAAGGGGAGTCACAGTTCAAATGCAATCTGCATTTTTAATCAACCCATTGATTTATCGTCCTTCTTCTTTGTCATCGATCGAGTCTGCACACGCTGAAATTCTTCTTCTTATCTTGCTTCTGGGTTGACAACTGTTGGAGGTTCGGTCTTGCCGTGGTGCAACTTGATGTTGTTCAGGTGTATCTGGGCTTGTCTTCCTTGGACCTTTACTGCTGAGGGGGTAACATCTTCTACGACAAAGGGACCTTTAAATCTTGACTCGTGCCACTTTCTAGTAAAGTTTCTGATCAGCACTGTGTCACCAACAAATAATTGAGGTGCTGGTAATAGTTCAAAAGTTGCAGTTGCTGAAAGGTTTGCATCTGTGTTCTTCGAAAGAGACCCCTGGTGCTTGAGTTGATCTGAAATGACAAATATACTACCGGTCATACATGTCAAATACGCACATAACTAATTTCCTATCATTTCTGCAGTGCTCTGGGCATCATTTCTACTCCTCAATGGAGGTGTAAGAGGTGTTCTCATTCTCTGTCCTGTCACTTGTTCGTGTGGGGTAAGGTGGTGGTCTGAACAAGGCTGATTCCTTAGGGCATATAAAGCTAACGGTAGGCAATATAGCCATCCCTTCTTCAGCGTAAGCTTGAGCTTGGCAATCCTTTCCTTAAGGAGGCCGTTGAGTTTCTCATATATATACCGTTTGCTTGCAGCTGACAAGCATAAGAAACCTTGTGCTTAATGCTCAACAATAATCCTATCTGTTTGAACACTTCATTGACAAAATGTGGCCCATTATTGGATCTCAGCACTTGACACACACCTCATCTTGGAAAGTCTTCACATACTAAAAACTTCGTTATGCAAGTGGCATTATGGTGTGTACACAGACCTGCCTCGATCCACCTGGAAAAGGGACACAACACCACTATCAGATACCTGTATCCACTACAGACTTGCAGCATATTAACTTAGTCAATATATAAATGCTGAAAAGGACCATTTGGTAGATGAAGAACTCCTCTAATTGTTCATAGTGTGTGCCTATTGGTAAACGTTTGACATACGATGCAGTATACTAAATAAAATGCAACATGCTGTAACAAATTTGGAACAAACCAGTCTTCTGCAATTGTTGCAGCAAGACTTTCCCTAGTTACATGTGCAGGGTAGTGCAGCTGCTCAAGCACTTCCCTTAACAGTGCCACTGGCATCACTGGATTTCCAGTGCTATCCTGTCACCACGATACTTCTGCGGGTGATAAAGAACACCCCCTCCGCTTCCATAGTTCCTGCTCTTCCTGTGGTGCTCTCCCTTCAATTTCCACTAGTTGTGTTTTTGGTAAATGATAAAACCCTTCTTTCATTATCATTACAGTGACTACTTTTTCTTTAAAATTTGGAGTATCAAAACTTGAAATGTGTGGGGAATATGCAACCATCTTGGCCTCTACGTCTGTGGCTTTGTTTCTGCTAGAAATAAAGTCTGTTTGCTTAGTATGAGCACTGCATTTAACAACTGCTATGGCTACTGGGAGTTGTAATGCCTTGATAAGACTGTCCAATAAGGATGCGTGCTGCACTGGAGTGCCATCAGCACGGAGGTAGCCCCTTCTTTTCCAATGCACTAGTCCTGCGTGTACGGTTGACATCACATAGGTGGAATCACTGTACACTGCCACTTCCTGCCCTTTGTGTTTCTCAAGTGCTACAATAAGTGCTACCAATTCTGCTGCTTGTGCTGAAAAATGAGACGGTAGCCTGGCGCTTGATACTACCTCGAATTCCCCATTTGCTCTGTGCCTTATTACAGCTGCTCCAGAATGCCTTTCTCCACTAATTTGATACATTTTTCAAAGAACCATCAATAAAGAGAATTTCCCCACCGGACAATGCATTCTCTTTGATACAAGGAATATCATCATAAAACTCCACATAGTTTGCGCAATCATGCACTTGGTCATCTTCTACTATTGGCTCAGCGCTAACATAGCAGGATTCACTATTTTACATCTAACAATTTTGATAATCATTATTTCATATGCAGAAACTCTCTGAGATGTCATTGTAACTTTGGGTTTCTGTAAAATGGCAAATAAAGCATGCTCCACGAAAAAGACTCATAGAGCAATCCATCACAATACTTGTAGACTTATCGATTGTGAACGTGACAGCTGCCAATGACTGTTTGCGAGGAAAGTGTCCTTTCATTACTGGGTCTAACATCCCACTATAATATGCTAGAAGTTTTTACCCCAACCTGGTTCTCTGCAACTTGTCAAATCAATATTGTCTAAGTCCATATGGAGGACTCTATTAAAGATCGATGGAGACTTAGAGTACCCTTGAGGCAAACAAATATGTTTCAGTTGAGTTTGGCAGAACGTAAAGGAGGTCAAGTCTTGTGAGTCCTTGTGCAACGGGATTGAGAAAAATGCATTTTTCAAATCAATCACCATAAAATATCGAGCTTCCACTGGAATACTACGCAGTATTGTCACTGGGTTAGGAACTGAAGGAAACTCTGAATCTAAAATCTGGTTAATTGGTCTCATATCTTGTATGAATCTCCAAAACCCTCCCTTTGATTTTTTCACAAGATACACCACAGTATTACGCAAGAATTCTTACGGTACCAGAATACCTTGTTCCATCAGTGCTGAAATGGTCTTAAAAATGCCCTCATCAGCTTCTTGAGAAATGGGGTACTGTTTTGCTCAAGGTCAAATTGCTCCTGGCTTCAACTTTATTTTGAACTCCCCTAGTCCCTTCAACAGACCTACATCATATGGGCCTGTAGTCCATAGGGCACTTGGCACCTTGTATAAATCTTCCTAAAACAAATGCTGGATGCTGCCTCATTATTGCCATTCACTGTGGGACTTCTCTTCTCTCTATCCTAACCCAATATTTAATGCTCAAAAAGAACACTACTTAATCATCTGTTGGGTCGTCTCTAAACATGTAATTGTCAGTAAGATCAGCCAATCTACATTCTTCTTCAATCGCTATCACTGTCCTCCATGGTCTACCCTTGTCATCGGTTCCTTCAAGTATTGCCATTTCCCTTCGTACTATGGCTGCTTCCAGTTCTATAGGGATAGTCTGTCCCCCCTCCTCAAACATAGGTATCTGTGATCTAAACAGAAACTCATCAGTTATTCTCATAGTCTTCCCTCCAAACCAGGTAACGATGTCAATGAAATGCTCACCCCATAAAGGAAAACGTAAGGCTCTATTGGAACACCTTGTAGAGCCACTTGATCTGTGAATGCCGAAATAAATTCACCCACGTTTAAATAATGTATGCTAGGAGTGGAACACACAATACCTTTGTCAGTAAATGAAATCGTCAAGTTAAGCTTTGTCATTAAGTCTCTTCTCAAAATGTTAACTGGTGTCTGCCATGAGTACACTAATGGAACAGATATGTCACACTCTCCTATTGAGACTGGTAATTCATCAGTAAAAGGAACTCGACTTGTAGCTCCAGAGAACCCTTTTGCATTCATGGCATTTCCTGACATTGGATATTTTCCCTCTCGTATACATGAGTGAGTAGCCCTAGTGTCTACTAAAAAAGAAAAGGATTTGCCTCCAATCGTCACATCCACCTTTGGTTCCTCTTGGGGGTCTGGTGTCACTGATAGTACTGAACACATCAAGTTACCCTGTGAGCTGTCCTATTGTGGGTACATGCATACCACTGGACTTGTAAAAGGATCCCGCCCACTACGTTGACACCTTGTATTCTGTGTGTCAACACTTGTCCTGTGTTTGCAAACTGCTGCTTTTGCATGGGGGCATGTTGCGACTGCCCTTGCAGTGAATTAATTTGTGTTTGCTGTGGTTGGTGTGCCTGTTGTACTTGCAGCGCTGGTGCCTGATACACTCTCTGATCTTGGGCAATCCCTTCCCTAGATTGTGAGCTATATGCTGGAGGATAAGCTGTCCCCATCTTGAGAACTGGCAATGCTGTACATTCCCCTGATTTCCTCATGTGCCTGCAATATGCCCTATCATCCCACAAGTCCAACATACAGGGGGAGGCCACCTAATGAATCCCTCTTGATTACATTCTCCTTGCATATTTTGATACTCCTTATGTACATTTTGAAGCCCAACTTAATTATTTTGGAATACACCCCTTCCTCTGTAACCCATGCCTCTGCCTCGTGGCATGAACCCATAACCACCTTGGCCCAATGGGCGGTGATTACTCGCCTGCGATGTACCTACTATTTTATGCACTCCCAGTTCTTCCCTGCTTGTCAGCACCGCCCCTTCTATTGCGTACTTTGACCATTTTATCTGAACCAACTTGGCTTTCTCAATTTATCTTCTTATTCTTCTCATGCAATAGCTGACAGTGATGCACTATTGTCAATTGTATCTCAGCCCATGGTTTGGCTTCCAATACCACTTGCTTCTTCATCTGCCTCTATACTTGCTCAGGTAACCCTTGACCTAAAATGTGGCAAAATAATGCCAGTTTTTGTCATGGGTCCTTCATTTCAAGAGTCCAATGCTCTTGAATATCCAGAATATAAGCAATAGGATCTTCATCTTCCTTCATCTTATCGGTCATGATGCATCTCATATCTGATGTTTTAGGATACTGCACTCTAAGAGCCCTCCATACATCTGCTCTGCAATTATTAAACAGCGCTCCTTCGTGCGATGTATTCTGTGTGTCACTCTTGAATAGTCTGCTCTCCTCCATATGTCATCAGCTCTCTCTCCAATAATGGCTGCCAAGAGATCCTTAATGTCCCCTATGGCCACCGTAGTTCCTCCTGTCATTTTTTCTAGCTCATGAATGCATTTCCCCACACCTGATGTCAAACTCGGGAGTTTGCAATTTAAATTATCCTTATTCATTTGTGGCCATGGAATGTACTGTGGTCTCACTCCCCATTTTTCCAATAAGGGAAACTGCGTGAACCCTACCTCGCAGTCAGCTACCATTGTCTGCATATCCATGGTGGGAACAATTTTGCCTGAATGTCTTCTACCTGGCAGTGATCTCAGCCTGCTCACATACGGCGGTGATTCTCCCTTTTCACTGTGCCATCATCCTTTAGGAAGCTCTGTATATGGTATGGGATCTGGCGTCCTATCCTTAGGTTGTTCCAGATCCCACCATCTTACCTCCTTGTCCATCTCCTGACTTCCCTCTGGGGCACATACACCTCCTCCCTCCTCCCCACGGATGGATTATCTCTCCTCATCCGACATATCTAATCCCCAAATAGTATGATCCTCGTCCCCTTGCCCCATATCTAAGGTTAATCCGCTTAGGGATAAAACCCATGCTCAAGACTGAATTGATTCTCTCCTTCGCCTTGTAACTGAAATGCTGTGATTGCTCTCCCTTGCCTCAGCTTCCCAATTTGCTGCTGCCTCCTTTTAATTCCTGATAGGCCTAATCAATTTTGTCTGTGATGCTTCCTATATCAAAGTGTTCTTCATCTAGTATCACTCTAGATTTCCTTTAACGGAAGGAACTCTTCCATAATGTCCCATCGTATTACTGGGCTTGGTACCATCAGCTCTTTTTGAATGCGGTTAATATCAAACTCCTGCTGTCTCCTCTTGTTTTCTAAATCTTCATTGAATTCTCTTCGCTTTCTCGCTTCCCATCTTACTCTCTCCTCCTCTTGTCTTATCTCCTCTCCCCTTACTTCTGCTCTCCTTTCTTCCTCTTCCCTCCATCTCTATATCCTTTTGTCCCTTCATTTTTGTGCTTCATCCTCCTCTCTCTTCTTTTCTCTTTTTTCTCTGTCTTCCATTGCTCTCTGTCTGTTATCATACTTTCTTTGCTCTTCTGCCCTTTCCTCTTTCTTTTGTTGCTCCTCCTGATACATCTATTATGGCTGCTGTCTGCACTTTCTTTTATACTCATATTCCGTCAATCTTCTTTCTCGTTCTTTATCTTGTTTATCCCGTTCGTCTTCATGCTGCATTTGCCTTACTTCCTTGATGCTTTTCCCATCCATCTTAAGTAATATCTCTCCTCCAATCCATTTGGTCTGTACGTTCGTTATCTCGTCAGCCTTATCCTTTTCCCCTTTCCATCTCTTAATTTCCCATTATATTTCTGTTGATATGTTCGACCGCTCACTCTTTCCTTCTTTATCTCGTAGAGTCTTAGAAGTCTGCTCTTTTTTATTACTCTCCTCTGGACTGTCATCACTGCTATAAGTAGGTGGTTCATATATCGGATTACTATACTCTGCCGCTGCTTTTAATTGCCTTAGTGGATACACCCCTTCATCTTCTGTACTATCGCTTTTCACTTCAGGCGAGGTAAGGCTAGCTGATGGCTCAGCTTCTTCCTCCTTACTCTGATTAAGCATCCACTCCTCAGGTGGCAGATCCTCTCTCTCTTCCTGGCACATTTTCCAGAGCTCCAAATAGCTAACCTTTTCTCTAATTCCTTCCCTGCGTACGCAGCGTGCAAGTATGTGATCAGTTGTTGCAATACCACTTTTGACAGCGATCCCCCTTGTGGCCATGGCATGAACATCTTATTTGCTGTGCCTTTCACCCATTTCACGCTATACTGTTCGAGCTTGGGTATATGCTTTGGCAGTGTATTACATAAATGCATCAGTGGAGTGATATCTCCCACTGTGTCGAGTCTCAATTGACTGTCAATACTTACCAGAATTTTACAAAAATGTCTTCACCAAAAACAACAAATATGAGCGTGCTCCTACAATCACCACTCAAGCCTTTATCTTTTTTCAATAATCTCTGTCTACCTCTGGATTGGTACAAAACCACTTCCTGAAATAGACAATATAACTCCCTAACTTTATCTTAATTCTTTTACAACTGTTCGTATAATTTTTTGATACCTTAATTCAACACGAACACATAAACAAACAGACAGACTAGTTGACTCTTTACATTTACACAACAGTGATCACCCTCTATTTTTTCTCTACCCCTAATCAATACTCTGATCACAGAGTTTAGTTTGTCTTCTTATGCGGACCTGTCCTGCACATAGCCTAATTTACTCCGACTGGAGTGTAAGACAAACTCTTCTAAAAACCCTTGGTTTAGGATCTCCACTCTTCATCTTTATATAAAATGTCCTGTTACTTTTCATACTTTTTAAAATACCACAACCCCGTCCCTTAATTTGCCATTCCCCTCAATCTACTCACCATCCAATCATTTTAACTCAAAGCTTTCGGTATCGTCTCCTCCTCCAATCCACCAGTTTCGCTTTCCGTCCTTACAGCGCCTCTGGAAACCAGTTAGGGATTTCGTCAAAGAGGGACCCTGCCCACCGTCTCGATTTTCTTGCAGGATTTCTATTCAGCCGCTCTCCACAGGAATCCCTGTGATATTCTGGGTAGATTGTGGAGGATGCCTGATAATCCGAATCTCTGGAGCTTAACATGTCGATGGGTCTTAATCTAACCATCCGACAGTGCTACCACATGAACATAAAATCCTTAATTCAGTAACACGTCATGCAATGGATGGGATGCAGACTAACTCTTAAACCAAATAATAAGACCAACTTAGGAAGTTGGCAAAAGTCTGATACAACTGTGCTATTATCAATTGTCTAAAACAGGTGACATCCACAGATGTTTGCTCAAGCTCTGAAACCTTTCTAATAAAAACATCACTTTAGAATGATGTCATATTACGTAGCAAACAAGAAAAACCTAGGAGGGGTATTGATCGGCTCAAGAGGAACATCTAAGTATACTTTCTATATAAGCAAAGGTTATGATTGGGCCTCTACAGTCAGCTGGACATCTTTGACAGTTACTAGATACACAGTATGCTATTTGCTCTTCTTACTAAAAGGCCCTTTGTTATATGGCCCTCTACAATTGGTTGGCACGCTTGTACCCTTCTGGAACATTTCATTCACTAGCAGCACGTAAACTCATACCCCAGCTGCCGGGAGGTGGACTTAACTGTGTCTTCCCTCCCAATTAGCCCTTTAGCCTTGACCACTCATGCTTTCTGCCATGAAGATGGTCTTTGAACTTGGCCTTGCAATGTATTGTCGTCTATGGGAATATAAGGGGGAGAGGCACACGCTTATCACAGTTCTAGCCTGTGTGCCCAACTCCTAGTTTCATCCTTGGTCCACGTGACAGAAGACCGTGATTCAGCTTGTTCTTCAGTATTTGTCTTGAATTAATACACTTGGCGCTCAGTGTGGTCTTTTCTTTTCACCTTAACAAGGAGCGATTAAGCTTCTCACGTTTGCAGCCTTTAAGAATAGATAACCAGCCTTGGCTTGCTCCAACTTTGATATCAGGCCAAACAGCTTCACCCTTCAAGTCCACAATCTTCAGCTAATGATTTTCTGTGACACGTATAGCTCTCAATCCTTCTTTGTTTGTGGGTTTCATCTTTACTAAAGTTTTGTGGCACTGATGTCCAGACACTATACATTGGCAGCTTCACCTGCAGTCTATTCACTACATATATCCAGCCTTTATGATTACTTAACCTAATTGCGTTAATGCATCTGTACAGTTATTAAACAACTTGTATTTTCTTCAGTGCTCTTCACACGTGCAATCAGATTCCATAGGGTCTATACATCCTCTTCTTCAGCTTGGCTTTCCTGTACATCACACTCATCTTCTGTGACGTCACCAGCTTCTCATATTCCTTCGGGAACTTCTTCCAAGAGATTATCATCTCTTCAGGGATATATCAAGTATGTTTTTTTTAGCGGATACCTTTTCTCAAACACTCGTCGCAGTATGGTCACAATTACCGTTCCGTTTCAGGTTTCCAACATACAGGCAACAGGGGGGCGGGACTTCCTGCAGAGGCATTCAGCTGCTTCGCTAATGACCATGTTATAATCAGAGGATAGATCGAGGAGAATGAGGACAGAAGGGAGATTAGAGTCAATATTGGAGAGCAAGTTTTCACTGGTGTTCAGGAGAGCAGTTTCTGGGCTTCTGGCAGCTCTGAAGCTAGACTGGTGATCATGGAGGCAACCAACAGATTTAGTATGTAGATTAAGCTGGGAAATGGCCAGCCTTTACAATAGTTTGCCCAAAAAAGGAGTGATGGATATCGGCTGATAGCCAGAGAGGATCGGCCGAGGGCTGCTTTAGAAGGGGATGCACAAGAGAGTGCTTATGGGGGGAAGTGAAAGTTCAAGTGGCAAAGTAGTGATCGCAGAAATCGGCCAATGCTGCACCAAGGTAATGTCTTTTTACAACTAATGAGGTGGGAGGGCATGGCTCCTCAAGTTCACTTAGGAACTTAAACAGCTCATTTGAGCTTGACGATGCCCCTGTAATTCTTTGCCTGAAAGCAGCTTTTCTTAGCTACACAGATGGCAGTTCTATATGCCTTGGCCGGTGTTGAATAGCTGTTTTTTCCTCCAGTGATGACGACTTCCTCCATCTCTTAAGTGCTTTATTCTTTGGATGTTTAAGGGTATGAATTTCCAGCATGTACCATATTTTAGAGCGCTGGGATTGCACTATTCTTTGTTTTAGCGGTGCAAGTGTGTTGACTACCCTAGTCATCGCTTCCTCATAGACCGAACCCAACTTTGTATATGAGTCAAATATTGAAAGATTTTTGAGAATTGGTGCAAAAAAGGGACATAGCAACCAGAGTGAGTGTGCGCAGATTATGGCACAAAACCTTAGTTGGCGAGTCTCTGACTTGTTCCCTTTGCAATGGCTGATAAATTTGAAATTGTAGGAATCAGTGGTATGACCAGGGGCACGGATTGACTTCCACACTCTCCAGGACTATTCCATGGGTAACTGCCCAATCCAGGATCCTGGCTCCATAATGCATTGCTTCTATGATGTTCTGCCTGAAATCCAGGCTCTCTAAAGATGTTTGGAGAGTTCTAGCCGTAGAATCCAAAGGGTCATCAAATACTAGGTTTCAATCTCTCAGAAGAATTGTTTTGGTGCTAGGTTTGAGGGCAGAAGAAAGTAGCTCACATTATTGGGTTGAAAAGTCTGTCATATTATTGGGTGGCCGATACAATAAAGACAAGTTAAGCATATTATTTTGATCAATAGCCCATTTTACTTGCAGAGGTTCTTCACAGTCTTGCGAGCCAATAGCAACACGTCTAAACTTTTAAAATCTTCAAGGAACTCGCCAATCCGTTTGCATCCTCCACCTCTCCATTGCCATCCCAGACCCTCTGCACTGCACTGGTCTCTCACTTCATAACCAAAATTCAGAACATCCTGTCCTCACTCACCTCTTCACCTCTCCCTTCTCCCTCACCTACTCTCCGGCCCTCCTTTGGCCCCCTTCCCTTTCCCTCCTACTCTCCACATTCTCACCCATCCCACCGTATGAGATCTCTAGTCAAGTCCTCTCTATGAAAGTCTCCTCTAAATAGGTGCTTCCCTGCTTCCCCAGAACTATTTTTATCCGTTGCTCCAGCCTTGGCTGAATTCAGCAATCACTCCTTTGCACTGTCTCCTCCCCCCTACTCCACAAGCACTCCCTTGTGCACCCTCTCCTCAAAAATCCTTCTGCCGACCCCTCCTACCTGGCTAATTACTGCCCAATCCCCCTTTACCCCTTCCTTGACAAACTCTCTGAGAAGCTGGTCATCTCCCTGCTGATCCACCACACTGAATCTGTTGGTTGTCTCCACAATCACCAGACTGGCTTCAGAGCAGCCAGAGGCACAGAAACTGTACACTTGAACAACCATGAAGACTTGCTCTCAAATCTCGATTCCAACTCTCCTTCCTTTCTCATCCTTCTTGACTTTTCCTCTGCATTTGATATGGTCAATCATGCCACCATTTTAAATCGGCTCTGTGATACTCTTGGCATCACAGACCTGGCACTGGACTGGTTGACCTCCTTCCTCTTTGACCAACCTACCCAGGATCAACTGGGCCATTTTCTCTCCCCTATCAGACTCTCCATATGCGGAGTCCCCAGGGCTCTATCCTCTTGCCATGGCTTTTCAATATCGGCCTTGCCCCTCTAGCCCATTTGATCTCCACCTTCTCTCCTCAATTCCAGTGTTATTCAGATGACACACAGCTCTCCTTCAAGCTTCCCTTCACTTCTTCCTCTTCGTCCTCTCTCATTCCTGACTGATTGCTATTCAGGCATGACATGCTGCTCACAATCTCTGCCTTAATGCCAGTAAGACTGGGATCCTTCTCATTGGGACCCCTCCTCCCTGCATCCCTCCTACTCTCGGACTGCCCTCTATGGGTCCCCTCCCCTCACCCTCTTGTGTGGGAAAAAACCTTGGTGCTATTTTCGAATCCTCCCTCTCCTTCTCTCCTCAAATCACAGACCTTGCCAAGAAGGCCCACTTCCAGCTGCACCTCCTCAGAGCTTTGCTCCCTTTGCTCACCTTCCCCCAGAAACTCATTGTCTCCAGGGCTCGGATCCTCTCTAGGCTGGACTACTGCAAAATCCTCTTCTTTACTCTGCCTAATTCCTCCCATTACCCCCTTCAACTAATCCAAAATAGGACTTTGAGACTTGTCATTGGCCTCAAACCCAAGGACTGCATCTCTCTAGCCCCAAAATCTCTCCACTGGCTCCTGGTTGTTGTGAGGATCAAGTTCAAGACCCTCTGCATCATCCACAAGGCCTTCTGGGGCCTGGGACCCCACTACCTCCAACTGTCTCTCCATAAATATGATATGATATGATAAGTCATTCATAACGTGCTTGTACACATGTGTTTCTAGGCGGGACAAGACAAGGAAGGGAGGACAGAGGGAGAACAAAACAATGATTTTACTAGGCCTTGTGTCATTCAGACTGTGCTTCTGGCTCCAACTCTCTGCAGATCAGATACTTTTCCAAACATACAGTGGGGCTCTGGAATGACCTCCCTGCCCCTCTCAAGCTTCAGCCGGATCTCCTTAAGTTCTCCGCCTTAATGCCAGTAAGACTGGGATCCTTCTCATTGGGACCCCTCCTCCCTGCATCTCCTTCTCAAGACCCTCCTTTTCTCTTCTTCCTTCCCTCTCCCCCTCACGCGCTAATGTCCCCCACTGCCATATTTTGCCTGGCAGCCTGGTTCCCTCTGAGTCTTACAAGGTACCTGGTCCTCCTTGCCCAGTGTACCGGAGCAGTTTGTTCTCCCCTGAACCTCCCCAAACCTGCCCTTGCCCTACTGGGCTCCCTCCCCCTGTACTACCCTGGCGGAACCTAAACCCCTTCTGAGCCCGATCCGGCCCCATTCTCGCACGTAGCATGTGGACCCTCATTCCCTGCACTCACTTTCCGCCAGCCTCCCTGTAGCACTCGCCTAGTCCATGAGCTCTCTTCCCCATCCCTCGCTACCCGCCAGCACTCACATGCTCTCCACTCTTCCCTTTCCATGTTACCATGGACGCATTCCGCTCTGACCGGCAATTTACGCCTCCGCTCCCCTGCACTTCTTTTACTGCACTTACACGTTCAGAATGAAAAAAGGCCTAGTAGGACCATTTTTTGTTCTACATCCCCGTTTCCCACACCCTCTTTTTGTCTTGTGGCACCTTGAAACACCATTTGCTGTATGGGCACATTATAAATACCCAATAAATAAAAAAACATTTTCAGTAAATAGAAAATCCGGGTTTGATTACTGAAGCTGCTGTTCACATGGCACAACAATGGTGCTACAGTGGCACAGCGAGTAGAGCGCTCGCTTTGACATCAGTGTTTCATCCTTCCGAGGTCGATAAATGAGCACCACACACCGTGGGTAATAATAAGCAGCGCTCAGATACCTGAGGGTTCGTAGCTCTATATAAATGCCAAATTATTAATTATTATTATTATTATTATTATTATTATTATTATTATTATTATTATTATTATTATTATTACCCTTACTACCAATGACCAAGTGTAAAAATGTATTTCACTGGACATACTGTGCACCATGCAGCAATGACGTGATGCTGCCCTCGGAACAGGGTCATTCATCGTGGTCCAACAAAGGTGTAGTTTCTTTCTGGCCAACTCAGCCACAACGAGGATTTCACTGTAAGCAACAGAGACGGGAACTCTGCACACACATCAGTCTCCAGGTGCAGCGCCCAGTCAACCAAAGACGTCATAAACCTCCCCACCTTCTTTCTCTAAATGGTTTTGGCAGAACAATGCACTGCATTCGAATGAACAATCTGACCACCTAAACAAACATAATGGCAGATCCAGGAAAGCTTTAGAAAAGCAGAATGAACGGGTTTACATCAAAAGCTTTCATATTTCCACTTTGAACCTTAGCTCGAGAGCATCATCGACTCCATGGGCCGTGATTTTTACAAACAAAAGCGACAAATGCAGCAATTGTAATTTCTGACACTGAAGTCAGTGGTGAAAAGAACCACATGAGCCGGCCAATTTGCTCACCGGCATGCCGGCTGAAATCCACCCTCCCTGTGTAATTCTTCTGAATGGTTCCTCCGCTGAACACTGCGCGGTGACTCAGTCAATTATGCTCCTTCGAGGCCTTTGGAGAAATAATAGTTTCGTACAAGAGCGTTCTCTGCTAGGTGGAGGCAGAGGCTCAGGCAACCAGCCTTTCTCTCCGAAACGAGATCCATGAATGAAGCTGGTCCTTGCAAGACGTTGTGCGCTGGCGCTTTGCACCACAAGCCCTTCCGGGGCCGCCGTTCACTCCTCACCACATTAACTAAGCGCATACAACCATACACATAGCTCAGTCATGACTATTACTCACCATTATGTTCTCCTTGCCTTGTATGGTGACCTATGCCCCCAACATGCTGTGTTGTGTGAATTGTCTCTCTTGACCCTGTCCTGATTACCTTTCTTCGGTTCCCTTTTCACCCCACAGACCACACAGTGGTTTTCATCCTGGGCAGGGTCACAGTCCGCCCCCACATGGGAAAGTTGTTAGGGAGATTTTCTTTTTGCAAATCTTACCCACTATGTCCTGAACCGCCCCCACACTACTGCTGGACTCACTGGGATGTTTTCATTCACTTTGAAGGTGAGTGTGATTTTCATCTCACTCACCTAAGGCATTTGCTTTTGCTCTGGGACCACTGGACCCTTCTCATAAGGTTCCAGTGTGAGGGGGGAGTAGACTTTTAGTTTTGGCTCCATGGTTTGCTTTGCCAGCGACCCCTGCAATGAGGTTTTGGGTTCACTGGTGGGTCCCTAGATCCACCAGTGCAGGAGTGCTATCTCCCATTTAAGACCTCAGTGTTTTATTGTTTGCAGCACAACCCATTTTCAATGGAGTGCTGTGGGGACACTTTGTATCCCTTAATCTTTGTCCTAAGCAGCATGTTTGCTACTTCCTCTGAACAGGATCGTAGAAGTCATTACGATTTTGACCTATTTTTTGGATGCAATGGGCCTCATTACGAGTCCGGCTACGGGTCGCGCGAATGGGCAATAACTAGCCCATAATGAGATGAGTGGGCCGGTAATTTCCCATTCACAGGAGGCGGTAATGCCGGCCTCCCGGTCCCCATAGGTGAATGGGGGTGAAGAGCATGGAAGTGCCGGCACCGTTAATAACGGTGTAGCGGCATTACGAGTTCTGCTCGCGGGTGCCGCACAGAGACCAGGTAAGACCTGGAGGGCTGTCAGGGACCCGTGAGCAGAACTCGCATTGTGACGGCCCTGTATGAAGGGTGCCGGTACCTTACCAGCTCCCTTCATACCGTGACCGCCACAGTTATAATGAGGCCCATTGTCTCTGAGTGCTTTTGCAGCCACGATAATACACTAAAGGGGACCATGTGCTAAAAATGTGCCCCTTTCATGTTTAAGGACTGTTCTGGATGTCCGGTCCTTTTTTACCTATTGTTCTATCCTCCCATGTGGGGGAGGGCTCTTTTAAGAGTCCTGTGTAGGCTCTCCATTTTATGCAAACAAAACCCCCCGGTTTACCTGCGAGGGTAAAGCCTGTAGGGAGGCAAGGGCGCTGGGTGTTTCCATCCCTCAGGGGTGTTCGCGGGCTGCGGGGGATTGCTGCTCGATGACCGAGAAACAACCCGCCTGTTGTCGGGGGACTGCCTCCAGCTAAGGTCGGAATAGCTGTTCCTGTTTCTGGTCTTCCGTTTTGAACTCTGGCTTGGGCAGGGTGGGACTTCATGGCTAGGGGACTCTAAGCAGGTAACACAACAGCTGAAATCTATGTTATCAAATCTGCCAATTTTCTTTTTGGGAACTTAATCTAATTCACTTGCACTTTATGGGCACTATTATTGACCTTGGCTTTGGAAATCCTGGGGAAAAGCGGCCATTTTAATCTTCCTTTTATTTTGTGCTTCTTCTTGCCTCTTTCTTCACAGCCCTATCTATATGTATCATGTCTGAGATCTCGGCACTGGCCCTGGCCCAGGATGCTGGGGAGTCACACATTCCCCTCCCAGTGTGTGGACCCAGGCTTGACCTGGGATTTGGACTTGACCTAGGGCCAAAAAGGAAGATTCTGTCCCTAAAGTGCAACAAACAAACTAGAAAATCCAACCCGACTGTCTTGTTCTACACAGGCAGCACTGACCCTACACCCCATCCCAGATTGGGCATTGCTAGCACCTTTGGGAAAGAACATTTACTAATCTCTGAGATCCAACAATTCCTGGGTACTCCCAACGCCTTCAACAGTTTGCTCCAAGGAGGGGGGACAACCGCTGAAACTGCTGCCTTTACTGATACTTCCTCCAATGTTCCAGATCCGTCTGCTAAAACACCTGGCATTTTATCTGGCACCTCATCCTGGCCAGTGATGGCTGTTCCGGGATTAACCCCCAGCCCCAATAGTAAAGCAGGTCCACTAACATCTAGGTACATGGGGGCTTCCAAACAGACACAGAGCCTGGTGGGCCAGGCCCTTACCCATTCACATGGTTCCCCCGGCACCCCATGCAGAAGGGTACCCCCACTACCCCCCTTTCCTTGATGGAGGGACGGTTCCACGGCACCCCATGCAGAAAGGTACCCACACCACCGCCCCTTTCCTTGATGGCGGGGCGGGAAGGCCTCTGTTCATTGGCTAGGGTGTCTCTCCATCTGATGGAATCTCTCCCCTGTCCAGCACCCAACTCGAAAGAAGTGCCCAGCGCCACTCTCATGGCCAATGAGGAGGGGACCTTAGAGGGGAGGGAATGTTGTCATACCAGCAGCCTGGTGCTGCCCGAACTTCTGAAGCTGAAAAGCCTCCTCGTGTACCTTATCGAAATGCTAAAAGAAAAAGCAGATCCAGCCAACGCACCGGTCAATTTGGGGGGTGAAAATGGGTCCCTGTCCAGGCCAGAGGTACCAAGTTCAGGAGGATCTTTTGCTCATGGCAATTGCTCCACCCTTTCCGAGGCAAACAAGGGGGGGGGGCGAGCGGAGTCTAGATGGGAATGGAGCACTAACTCCCCATTAACCCAAGTGTTCCACATGAAAAGAAGCTGACATGTGGGTCGCAGGTTGGCAAAAAAGCAGGTGCGATTAAGACACGAGGGAATGCTACCAGGGATGGGCCGAAGGGCTGCTTAACTCTTTTGATAAACCTATGTTGTCCTCCTTCCGCGTAACTGAATATGTGTGCATGGGGTGCCAAAAGAACCCCCCCCCCCCCCCAGACGAAACAAACCAAACAAATCGCTTCTAAACAAATGTTTACACTGGTTACACTCGGTAAGAGTCTGCCTTTTTCTAACTATGGAACACATTGTGGACTGTACTGGGATACCCAAGAAAGGGGAGGATGAGAATGGCTCTGTCAGCATAACATTAAGAAATCCCAAAATGGCCAATACCTATTGAGTTGGAGATGGCAACGTTACCCCCTGTCAAATGGTACTATTGTAATGAGCCCCTCTGACTGTGGAAATCCACCCTCTAGTTCAGTTCAGTCCTGACT
Source organism: Ambystoma mexicanum (assembly GCF_040938575.1). Lineage (NCBI taxonomy): Eukaryota > Metazoa > Chordata > Amphibia > Caudata > Ambystomatidae > Ambystoma > Ambystoma mexicanum. The sequence continues at coordinate 181,676,125 of NC_090930.1, read as the reverse complement.
GGAGCAAATGCTGCCCGACTGGAGATGCGGTTAAAGGTGGGGGGGGGGGTGTTTGCGGCTCACGTCATTAGTGGGTATCAAGGTGTCACCTGCAGGAGCTACCCCTGTATTAGCCCAATATGTCTGTGGTCCCTGAGCTTCCTGTGATTTACGTATGACTATGTCTGCTTTGGATATATACAGTGATGTTTATAATTTGTGATGTGACAACTTGTATGGCTTTGAGCCGAAATAAAGTTGAATGAAAGTGAAAGTGAAAAAGGAACTACAGGTTATTTCAAACTTTTCATCGGGCGACTTCGGACTCTGCTCAAAGGCTTGTACTGCCATCATTATCTAGTTGCCCCCTGGGCGGGCAGGTGAAGCTGGATGACCTGCCAGTGCTGGAGAACAACAAATGAATGATGGAAGGTTTCACGTAAAAAGTGCTTTAAATGGGGAAGGGGATTTGAACCTTGAACACATATCTGCAATGTGGTCAAAGCATGTGATAATCCTTTACTTATATAGCACTTATGCCAAATCATTGTACATAAAACATGTTTGTATACAATTATTACTAACCAACCAAGGTTGGTACTCACATAACGACATTGTAAAGATCAGAGGCTGAGTTTGTCTGGCCAGGCTTTGAGGTTGCAATTTGCAGATCACAGAAGTCGCAGAAGCAAGCATCAACCTGTTGCACTGTCCCACTGGCTACAATGTAGTCCTGTTGGGAGTGAAGAAAGTGTGAGGAACAAAGTAGGCATGCCCTATATATGCAAAATAATGGAGAAGGTAACAATGTATTTCAAAAATATATATTCATCAGAAAAAACAAGCAAGCAGCTGTCAGGAGCAGGCCTGTACACAGTAAGGTGGGTTGATCGCTGTGGCAACGAGGTTAGGCCTTGCCCTCACGCCACCCCTTGTTTGCACCACTGTGCCTCTTCTATTTCACTGACACAGTCTTTTCAATTGTGAATGCCCTGGACACCACTGCAATAAAGGTGAGATTACCCAGAGTTCTGTGCTCCTCTTTTTGTCTTTGCTTACGCACTGAAAGCGTTCTGTTAGGCCTTGCCAACGTTAGTATTATTACACTCAGAGGTTACATGTGAATCTATGTAGCTCAATGAGCCCAGCACTGGACTATAAACAGGTATTTGTGTTTGAGCCCCAAGGCTGAATTGAGACTTTGGATCCTACTGTGTTAATTCCACACAGGTCTCAAATAGTGAAATGCGCTTTGTTCTTCAGAAATGCTCTGAGTCTTATTCTAAATGCTTGCCTATACTTTTATCCTTCCCAGATTCCTTCGATGAGTGGCTCATTTCCATGTTATTCTTTTTATTTGATTTCATAAACACAGACAGTGGTTTCTATTGCGGGACTTAGATCCTTCTTCTCAGGATGTTCGACTGAAGCTGAATACCTCTTCTGCAATCTGTTCAATTGTTCTTCCTTTCCTTAATACACCTACTCCACATTAAAGAACTGTAGAATAGATCTGTTCAAGTTGAAGCAAACATTAGATGGACGCCTATTAGGCGCTTTATGCTCTGACCAGAAAGCTAACTCTCCTACCTTTTGAGAGGGACTCCCCTTCTCATTTCTGGAGATCAAGGAAGAGTGAATTATTTTCTCTATCTGTTGATTCTGCTCCTCTGCTTCTTTTTGACAGCTTGACCAACACTCTTGATCTCCTAGCCCACTCCACTCCTTTCTTTCACTTGCGCAAACTTGCTCAAGCTTGGCTGACCACTCCACTCAATGCGCCTTGGTGGGCTCTATGCTGCGCAGGTTTAAGACCCGAGCGCCCGCTAACATAGCATATATGTCCTCTCTTTATACATCCTATGATGCCTTTCTCTGCTCTCCGAAGCAAATTTACTTTGATTCTCATTTGTCTCTCTCTCTTTCCACCCTTGTCGTCATTTTCTAAATTTAAAGTGTGTGATCTTACCAGACCTTACTGATCCTGTCTCTTCCTCCTTCTGCCTACCTGTGACTTTGGTTACTATTTTTCTTCTAAGATTTCTCTCCTTTGGTCATCTATTTCTTCCTTCTTGCCATCCACACCCTCATCATACACAGCTGCCTGCACTTTATGTCTTCCTTTCACTTACTTTCTGATTCTGACACTGCTTCTTGTTTTGTTTGTGCCCACCCTACTTCTTCCCCAGTTGACTCTCTTCCTTCACCCTTGATCCCTACTGTGTATCCACCCCTTGTGGACTGTCTTATTTCTCTTTGACATCTTTCACTCTCTTCTTCCATGTGTCCTTCTTCTTTTAAACAGGCTTGTATTCTACTGATTCTTGAGAAACCTTTAAATGACCCCTCTTTCCCTTTTTCTGCTGTAACGTTCACCCTATCTAGCCGACATTTTCTTCTAAACTACTATAGTGCATTGTCCATACTCAAGTTTCTTCCTTTGTTAATTTACACTCACTCCTTCCTTCTTTCAATCTAGATTCTGAACTTCTGACTCTACTGAGACTGCACTTCCATCTGTAGCTGAATCTCTTCTTTCAGCATGCTATCAGAAGATGTCTTCTCTTCTCATTCTCCTTGACTTGTCAGCTTTCTTTTATATGGTCAACCACTCTATTCTCCTTTCCTCTCTTTCACGTCTCAGCTTTCAGTATTCTGTTCTTGACTGGTTTCAGTCTTATCTCAGTAATCACACCTTTTCTGTTTCTTGGTCTGGCCAGTCCTCTTCTATTTTTCCCCTTTCTCATGGTGTCCTTCAAGGTTCGGTGTTCAGTCCACTTCTCTTCTCTTTATACACCTCTCCATTAATGGCTGTCATCTCTACACATTGTTTTTCTTACCATTTGTATCCAGATGACTCTCTAATCTTCCTCTCCTTTTCCTTTTTCTCAGACTCAATACACACATCACACTTGGCCTGTCTTCTTTCTATCCAGTCTTGGATGTTGTGGGATATATTGACCCACTCAACAGCATTTCCCCACATCACCAAGCTGGAGTTGCACAGAAACCACAAAATAGTTGTGCTGGCTCCTGTGAGTACCATGGCTCAAAATTGTGTTTTGCAAACAACCACAAAAATGGCTGCACCATCCTGCTACGCATCCACCGGGCTCGATGGAACAAAGGGGGCACATTGAAGGAGATTGCCAGTGTGTGCCGACATAAACAAAAGGAAACATGAAAAAGAAACCCTTTTTTACCTTAAAAAAATGTGTCTTTAATGCTAAATTCCCTCTGTTCCTTAAATCCACTGTGATTAATAAGCCATTCCAAGCCCTGTGTGTCTCACTGTGCCTCAGAAAAAACAGGCATGATTCTGAATTGACAAGCCCAATCAAAGCAACTCTAAAAAAACAATCAACCAGGAACATTACTTTGATTTACACAGGAAACGTTGTCATTTTCTTAGCAAAAGTATCCAAAACTCAGCTGTTCAGAGAGAGACTCTAACTAGCTGAGCCATGTCCATTTCAATGTATCTGTGCTGCAGACCAGCTCCAGCATTCAAAAGAATAACTATAGCTGCAAGACAGTGTGTGAATCTGCTGGAGATGAAAAGTTGAATTTAAGAGGGAAAGGCCAGCTGCACCACGTGTACAAAAAATGGGCCTTTTGCAAATTGAGGAAAAACAAATGGCTGTGTTTTGGAACAGTACACTGGTGAATAAAAGCCTACCAGTCTTTAGCAATATGAAGGGGTTTGTTGCTGGGGAGACTATTTAGCATGGGTTATTTTATGCAATCGGCTCTAAGATCAGAAATTAAAGTTTAAAACTATGGTGGCTGGAGCTGCAAGTTGAAAAACAGGTTTTCTGCTTGGAGGGGTGGCAGCAAAAGGAGGGCTCTCTCTCAGCAGTTACTGAAAACCTACTGATAATTACAGCGTTGAACAGACTTTTGTCTCTGCTGGGACCCGGACAATGAAGCTCCCAGGGAAGGAAGTCTGAAGTGTGATGGGGCAATATAACTTAAATCAAGGTAGAATCCCCCACCATGTTCTGAGGAAATGACAGTTGGAAGCAGTGAAGGACAGAACAAAAAATGGACCCAGGAACAAAGGTACTGCCATTTGTTCACAAACACTATTTCAGGAATACACTTTAAAGACTTCTATCTTTGCAGTAAGACTTTGAAAAATTGTAAAAATGTCTCAGTTTAAAAGTGATTTTTCGCGCTTTCTTTTGAGAACTTGCTGACACCTTGGGGGCAGAAAGGGCAAAGTATTGAGGATAAATCGAAAAGTATCAATGTTGCAAACATATATTTTTGTACATACATCCCTGGGGATAATTTGCATCTGTGCATAAAGTTATGGGATTTTAGGCCAATCTTTAATGCTAAAAATGACCAAAAAGTATCAGAAGGGCGAAACAAGGTCCCACAGACTGGAGGATTGGAATGATATGTGCTGCACATAATATGCAACCTGTGTATATAATTTGTTAAGAGATTGCAATTGTATAAATGTATGTTTTTGGCAAAATCGGATTTTAAGTAAAGTAAATGTGGGAGTTTTTGGACATTGTAAAAGTTCCATCATAATCTGACATCATTCCCTTGGAAAATCCTACCAGTTGAGAGCAAGATGGAGACTAGAAGCCCTGCCCAATCTAAGTAGTTTAGGGACATGCGTAGTCATCCCTGCCCAGCCTATACTTTGATGATGTCATTATGCACTATAAATAAGGGTGCTGACAAGACTCTAGAGACACTCATCCTGATTGCCTGCACTGTGCTGCGTTCCTGTTCCATCCATCCAGACTCCAGATCCCAACTACAAGGCCAACACATTGCTGACCCTACTCCAGGGCCCAATGCAAAACCCAAGCATTGCTGATCCTGCTCCATCAAGGCCTAAATTCTGAAATTCATTAAAATTCCCAAATAACCAAAGGGGAAAGCTGTGGTGTTTTTGGGAAGTATCCTGATCCCACTAACTGCTTGCTGCAATCCTGACATCCAGCTAACCTGTAGTATCCAGTGACCAGAATTGCCAGTCCGGAAGTGCTACCCGGCAACCAGAATTGCCCAGCTGTTTTGCCAGGCGCACTGCTGTGCACTAGTTCAGTCACTACACGGTGTAGTGACCGAACCGTTGACTATCCAAAATCC